>NW_011888857.1:365974-405328 GCF_000151845.1 Pteropus vampyrus
CTGAACTTGGAACTTGTGTTTCCTACTAACAAGTCTACAGGGAATTGTGGACCACTAGTGCACTGCAGCTAAAGACATTTGACTGTGTATGACTTAAAACAAAATGCCCTGAATAATCTGTGTTTAGTATGATTACACTTATTGTTGTTGTTAGGTTTAAGTCGAGAGCAAAGGCAAGATTTTACCTGAAAATCATAGACAAATATAAAAAAATTAAAACATATACAAAAGTGGAGTGAATAGTATAATAAATTCTTATGTACCTATCATCCAGTTTCAAGAGCTATTAATTTGTGGCCTATCTTGTTTCATCCATTGGTTCTCAGTCTACCCCAGATTATTCTGAAACTAATAAATACCAAACACCATATCATTTGTCTGTAAATATTTCTAGATGTGGCTCTAAATGATAAGAACTTTTTTAAAAAACTTACTGCATCTAAAAAATTAGTCGTAATTGCCCAACATCATAAAATATCTAGTCAGAGTTCAAGTTTCCTTAGTTGTGTTATTATTAGGTTCTTGAAGTTTAATGCTTGAATAAGGCTGCAACTAGATTCTATACCTTGTGATCGATTGATATGTCAATTGAGTCTCTTTTAATTTATAGGTTCCCTCTTCATCTCATTTTTTTCCTGTTGATTTTGGTTTTCTAGAGTACCTCACATGTAGATTTTACAAATTGCTTCTAACCTAGTATTATTTAACATGTTCTTTTCTATCTCGTATATTCTGCGAATTGGTTATTAGATCTAGATTTTTTATTAGATTCATTTTGATAGGCTCTCTTATACATTATGTTTCATAAATGTGTAGTTCTATCAACAGGCACACGTGCCTGACTATTTTAGTTTTTGTGATAAGAGCAGCCATGGATCAACATCACCTAGATCCATTAATTCATTTGGGGTTGCATAATTCACTAATTCATTAGGGCTTGCTTTGATTTTTCTAATTCTAGAAATCCTTCATTATTTATCAGCTGAAATAATTATATAAGGAAAAGTTTCCACTGATCAAGTATTCGATTACTCTAGGACATAGTTCATATAAGAAAACCAGGGTAAATGCTTGATCTTTTCCCTTTATTTACAAGATTTTAAAATAATAAGTTGATTCCTTAGCATCCTTCAAAAATGCTAAGAAATATACTTTTTAATACCAGTCTAAACTGGATCTATATATATTTAATATATTGTAATCTGTGTGGTTATTGGCCAGTGGGGGCTTTTTCAAGTTGTCTCTTGACTCCTTTTAAGAGACCTCAGGAGTCTTTTAAGGCCTTCTAACTTTCACAGAGAGATGTTGCAGACTCATCTTGGAGATTTCCTATCCCAGATCTGGAATCAAGGATTCTGGGTCATTTTAGAGGGAAATGGAGTTTTCCCTCTATTTATTCAAGGAGTTCTGTGTCATTTTAGAGGGAAATGGTATTTGGAAACCACAATCTGAAGACTAGAGGGAAATAGGACTTCTCTGAATTAAAAACAATTTTTTTTTTCTAGATCCAAATATCAAAACCTTCGAATATTTAGAACACCACCCATTTAGAGCAGCTCACAAGATTCCTGGAGATTTTTCCCTTAGAGAGTTTCTACTTTGATAAAGCATCATGCTCTTTTAACAACCATATTTAAAAAGAAAACATACTACCCAGAAGGAAATGATAATAATATCATTAATTCATACTTGGGACCTATGGTAGGCTGAATATGTATGCCTCCACCCCAAAGATGTCCGTATTCTAATCCTTGAAATCTGTGTTTATTACCTTATATTTCAAAAGAAACATCGTAGATGTGATTAAATTAGAGATTTAATTTAGGAGGAGATCAGGAGATTATCCTGGATTATCCAAGTAGGCCCTAAATGGAATCCCAAGTGTTCTTATAAGAGAGAGACAGAGAGAAATTTGACTACATAACAGGAGTTGGTGATAAGACAAGAGAGGCAGAGATGGCAATGACGTGGCCACAAGCCAAAGAATGCCAACAGCCACCAGAAGATGGAAGAGGCAAGTAATAGATTCTCCTCTGGAGCCAGCTGGCCCTGCCAGCACTGACTTTAGCCCCCACAAGTCTTATTTTAAACTTCTGTTTTCCAGAATTGTAAGAGAATAGATTTCTGTGTTTAAAGCCATTGAATTCGTGGTTATTTGTTACAGTAACCCTAGGAAACTACTACAGAGCCTCATTCTAAAATGAGATATAGCAGGTAGGGCAATATATTTTGGAGTGTAACACTAAGTCAGAGAAGTCGTGAGCCTTAGAAGTCTTCCGGGACCTGGTGAAGGGCTTATGTTTAGATGAAAGGAAGTAAAAAGACTAGTTAACAAGGTAGTTGTTCAACTTCATCTTCCACATCTGTTTTAGCAACTTGAATTTATGCTCAAGCAGCTCTGGAGAGAACTGGTTTGGAGGCTCCAATGCAGGAGGTCTGATTGTGGGTAGCCGTGCCAGGTTTTAAGAATGTGTGAAACTCACAGGAGCAATTAGGTGCCGATGTGATGGGATTTGGCCAGGGTGTTATGTGGGGCTGGCAGTAGGATAGGATTGGGAATAGCAAAGGCTTCCAGACCCACTGTTCTTGGAAATAACAATGACTGTTAGCAAGTAATAAAAGAGCTTTTCATCAACCATCAGCAGTGGAATAATTCAAAACATATTTTTGTGAGGAAAGAAGAGGTAATAGGATTGAGCAGTAGTAGGAACTAAGGAGCAAAAGATACCGTTTCTTTGTTTTGTTTTGTTTTGTTTTGTTTTTAATGGGGGTCCAGAGGCTGGTGCTGCAACTCGTGCTCTGTGTGGTTTACATGAGAAAGTGGGAATCATCCTGCTGACCAAACGCTTCATAAACTCTTCCCCTTGACTTATAGTTTCTAAGACAGACACAGTACACACTGGCTGCATTTTGCTTCATGCTTCAAAAGTTTAAATAAATAATCGTTCACTTCAATTCAGCAGCTATCAGGGAAAATGATATTGTTTTTATTCATCCTGGTGAGGGGAGGCACTTCTGAAGTGCCCACGCTTTCAAGCAGAAAGAGAGCATTTCTGCCAATGAAGCGTGTAGTGAGTTCCCAAGCCACCAGCCTAACTTTTCATCATAAAGGAAAGATAAATGCCCCAATCTAAACTTTGGCTGCCTGCTATTTTCCTATATATGGTCAGTGGTTTCCATGGAATCAAGTATGAGAAAGACTTGAGATAATAATGTTTTCTTCTCTTGGCTAACTGAATGCTTTTCATATTTAGGCGAAAAAACACAGAATACTTTGTTGGATGGGTTGTGCAATTCATAAGAGGGCAGCGAATTCGCACTAGCGTTGCACAGGCTCTAGGGGCCACGCAAGGTTACCGTACTTAGGAAGAAGGGAAATGGATGTCCTTTTAAAATTCCTCAAAGTCAAAGTCCCTTTCATAAAAGTGTATCAATCCCCATTAAAAAACACAACTTGATGACTTTGACTTCCTTTGGCAAAATGACCATGAGAGTTTGCCCATGAATTGAACATCAAAGAACCAATAAATTTAAGGAGTAGTTTTCAACACTAAAGGCTTACTAGCTAGTATGTTTCACTATTACTATTTCCACGTTGAGAGAAAAAGAATCTCAGTTCTAATTAAGGGCGCATCTCTTAAGCTTTAATACAGAGATTGTGCCCAATATCAACCTTATGAATAGGTAGAGTAGTGATGTAAAAGGCTTGTAGCAAAGAATATGCCTCGTGGTGCCTGAATGTTGTCCTTAAAGATCCACTGCCTTCAGTAAAAAGTCTTTTTTTAGGGTCTCTTCTCTGCAAATGCAAAGGACGCCATGTTAAGTCACATGTTGTTAGATTACTTTTCTCTGGGAAAACAGGAAGCAAGTTAAGAAGCTTAGGGAAACAGGGGTAAAGTGAGGCCAAAAGATGGAGAAAGGGTGCTGAAAGGTGAGAAGGCCAAGTTTATCTTCTTCATAATCTTTTGTTATCCCATTATCTCAGGGGTTGCAAACTCAAGTGTCAATGGACTGGGGGCATCTTAGGTTACAAGGTAACTTAAGTGAGCGGTGAAGACCACTGCAAACTGGATAACAGATCTTGTCTAAAGTGCCAACATCTTCTTAAAACAAGCCCATTGTCACCATGCTTCTAATTTTTCAAAAAGAGCTGGAAATCCATATATCTATACGTAATCCTCTGATTCTGAAATATAAACAACTAATTCCAATATTCTTAAAACATTGTGCAGACTAAACCAAGTGTGTCTGTAGGTCGAATCGGTGCCTCAGGCCACTACTCTACAACCTTTGCATTAGTTTAGGAGTAAATCTTGCATTTTCAAGAATATGTAAGTTATTTATGAGAAAAGGCCAGGATTCTCTTATATGGTCCTTATTGAATGTCCCAGGTAAGAATAAAGAAGGGAAAACATCACTTGAAGAGAATTTAAAATGATACTTTAAAAAAGATTATTTTGGCTTTTAATCTCAGAGACTACTCATTTCCAAAGTTACTTGGTTTGGCATCTTTTCCCTTCACTCCTTTAGTGAGTCGTTTCCTATAATTGCAAAAGCGTTGATTATTTTGTCATATTCTTCAGGAGGCACCCGCCCCCCGTTCCGCCTCCTAAATGAGTTTTTGAAAATTTGCGTTTATTCAGGTTCACTCTTTGTTCTGTGAAGTTCAGTGGGTTTGAGCAAATGTATAGTATCATTAATCCACCATTACTTTGTGACAGAATAGTTTCGCTGCCCTAAAAAAAAATGACCTGTGCTTCATTGTTCAATTAACTTTTTGTTTTAGCACAATGAGCCAGACATAAGAGGCAGTATGGAGCTCAATCTAAAATGATACTATTTTAAATATTAAAAATTTATTTTCATATACTTAAAACTAATAAGATAAAATTTAAAAAAAATTATTTTCAGCTGCATAAAAGGAATGTATTAACAGCATTTGATTGCAAAAAACAGAACTAACTTGCTATATCAAGCAGAAAGTGATTTAATATAGGGTTCTGGGTTGGACTTCCGGAATAACTCCCAGAACAATAGCAAAGAAGGAACCCCCAGGGGAGCTGCTACCTCTGCCCCAACTGGGGAAGTGGGAATCGGGAGGCCCCTGTTGATACAGAGCTGGAACTGCACTCTAGAGATCAGGAATCCCCTGCACAGCTCTGAAACTACCCTTGACCTTCACAAAGTTGAAGGCTACCCCCCTGCTAACTTGCTGCAGTCAGTCCCAAGACCTTCAGAACTGTGATCGCCGACAGCTTCAGCCAAAGCAGTAGAAAAATGGACCCCTCTTCACTTCTGCCTTCCAACTTTCACGTGATGTATCTAAAGGACAGAATCAAATCCACATCCAGAAACCCTAACATAGCAGCTTAAACCCAAAGACATGTCTACCCAGCACCTAAAGATGTAACATGCAAGAATATGTCATGTTTCTGGTACTGTATATGGTTGGTTAAATGGGGTTTACAGTCTTACAAAAAAAAGAATCATTTTCTCAGTTTGTCCCAGCAAAGTTGTATCTAAGTAAGCCATCAGATAACAAATTGTTATCTTATGTAACCATTATTGGTGTTGAAAGTAAGAGTCTTCCTGTGTGGATTCTACCACTTCTTTGCTGGGAGACTGGACTGGCTCCTACGGGATTCTACAGGGGTGGAGTTTCTCATCTGAAGCTAAGTGGGGATGCCAAAGCTGGGAGAGGGAGCAGAGTTTAGAATTTTGTGAAAATCCAAAGTTCAAAAAGCCAGAAGGGGATGTGGTGGGTCTTTAAACAGAAGGGGAGTAGCATACACTAAAGTAAAGGTGTGGAGCCAAGTATCTGAGACCTTAAACTGACAACACGCTGAGGAGAGAATGTGGGACAAGTTCCTCCACGGTGGTCAAGGAGGCTTCTGCTGTTTGGGCCTCCTTTTCACAAAGAGCTAGGATGTGTTACTGGAGGTTAGGCAATTTAAAGGGCCAAGGAACCCCTGGTACAATGAACAACCCCAGTGTAATAATTAGCTTTGGTCAACATAGAAACTCGTGGAAGTGAGGTAATCCACATTTTCTCAGCCGCATAGATAATATACATCCAGTAATAAGCAATTTAGCATTAGAGATGCAAAGTTCAGTCTCTAACTACGAACTAATGAAATTCAGAAGCCTTATATGTTTAACAATAGTACAGAGTAGATAGCAGCTATAATGATGTGATAAATGGAGAGATGGGGGTGGATGGGTGGATGAGTGGATAAATGGATGGTTGGATGGGAAACCTCTATCTCCCCAAACATTCCTCCCATTTATCATTCTACCATTCCTTGGACCAAAGTAGCACCACAAGCAGCCCCTTTCAATATGCAAATAAACAACACTGAGTATTAATAACATATTAGTTATAACAACAAAGGCCACGTGTATAGAAAGAACCGCGCTGTTTTCAAAGATCATCTTGTAAATATTCCATATCACTTTTCTAATATTTATGGGATGAGATCAGTGAAAAAATAGGAGCTTTGCTAAAGAGATATGGGAGGACTATTTTGGGAGCAGAAGGCATGGTCAGAGGTGACAACTTGAGCGGAGAGACAGATCAGAGGGCTCCAGCCATCACATGCCAGGAGACAGATGGTGCAAAAGAGAGTGAGCTCCATGCAAAAGAGAATGAGCTCCAAATGACCTGTCTACTTCAATGTCTTATGCCTCCAACTCAGAGCGAGGTGCTTGCTGATGCTCTTTGCTGCTCGGATATATGACTTTGATCTATTCTCTTTGCTCTTAGCCGAACCACAGCCCCTGCTATTTTCAGAGGCAAATCTATCATATATTGATCTCCAGTGGCAAAAATCAATGTTTTTGTTGTGGAAGAATATGGTGGGGGCTATGGAATTATAGCTGCAACTCTAGCATTCAGTGACAATTCAAGAATCTTTCTTTATCAATTTATGCCTGAAATTTAAAAGATATTTTTTGTGTGTATTATCTCTGTACTTTAGTATCAGTGACATATTCCCTAAGTACTGGTTATTGGCAGGTATTGTTGTATTTTTTTTTTTTTTTTGCAGTAAAGAGTCAAATAAAAACTGTATTTTTAACATAATGTGAACTTTAATAATAGATAAACTGATTAAGTTGAGAAAAGACCAAAACAAGAGAAGCTATCTATATTAACAAACTCTAATAACCATGAGCAGCAATTTTTGGTATAGTGAGGTTTTTTTATTTTTTTGATGCCGTGGCTTCAAATGAGTTTCAAAGTAAACATTACTTTGAATAGTTGATCAAATGGAGTGTGTGAGTTTACGTATTGATTTGGTAGTGCTGATAGTCTTGTTCAAGCCTTGCAAGAGGTTGGGTCACATTCTTTCCATGATATTTTAATGAGCAGTTTAGGGAGTGTGGCTGGCATGGTGATAGTAAGTGGGGACAAGCGGCAAAGATTAACTCACTATTCATTTTGCCTGGCTGCAGAATTTAATACCTCACTGCGGCTGGGCCTGTCAACACACTGGTGGAAAATATAAATTAGATCGTGCTCTACAACTACAACAGCTTGTATTTAATAGCTTCACTTGCTAGTTAAAGTATTTTTAAACGTTTTCAGTGGTTTATAATATTCCTGTCCCTAATTTTTCTATAAGGATCATGTATTATTAATAGAGTATTTATATTTTTCTTGAAATATAATTCACATACCATAAAATTTACTCTTTAAAATGTACAATTCAGTGGGGTTTTCTTTCCCAGAAAGTTATATGACCATCATTACTCTTTATTTTTAGAACACTTTCATTACCCCAAAAAGAAACCTGTACCCATCAGCAATCACTCCCCAAGTGTATTCATATATATTGGACTTACAAATAAAAAGGTAGAAGAGGTTGTCCAGGAAAAAATCATCCATGGGAATCAGGAGCTTAAGATGTACCCTAAAATGGTGTGAGGATGCCACTTGCAGGCTTGTGACAGGCCTTGATTTTTCAGATTCTTGCCGTTTTTTAAAAACTACATGCAAATATCAGTGCTGCCAGAGCAGAGAAAAGCAATTTGGACAGTGAACAAGTAAAAGTGTAAGGCAATGAGCGGTTTGCTAAGTTTTATATATCATTTTATATTATTTATTTTCCAAAAAAGAAACTTCCCTGGATTTTAATTTTACCAGTTAAAAATTTCATAACCTACTTGCAGAATGATGGGCAGAAATTTGGAAATTGTAAGTAAAGGATTAAAAACAACATCTGGCTCAAAGCCACCAAACACAATATGACTACTATTACTAAAAGAATAATTTTCGCCCCCATGTAATATTTAATTCATAGATATCAAAGACTTTGTGAACTGCTCATTACTTATTTTTCAGGTAACTGAGTAAAATCCTAACATGAAAAATTCCTTACAATAAACTAGCAGTGTACTGTTATTAGCAAGAACTACAATTTATTGTCATGTAGTTGACAGTGGATTCTAATATTTGCATGCTTTACAAAGCAGGTGGCGATAGAATACAATAGCAGTAGTGAATGATTTTTTTTTTAAGGTAACTGAATTTGCTAAATTGACTAATAAAGTTTTAGAGGATTAATTTCTACATGTGAATATAATATGAATAAGGAGATGCAGATTTTATTTCAAATATATCTTTTTACACATACATGGAGAAACAAAAGGTACCTTTGTTTCAGTTTGCATTTATTATGCTAGCCAGTAGTTAAATGACCACCCTTTCTAGAAGTGCTTCATGGCTTTGAAGGTGTGGCAGTTTTTAAAGATGGTCACAAATTCTTTGACATTTCTCTCTTCAAGAGACAGGTATCTATGTCCCCTTCCTTTGAATATGGGCAAGTTTATGACTGCTTTGACCAAAAGAGTACAGGAAAGTGATTCTGTGTGACTTACAAAGCCGGGTCATAAAAAAGCCATGTAGATTCTGCCTTAGTCACTCGGACACAGGCTGACCCCTCAGGCTGTCGTGAGGGCACTCCAGTCGACATTCCAAGCTGAGCCTGGCTTTCCAGTCATTCCTGTCGAGTCCCCAGACATGTGAGTGAAGGGGTCTTGGGTCATACAGATGAGCCCATCCACCAGCTGAATAGCCCCAAGTGATCTCTGTAGATGGACTAGCCAAGCCCTTCTCAAAATCCTGACCCACAAAATAAATTTCAGGACAGTTTGTTATGCAGCAGTAAATAGCCAGAACTGAGGGTTACCTGCCTGCATCATCGACTGTACTGTTGATCCCTTGGATCGATTATACTGGCTGAGCTGATATTACCTTCCTCCATCAAAGCTTTAAGTGTTCTCTAAAGAGAAACTTTACCAAAAAGAGACAGGTTTTTGGGGTCTAGCTTCTCTCCCTGTCTCCTGTCTCATTTTGTTTGTGTTTTGCTTGTTTGCTTTGTGGTTGTGGCTGAAGATCTTTGAATTTACATCAAACCTTAGCTGTTTTGGTCTCTGAATAGTTCAAAAGATCTGACCTAAGGCTTATGGTATGCAAATGCATTTGGAAATTTTACAAAAAGTAAGTTCTTCAAAGATTTTAAAATTCTTTCCACTTACATTTATCCAGTGTAACCTGAGTATGCTTGATGTCTTTTCTTTCAGTAAATTGGATAATCATCTACAAAGTGAAGTGTAAAATTGAGGCTATCACCCTTGATCTATACTCTTGAAAAATACGGAAAATGGAAACAAAGAAATATCAGAAAACTGAGCTATCAGTTTTCCACCTTTCTAAGTTAGTATATCTCTTACTGTAAAGAGAAAAGAAGAAAAATCCATGAAATCTAGCCTGCAACAATAGATTCTAAGCTAGTCAATTATTTTTTAAACTTGTGAAAAATTTTGATTCATATCTTAGCTAAAGGTTTAAGAATCACCCCATCTATATGCATATAATGTATGGTATAGGAATGAGCTGGTACTGGGGGGAAAAAGTCTTCTGGATTAGTGGCTAAAGCCTCAGGATATCTTGGGAATATACATGATGAATTCACATTTCCTCCCATTCTTCCTTGAGAACATAACTATGCTTTGAATAAATTTGTGTACATCCTACCAGAAGTATAGCTCAATGTCATTTCTTTCTTTCTTTCTTTCTTTCTTTCTTTCTTTCTTTCTTTCTTTCTTTCTTTCTTTCTTTCTTTCTTTCTTTCTTTCTTTCTTTCTTTCTTTCTTTCTTTCTCTCTCTCTCTTCTTTCTTTCTCTTCTTTTGCTTTCTATCTATCTTTCTTTTGTAACAATACAGCTGTGAGTTTCTGTATGATAGTTGATAAATGAAAGCAAAATTTATGTAAGTACAGGAGCTACCCAACCGAATGCATGTGTGGGAGAGGGGTCAAGGTTATTGGAACAAAAGAGAAAGAGGGAATGAGCATGAAAATAAATAAAATAATTTTCTCTTGACCTAAAACAAAGATATGTTTAACATCACACTTGCTGCTAATCAGCTAACATTAGGTTTATTTTAATTCTGCTGGTTACATTTCTTGAAGTAGGACAATATATTTGGCTGTCAAATAGTTTGAAATTTTCTGATCAGAATTTTAGGTCATTTCATAGATTCTTTGGTAACCCCATAGGAACCCCACTGGAACCCCCAGGACATGGCATTTAAAGTTGGAAAAGACCTTTGATATCACCCTGTCCTTGCTACTCAGAGTGTGCTCCAAGGTCCAGTAGCTCTGGCATCACCTCGGGGCTTGTTAGCCCCATATTGAGACTATGAAGTCAGAACTTCCTTTTTAACAGGACACCTATAGCTGTGGGTACTTTAAAACCTGAGAGGCACCCATCTAGTCCCTCTCCTACCCCACTTAGGTACAAAATGTGATAAAATTACCATTTTAATGATAGGAGAAGAGAGTTTAAGGTTCCATTTTTAAGTAGGAAAAAAACAACATTATAAACCAAATCTAAACAAACAAAACCTATAACAAAATGGCAGGAAATCACAAAGATGAATGTGGAGACTATAATGGGCAGAATTAAGAGTAGCATCAAGATAACGTAAAAAGAAAAAAAGCTGGGGGTGGGGTGGGAATCATGATATAGAACAGATTGGGAATGACTGGTCCAACGGAGCAGGGTCACCTGGGGATTTGTATTTAGTAAACAGGGCACATTTCTCTGATGATTTCCCAGCAACCCGGGCCTTATGGATTTGTTTATGGAAATTCCTAACCTGTCATAGCCCAGAAAATCTACAGCAGAAGTCTTCAACAGTAATGAAATGTTTGTTTGTTTGTTTTAGCACAGTTTTTTCTGAAGCAAGTAAGCCATGTTTTGGGACTGTCCTAGCAGGTGTTTTTCTTAATCTTTTTTTTTTTTTTCCTTTAAGGAGAACTGCTGAGTTCAGAGGAAATGAGCACTCTTTTATTTAAATTTCCTGAGATTAGAGGAAGAACATATTGCCAAACAATGCCTCTTCACTTCAAAACCTCTCCCCATAAATTATTTGAGGATATCTTATTAAAAGTCTGTAAAATTTCCTATTAAGAACAGTTGATTGCAGTCCAGACCATCATAGCTTTGGTGCTTTCCCTGAAATACCACAGCTGTCGGGAAGAAATATATTTTGAGACAAAAGGTTTTGTTTCCCTAGCAATAAATTATTTTAGTGACATCTCAAGATAGATAAAACTTTCACTTATGTTTGAGTGAAGGAAGATTCTACTGATAACTTGTTAAAAAAATCTATAAAAAGAATATGAGAATGTAGATGTAGATAACAAATTAAAATCAGACTTCCTTTAAGTTTAGCAAAGCAATTATTTGTAAAGCCAGTGAAGATTATTATTATGGATAATGAAATGATTTACTGGAAAACATGGAAATGACATTCAATATGGCACAACCGCAAGTTGGTATTTTCAACTTTAACCTTGGAGCCATTAAGAAAAAAAAGAACTTACCTCTAGTAATATTTTATGTAAATTGCTAAACAAAAACCCTGCATTAGTAATGTGGATCCTGTATGAAGTAGGAAATGCCTCGTTTGATAGTGCTGATGTAATAGTCCATTGATTTCATGGTAGATGAGCTCTTTAAACAAGTTGCTCTCCTTAACCCTGAGAGGGTAACGCCTGGGCTCCCCTTATCCTTAAACAAGAATGAAATTTTTTACCGTAGTCATAAGAAAACGTGTTTTATTAAACACATTCATTTTAAGAGTTACACATATCCTTTTATCTACTTGAAGTAATAATATATATGAAGCAAGTTGCTAAAGACTTCTAATTTTATTTCTTTCTTACGAATATTTTCAGGGAACATTGGGCTCATAAAACATCTCATAGACCAGTAGAACTGTGTTTTTGTTTTGTTTTGTTTTGTTTTTGTTTTTACTTTTGTTTTCAAGTCTGGTACAAAGCCAGTGAGAAAAATTTGTTGTTTTCCCCATTTCCAGAGTTAACTAAGAAAGATCCAGTCCATTCTTCATCTAGTCCCTGAAAGCAATTCTATTGACTTCTGCTAAATGCAGATCTTTGATGTTCAAGCAGATATTGGTATATTATTTGACATATTAAGAAGGATCTTAACAGAGGACAAAGTCGGGGTGAGGGTTGAGACTTCACATAGCTCAATAATGATACAACTCACCAGCTTTGATGATAATAGCAAAGTGGTACAAAATGCTACTGAACATTGATAAAACAATAATAATTTAAAATATTTGATAAACAGTTCCTAATTGTCCATTCATTTTTAGTTTGGAGATGATAAATAAATGGTGTCAACATAGTGTTCATTTTTTTCTTCTTTAGAAATTAAAAAACTGAGGGTTCCTTTGCAACTTTTTAAAATAAAAAAAAAATATCTCAAAAACATATACTGCTCTTTAGCAAAATAACTGAAATAAAAATGATACAATGCCCTGGATACTAGAGTGCATATTACCAACAGTTTTATGTTTGAACCACTTCTTTTTGCCTCAAATAAAAGATCTACACACACTAAGTTCAAGCTGCCTCCTGCAGCCTGCAGTTGTTAAAAGAACATTAATCATTTAAACAAGGTCACAAGCAACAAAGGCCAATGAGGGTTCAAAGTTTACAGGTCCAGGCATTTATCAGGTAGAAATAGGCTACATTTCAATATTTTGTAAAATATCCTTTTATGAAAAAGCTATCAGTCATTGTATGGCCAGGCAAAACTCTGGTTGTTCCGGTGAACAAAATGAATGATGACAATGAATCAAGAACCCCTTTATGAGCTTATGTTTTTGCAGGACCACCATGGCTTTGAACATACGTTTTCGATTTCTATAAGGATGTGATTATTATGTGGGAATGTCTTCCTCCCTCTGGCTAAAGCAAAAGATATATCAAAATTGCCTCCACTTCTGATAGGCAGATTGGGATCAATTGGTTAAGGAAATCACAAAGCTGGTATCACTAAGTACCATGCAAATTATGGTTTCCATTGACGTTTGTGGTAATTTAAAAAAACTTTATGGGCGACGTATAAAACAATGCTTTAGTTTACATTTAGCTTGTTTAATTGCATCAACTTTGTCGTCACCATTTGATGTGTCTTAAAAATTAGTCTTGCTGTATTGCATGTCCGATCTGAGTTTTAGAACAGGTATTTGCCTCATTTGTTGGTAGCTTCAGATATGCCTTGTTCCATTCATTTGAAATCTTAACTTTCAGGTATCTTAAACTTTTCAACTTTAGAGAAGAAACAAATATTCCACTTCCCAATGTGGGTGACCTTGCATTTAAACAGAGAAGAGCATGTTAGTATCTAAATTTATTTTTTGACAGCTTTATTGAGATATAAGTCACATACCATACAATTCACTCATTTAAGGCGTGCAATTCAATGGTTTTTAGTATGTCCATGGAGTTGCATAACCAGCACCACAATGTTAGAACATTTTACCACTTAAAAAAGAAACTGTACTCACTAGCGGTCAATCTCTATTTTCCCCCAAACACCCCCATTCATCCCAGACTTAGGCAACCGCTTCTCTACTTTCCATCTCTATATATTTGCAATCATGGTCTTTTGTGACTGGCTTCTTTCACTTAGTGTAATGTTTTCAGGTTGTAGTGTGTATTGGTACTTCACTCCTTTTATGGGTGAATAATATTCTACGATATGGATATACTACATTTTGTCTATCCATTCATCAGTTGATGGAAATTTGGGTTGTTTCCACTTTTTTGGCTATGATGAAGAATGCTGCTATTAACATCTGTGCACAAGTGTTAATGTGGACATACGTTTTAATTTCTCTTAAGTATATACCTAAGAGTGTAATTTCTAGGTCATATGGCAACTCTATGTTTAATGTTTTGAGGAATTGCAAAACTGTTTTCTAAAATGGCTGTGCCATTTTACATTCCTGTAAACAATAAATGAGAGTACCAATTTCTTCATATACTTTCTAAAATTGTATTACAGTCCTTTTGATTATGGCCTCTTGGAGTTTGTTTGTACCATTGTTATGATGCCAGATTTAGGCACTGAAAAGTATTAGGCTACAAAAAGTATTTACTTAGTAAAAAAAATATTTTGTTATTTAGGCTAGAGAAAGTATTTGAGAGAAATAGTACATAAACTTATACAGCACTTTTAACTTTTCAAGAGTTTTCACATCTTTCACTGTAGAGAATTAAGCCCCACTTCTAGAGTTATTTAACTACACCCACATTCTCATGAATCCCAGTGGAAACCAGAAATTTTCTGTAGTAGTCATAGTTAAGAGGTTACAGGATGGGCCAGATAATAGGATGATTGGTAAATGGAAATATTATAAAGGAACTCATACAAGATCTGACCCAGGATGAATCAATACTGTGCCAACATTTATCAAAAATATAAATTTTTTAAATTAACTGTATAAGATGCTTAGATTCTAAGAAAGCATGATTTTCACTGGCTGCACAATATTCCTTCGTACAAATGAATTATAATTTATTTAAACATTTCTTAATTTTTGGATGTGTAGGCAGTTTCCAAACTTCACTATGAGAAATAATGTTGCAATAAACAATAAAGCAATTTATTCTGTGCCAAATAAAGAGTTGATAGACTGAATTTTCTATTGCTGGCTTTGGCTTCATGGAGATCCAGTCTGAGATTATCTCAAGATTGTGTAAAGTTGATGCAAAGCAGACAGAGCTTCACTTAGCAAGGGGCTCTTCCAAAAGACCCCAAAGAGCTCACTAAATAGGGGCATTCCAAGAACTCAATTTATCTGTCTTAAAAGGTTAAGCTCTCGTGTTGACCCTGCCAAGATTCAGACCTGTGCTCCCAAGAAAGCTACATATTTTGAGGCTGTTGGCCTCAAGTAGCCATTCCCTCCAGCTATATATGTGTGATTTCTCTACCACCACAAATGGAAGGCAAGGATTCTATTATCTAGCAAATTTCTCTTCCTATCGAGATTCAGTATAGAACTCTCTTTATTTCCAGAGAAGTAGATTTCACTATAGTGAAAATACCAAAAAAAACATGATATGATAAAACAGAAATAGCACGTTGCACTTCAGCATATAAGTCAAATAAATACAAGAAGTAGCATACTACAGGAATGAGTAGAGGATGAGGAGTCAGGAAAGCTTGAGTAAAATCCTCATCCTATCTCTTAGTAGCTGTGTGACCTTGGATGAATCACTAAACTTTGCATAGCAGCTTCTTTTTAACAAAATCAGAGTTTGTGATCATTATTGACCTTTCCAGCTCTAAAGTTCTATGTTCTCCAAAACAAAAATATAATTAGACTAACAAGCATGTGGAACTTTCTGAAGGGTGTGAATGATGCTGCTGTTGGTGTACGTGAGGCAATTGTAATTTGTATATTTGTTATAGATGTTACATAGTATTATTTGTTTGGCTCTTTACAGTTTGTAAAATAGTTATATATATTTTGTGATTTGATCATTTCACAATTCTTTTTATCCTCATTTTATATATAAGAAATGAGGCTTGGAGAAACTAAGTGACTTGCTCTATCAGACGTCTATTCAGGGCAGAGCCCAGGGCTCAAATCCAGGTCTTCTGTCTCTAAAGTCTATGCTCTTTCCTCTATGTCACTATTTCCCCCCGCATCACTATTTTTCCCCCGCATCAACTATTTTATCATTCAGGCACATTGAGAAACCATGATAGGTGAATTTAAAAACCAGATTCTTATGTGCATGGGGAAGAGGGGAACACTGGACATATACAGAATGCTCCATTGGTACTGTCTCTTAATCAAATCACTCCATCTGGTTACCACCTGCTCTCCCTCTGTTCCATCACGACCAAATTCTTAAAAGCCTACGTTCTCACCTCCCATTCACTCCTTGAGTGCTGCAGTCTGACTTGCTCTCCCACCACTTCTCTTGCTGAGGCAATCTGCAGTAGATGCCACAGGTCTGGGGTGGCTCCCTGCTCACAGTAGTGTCCCCTGCTTCGATTCACCCCTAATATGCAGCAGTAGGCTCACACTGGCCATTTCTGCACCATGTTATCATATCCCATGATAACGTCTGATCATTTAAGAGTAGACACTTGTCCTGAGCTGGGCCAGTCTCCCAGAAGTTTTAAACTTACACAGAAATCCAGAGACTGGGAGAGACTGAAGCTGAGCTGATGAATGGCAGCACACTGAAAAGCAGGGCCACCCAGCGCTCTGTCCCAAGTACCTGCAATTGCCTCGATTCCTACTAAGATGTTTAACTCCCTCTGACTTTTCACACTACCACTTTTCTTGATTAAACCATTTTCTGAGACTTGCTACTCAGAGACTCTTTTTTTTTTTTTTTTAGGTGAGGCAAGACTTGGTTGACCTCACAGATTGCAAGGACCATGCCAGCTTACAATCCCTTATTTTTATTTATTTTTTATTTTTTACACCTATAGCACCTGTTCTTCCTAGGTGGTCTCCCATCCAAGTACTAACCAGGCCCAACTCTGCTTAGCTTCCAAGATCAGGCAGGATTGGGCTTGTTCAGGATGGCATGGCCATAGACTCAGAGGCTCTTAACTAACACATTCATTGGCAATCCTTTTTCCCTTTAAATCCAATGAACCCTTGTCAGTTCCCTTTCTTGAAACTCTTTCTCGCCTCACCTTACATAATACCTCCTCCCCATTCTCTCCCCACTCCCCAGACCACACTGTCTTAGCATCTTCAGGGGTTCTACTCTGCCTTCTTTGTCCCCCAGGCTCTATTCTTCTACTCAGCTGCAATGCTTATTCTAACTTTTTACCCATGGCTTCAACTATCTGCCTGGGGACTCACCCCAACTGCACGTAAATACTTTTTCCTTAAATATCTCGTCCTCTCTTTCCAGTCTCCCAGCCTTTCCTCATGCCTTTCAGAGGTTGCCGCCCAGCACCCAGTCCATTTCCCCTGGATAGCTCTCCTTCATCCTTTAGATTCAGTGTGGACATTACATCCCCCAGCAGGCATGTTCCAGTGTTTTTGCTACAATACATACCATGTTCATTTTGAAAAATTATGCACTCCCTTGCACAATTTGTTTACTAACAGAAAGTATTAAAATTTAAAAAGTTGCTAATAAAGTAATTTTGGTTTATTGTAAATATTGGCATTTTAAAATCAAACTAGTCTTAAATACTTTAAATACTTCAGTGATTTGATGCCCTCCATCACACTTTTAAAGAATCCATGAAGCCACTTCTTTTTACAGTCAGAAATTTTATGTCTTCCTCTTTCCTTTTGAGTTTATATTTTCATTCTACTTCCCCCACAGAATTTCACCCTTATGTAAATTATTTTAACCTTGAAAGCTTTATATTGGTGATTGTCTCATATTTCTCTGTCATAGAAATATGTAAATAAATTGGAATTTTAAAAAATTCCTATGATCACAAACCTCTAACAGTTAATTTTTTTTTCTTCTGGATTGAGTTTTCATTATAATTACACAGTACATGGCAGTCCAAAATTAAGCAAAAGATTATAAAATACACTACAAGTTTTGACTAATAATTATTAACCACAAAAAGTAAATGATTAATGAAACAAACGGGCCTTTTAAAAATTGCTTTATATATCCTTGGATGGATATTACTTATTGCTAGAATGAGAAAGCACTTCCGCATCAATTATACTCCAATTTTTCTTTTATATGTAAGCATCGAGAAACATCACTCATAAATAGAATAGAAGAGGTTTTGTTAGGGCGATGGCTTTTGATTCTTTGAACTCCTTCTAAGATGTGTATTTAAAATAACATAAATATCTATTATCAAAATTATTTTTAATTTTCTACTAACTACTATTTTATATCTTCCTTTAATTTTGTAAAAGGATTTGTGCTCCAGCTACTAGAATAATTCACTTTCTCAATTGCTGGGACATAAACCCAAAGTTTTTCCAAAACTTACCAAATGATCATTTATTAAATCTGTTATTCTTTCACTTAGATATATCTTATTTAACCCACTATATTCAGAAAGGTTGGAGAATATAAAAAAAAATTAATTTCAGTACTTTGTTAACGCTTTAAAAATTTATTTTATATTGCCACATGCTTCAAATATATTTTTATCAAATCCTTGGAGCTTCTGATCACAGTCATTGAATTTATGGAAAATATCTAATATACAACTTAACTGACATGAACAGTGTTCACGCTTAAGGTAGATGCATTTGGCCTTTCTATGTGGACAGAAGTCAACTGTTTTACGGTCTATTTGGCTCCCGGTTATGTGAGTCTGTGTTTTATTTAGTGACATCATAACTGACTTGGCTTTTCTGTTAATGTGCACATTTCTCTGACTTGCAGCATCTTGCGTTCTGCAGGCATTTCTGGAAGGCAATTATTGCCTAAAAATTGAACATCAGAATGAGTTCATGTAATCTACAAACTATTTTAAAGCTATTTTCTTTGTAAAGTTTTATTTTATGGTTTATCTGATTGTTAAGACTGGTTAAAGAATTAGATGACAATAGAATTGCATTGATCGTATATTGATGTGATTAAATTATATTGATTACATGACAACTAGCTTCAAATAATCAGAATAGTTACAATGATTAGGTGCTCAGCCAACGCTTTGCTGAGTAAATAAATATTAATGAATGGGGAAATCCCAATCCCAATGGAAATATTTGAAAAAATACACTATCAGAAGATTTTTGACAGAGGTGTCAGGGTAATCTAACATTTACCACCTCTCCATTCCCCAGCAAATGGAAGTGTTCCAACTGGATAGTTACTTGGAAAAAATGAATCTCAACTTTAGCTCGAACTATACATAAAAATTATTCATAATCATAATGAAAATGATCACAACCTGGATATCAAAGCTAAATAGTAAAACTCCTAAAAGAAAACATAGAAGAAACTTTTCATGACTTTGGGAAAGCAAGTATTTCTTAGATAAGACACAAAAAATACAAACCATAAATGAAAAAAAAATTGATAAACTGGATTGCATTAAAATAAAAAACTTTTGCTTTTCTAAAGTAACCATTAAAGTGAAAAAAGGTAAACCACTGACTAGGAGGCAATATTCAATAATTTTACCCCCCAAAAAACTTGTATCTAAAATATATAATGAGTGCTTACCACTTGATAATTAGACAAAAACTCAATTAAAAATGGGCAAAAGATATGAACAAAATCTTCACTAAAGAAGACATGAATGGCCAACAAGCACGTAAAAACTACTCAGCATCTTTAGTAATCAGGTAAAAGCCAGTTAAAAAAACACAATGAAATAGCACTACATACCTATTAAAATTAGAAACACTCACAATACCAAATATGAGTTAATATGAAGTAATTGAAACTCTCATACACTGTTAGTGGGAGCGTAAAATGGTACAGCTACATTGGAAGACAGTGTGACGATTTCTTATAAAGTTAAACGCTAATTTTCCATGTGACCCTGCAATTCCACTCCTAGGTATTATTCAAGAGAATTTAAGACATATGTCTAAACAAAGAACTGTGTATGAATATTCATAGCAGCTTTATTCATCACTTAAAAAAACTGAGAAACAACTCATCAATAAAAAAGAGCAAACTACTGAAATGAATATCGACATGAAAGAATCTCAAAACATTATGTTGGGTGAGAGTAGCCAGATCAGATGACCATATCCTGTATAATTCCATTTAATGAAGCTTTAGAACAGACAAAACTTATCTATAGTAAGAGAAAGGAAGTCACTGGTTCCATGAGGCCAAGGGGAATGGGGTAGTGAAATGGACTCCAGGAGGTATGAGGGAACTTTTTGATATGACATAAAAATTCTATACCTTAATTGTGTTGGTCATGACATGAATGTGTAAATGTGTAAATTGTGTTGGTCATGACATGAATGTGTAAATGTGTAAATTGTGTTGGTCATGACATGAATGTGTAAATGTGTCAAAGTTCATCAAACTGTATACTTAAAATGAGTGCTTTTATATTAGGTAAATTATACCTCGATAAAGCTGATTAAAAAGGCATTTTATAAATTATTTAGATTAAAATTTTACAAGTTTTATTTTTAAAACAGAATCGATCATATCCTTCATTTAGTATAATTTTCTTTGTTCTTAACCGGCACCTCAGGATCTGTAGAGCAAATGTGTTTTAATAAAAAATTATAGTCTGTAAAAAATAATTAAAAGTATCAGAAGTTTCAAACTCACTTTCAAATGCAACTTTGAAAAACAGATTTTATGAAAATTTTAAAAATAATCTTCTTTAGAAAAATATTTGTGTTATAGCATTAAAGACAGATCCACCCAATAAGCTGATTCACCAAAGATGATTGTTCTAGTTGCGTTATTTGTAAATGTTCAGATGATCAACATAAAGGTTTACAAATTTTGCTTGAATATCCGCAGATTATTTATCCAGAAAGAGGCTGATAATTTTTAGTATATACTAAATTTTTTTGAAAATAAATTTTGAATAAAACTATTTTAAGGATTTACCAATATAATAAAAATGTGTTGGTCAATAAGTAACTATTTGAAAAAATATATGTAATTTTAGTTATTTTTATGACTCACTCTCAAATGTGTCCTGATCTGGATGATAAATTATATGGTCACCTCCACTACAAATGTATCTCAGATTCCCTAGTTAAGCATTTATGAGTCTCCATTGCTTTCTCTTTGATACACATTCTGCTCCCACCAAAGGAAACTATTCACTTTCCCAAACCAGGTCTGAATTTTCTAGCCTTAGTTCCTGTTAATTCCCAAGTCTGAAGCCCACTCCAATTTCCACATGCCTATTTCCTACTCTTTTTTCCAAGACCTAAGCTACCTCTTCGATGAAGCCTTTTTCTCTAGCCAGATCCTTGTCCCCATAGCACTTTAATTCTCTTGGATGATTTATCGCATTTTTAATCTATAGTTTTTGTAAGTGCATGTTTTGTTTCCTCCTTTTTCCTCCAAGTGCTTTAAGGCCAGAGGTAGGTAGTATCTTATTCATCTTTATTATCGCCCACAGTTTCTAGCACAGTGCTTGGCCATAGTATGCACTCAGTAAACATTTGCTAAATAAATGAATATGTGAAAAAAAGAACAAACCAACAAATGAATGAAACCTGTTTAGCACAGGCACCGAGCATAGTATCAGCATGCATGATGTCGTGAAACAGATTTCGAAGTTCTTTTTTTCATTGCATCTGTGATCATTGGTAAAATTTACAAATCCATTTTAGAATAAGGTCTGTGGATGTGAGGTAGTTAAAAATCTTTTTTTTTCGTCTTGATTTCTTGGGAATGTTTTTGACATCCTGCTACCAAAAGAAGAAGAAAGTTCTGAAGAAGAAGAAAAGGGAAGTCCTGATTCAAAGGCACGATCCATGGTTTACCTGACACCAAGATATCATGATCCAGCCAGACACAGGAGTTCAGCAGCCCAGGCAATGACGTGCGATGCCCATTGTTTGCCGATTCTGCCCCCAAAGTTCTTCCTCACGGATTTTATCTGATCATAATTCAGGCTGAGCTATGATATCCCAGATATCATGGATCAGAATTTTTTTGTGTGTCCTCCATAATGCTGAGCACATTGCCTCACACATAGTATGTGCTTATGATTCAAATAATAAGAATAAGAATAAGAATAAGAATAAGAATTGCTGAATATTAACAAATGAGTGAACAATCTAATCACAGAAAGCAGGAAGGACTGCCTTTTTGTCCAAAATTGTGGAACTGCAGGCTTTCCAGGGCTGTAATGCTTAGTCTTCAACTTTCAAACTTTAGCCACTGATTCAGAGGTATAGTCTTTGGTGCCAATGACATGGGACTACTGAGAAGGACTACACTTTCCATAACCTCTGCTCTAGTGCCAAAAACTCATAGCCGAATTAAAACAATGAAATATCAATCGGCCAGTATTTATGAGGCACCAACTGTAATTACATGTAACACTCTTGTAAGGTTTATACAACTGACAAATTAAACATTGTTTTCGTTTTTCAAGAACTTTACATTTTGTTAAGATACAATATTAAAATATTCACAAAACAAAAAATAATGCAAAACTCTATAAACAACACAGTATCAAATCGTATAGTTCCAGAAATAATGAGGTGCTGAGTTCAGAGAAGAAATTGATTGAGCTAAAGCAGTTTTTGCCATACAGATGGTTAGTATTTGTCAGTAAATATTGTGCAGGTTGTTCCTGAGAACGCTTTCAGACATTACAGCTCATATTCCTTATCCTGATTCCAGCAGTGCCTACAAGCCAACAATGGTTCTCTAAGTGATTTACCATCTGGCTGGTCTTAAGGGTGGCAAAGTGAGCTCCAGGTACAAAGCCTCCTTCCAAGTGTAGAGTACTTAGAAGCAGGCTGGACCAGGTGGAATGTTTTCGTAGGACCAGCAGAGGTGTGCAGCTAGAAAGAGAGAAAGCAGAAGGGGAAGCCAGACATAGGGTAGAAACTAACAAATATCAAGGATAAGGAGAGTCAATAATCAGGCATTTGACTTGCTAGGTCATAAATCAAGAAGTTCTGACAGGTCAGGAAGAGAGGTGTGAACTGATCCAAGTGGTCCTGGACTATGAACACGGTAGTGGTTTTGGAAGCCCAAGATGGTCAAGGGTGGAAAAGGGAAGGCAGTGCTTAGAATACAAAGGAACTACATAGAAGTTAGATCAGAGGTAGAGAAACTTTAAACAACCACCAGTTAAAGATTACTCAGTCTAAGAAGTCTAGAAATAGGATTTTGATCCAATCTCTGTCTTGGGGAGCCCCACCCTGAGTACAAAATTCTCAATACTATCATTGCCAGTGCCATCATTTATATCAAACTATGGAGGAAAGACTTGGGTATTAAGAACGGAAATTATTTAGATTGCTTTGTTCCATGTGACTGCTCACTTACCATACACCAGTCTCATTGGTATTTTTCTATTTCTTGTACGTGTAAAACATATTCACATTTCAGGACTTTGCACGTACTATTCCCTCCCTAGAGAATTCCTGTGAGTCTTCAATTGTCACTTCCTCAACCAGCCCATCTAATATTGGTTTTCAGCTTGGCTGAGCCTCTATTGAAGACCTCACTAGGACGGATTCAATCTGTGATGGGCCACCCTGTTTGAAGACACTTGTTCACATTTTGAGTAAGCTACTCATTGGTGCTTGATGACATAACACAGGTCGGGCTTGATGATTTGAAGGAGCCAGAGAAGACTGGCTGCTATTAAGCAAGAAGTATTTAAACTTAGCTTTTTTCTGAATTACAATGAATTTTAAAAATGCAAAAACAGAATGTGGTCAGATTCAGAATATTTTAATGCCTCTTTTTCTACTGAGAACATAGAATCAATGAAAGCATGTGCATTCTTAGCCCACCAAAAAACTGAGAGGGTTGAAAGTGCTACATAATCAAAGCCAAATACTCTCAAAGAATTCTTAAAGCAGTGCAAATATTAATAATATAAACTAAGGATGGGAAAATTAAAGCATCTTGCTAAATGTCTTATTGATTAAGCCATTTTCATACCTGTGATGAAAACTGACAGAAGTGCAGTTCATGATTTCAAGTAGTATTGGTAGATTGCATGGACATCCAACACTAGAAACCAAGACAGTGATCTAGAATTTAGAATGAAGGGATAACTCTTGAAAAGGCTCTGAATAAATAAGCAGAGACAGCTCAGTCAATTCTCACTGACTTGTAAAAGACATTCAACTCTGATTTTTATCACTTCTGTGGATCTTATGATTTTCTGAAGAAACATGTCTAAGATTTCTGAACCTCAAACTAGAACAAAATGATCTAACAATGGGATAGACTATTATAAATCAGACTGTTTTCTAAAATCCTATGATTTTCTTCTATGACATCAACTTAGCCATCCTTAGAAGGGCTCAGACTTTGGGCAATGGCACCAGTACCAAAGAGTGAGCAAGTCTCTTCCATCCCATTCACATGTTGTCTCAAAGCCCTGGGGCTGTCTAAAAAGTCTTAGTAACTGTACTTGATCCAGACTTTTTAAATGGATAAGCAGAGAGGGAGATGTGGCATGAAGGCATAGGTTTGTGGAATACAAAGGCTAGTCAAGACCTTATTGTCGCTCTGGCCCAATTCCTTCATTGTTTGTCTGGAGAAGCTGAGACCACTAAGGTCAAGAGATTTTTCCCAAAGTTACCTAGAATCTGGGGCTCCTTATTCTCATTTCAGTATACTCAGAAAGACAGTTAAGATGGTCCAATTCTTTCATTCGATAAGTGAATATGGAAGGCCTGTTTGTGTGCCTGGTATTATGTCAAGAGCTAGCAGTAGTTACTGAGTGAAAGAGACACACCATCTCCGCTTGCATAGAGCTTAGAATCCATTAAGGCAATTGCAATGAAGGGAGATAATGTCGAGATAGGGCAAGTACAGAATAATTCATTTATTCTTCCAAAAATTATCAAATGCCTACTGCGTACCAGCTACTGTTCATAAACCAGTGATTTCACAGTAGAAAACAGAGAAAAGTTTGCCCTTACAGAGTTTATGTTACAACATAAGCTATGGTGAGGGAGTCATACAGTAAACATGATAAATATGTGAAATATGTACTATTTTAGAAGGTGATAAGTAAGGGAAAAGGAAAAAAACATGGAGCTGAGTAAGGGAGTTGGGTTGGGGGAAGTGGAGGGAAGGCCTCGTTGAAAAGGTGCGTCTGAGTGAGGATTTGTAAAAGAAGGCAGAGGAAGCCACACAGATATTAGGGGGAAGACTGTTCCTAAGGCAGGGCATGCGGGGTAGGTTTACAGGCTCCCTGAAGGCCAGTGTGGCTGAGGAGGTGTGAATGAGGAAAGAGCAGGCTCTTTTGGGCTCCACTTCAGGTTCCTTCGCCAGGGTGGAGCACGTGCGTGCTGCTGTGCACAGCTCCCAGAGTTCAAGGGCAGGCCTGGCTCTTCTTTCTAAGCTTGCTCAGATCTTTGGCCAGCTTACCCACTTAGGAAGTCACCCTGCCCTTGAGGAGAACAAACATTTGCAAAAGATGGCCCAGAATTTTGCTCCAGTTTCATTTAGAGAGGCCAAGTATTCCGAAGGCAAAAACTATAAGCAGCAGAGGAAAGAACTGGACATTGCATTCTCTCAGCAAGAAGGAACGTGGTGCCGGCTCCTTCACTTGGGCCCGTAATTACATAGGCAAGGGTATAAATAAGGCTGGTCTTACTTCTTCCCCTTCCTCTTCCTTCCTCCCATAGAAAACAAACCACAGAGTGTTTTTCTTAATTTTACCTTCATTAATCTTATTAGATTTTGGTAAAGTTTGTTCCATGAGCACCCCGATGGGGAATGTTTTCTTTACCAAAGTCCACGATTCTCCTATTCAAATCATTACTTTCCATGGTTTCACTTCAGTGCTTTAGTGCGCCTCAGGCCTTTCAGGAATGAGCTCAATTATCAACCCTGAGTGAATCTGAAACCTGATTCAGTCTTCTTATGATCTGATTAAAGCAATGCGGTTTATAAATATAACTAAAGAAATAGTCACACCTAGACTGCTAGAGGCTGGCCAGGCAATAATTCCCTCCTGCGAACTTGTGGCTTATTATCTTTCTACTATTTGAAGCAGATCAGTGGTCCGGTGGTCATTGTGTGTCTTAGGGGGTTAAGATTTTACCATGAAGAACATTCCTTATAATACTTGGCATGCACATTCCAAAAAAAAAAAAAAAAAAAAAAATCCTATCAAGAGACTGGCAGTTTTTAAATTAATTATTTGAGCTTGAACAATTCAAAAGCGTCATCAAATTAAAACAAGGTAATTTGGCACAGAGGTTATTGCCCATCATGTCTTCTAATTACTTTTTTGTATTTTGAAAAAACAAAAACAAAACATTAAATGCTGAGATAATGAACTTTGGGGGCGGCGTTCCGCAGCAATCACCTTGGTGATGTGAAAACAGCACTGACTTCCAAACAGACTCATCTGATCTTTCCCAGAAGGATCAGCTCACAGGAAGTGGCATTCCCTAGGAACACCCTTACAGCGCACTAGCCACGAACCACACACACTTATGGAGCAAAGATAATAAACAGAAAAATAGACAAAAGGGCATTTTAAAAACATTCATATACTTCACTGAAGTATAATTTGTATGTAAATAAGGGTATCTGTTTTAAGTGTGGAGTTGAATGAGTTTCGACAAATGTATACAGTTGAGTAACACAAGTACGATCAATATAGAACACATTTTCATCATCCCCAAAATTTCCCTGAGTCCCTCATGGTCAATCTCCATCATCCATTTCACGTTCCAGCCCCCGGTGACCAATGATCTGTTTTCTGTCACTACAGTTTAGAATAGCATATAAATAGAATCATAGAGTATATTCTTTTGTATCTGGCTTCTTTCATTCAGCAAAACATTTTTTAAAAATTCATCCATGTTGCTGTGTGTATCTCTAGTTTGTTCTTTTTGATTGCTGAGCAGTATTCCATTATATGAATGTACCAAAATCTGTTTACCCATTCACCAGTTGATGGACATTTGGGTTGTTTACAGATTTTTTTCTTTTCTATTTTAATAAAGCTGCTATGAACATTCACATATAAATCTTTGTGTGGATACACCAAGTCATTTTTACAAAAATAAATATAAGAAACATAAAAGATTTATGCAAAGGTGAGTAATATAAGTGAGAGAAGCAGGCTTCACATATGGCAAGGGGTTGGCAGGAACTGTTACAATTTGCCACAGGAATACTTTTCAATTCCTGGTTTATGGAAATAATGTTAAGAAATATGAAATGGTAATGGACCAAAAATATCAAAAGAAAAAGCTCTATAGGTCAACAACTCATTCCTTTGGGTCAGGGAACAAGAATCTTATTCAGAATTTCCCCTTCCCACAGGCATTATGGCATAAAAACCAAGAACAGAAAATCAGAGCTATGACAATTGTCTTGGGTTTGAAATCTTGATCCATATCTTCCAGCTGGCTATGTGACCCCGGACAAACTTCCCAACTTTCTGAATCTTAGTTTCCTTATTTGTAAAATGGGGATAATATTAATAACAGCTATTTCATAGAGCAGTGGTAAAGAATTAATGAATAAAGGCATAGTCGGAGTGAGCCTAAACATTTTCAGAAATCCGTGTTGATTCTCTCCCTCACTTTGGCATGGGCTGCAAGCCAGCCCTACTGCCAGCCACTTTACTTTCATTATCATATTGCAGTGAATTCTGACTCCATTTTACAAAACAGAGAACTATATCTCAGAGAGGTGGCGAGCCAAATGATGAAAGCAGAGAATGAGAACCATCACTCTAGCTGGACTTTGATTGCTTCCCTAACTCCTAAGGCAACAGCATGGCAGTCTGAAACCCTAGATGTACTTCTTCACACATTTGCAGAGGAGCTCACCTTTCCCCAGCCATTGCAGCCTCTGCCGTTGGTCCATCGCCTACGTGTCTGATGTCCTCAGGAACAGCAGGAGGCAGAGCTTCTCTGAGAGCACATCTTAGGCTAACTGTAACCATGCTTTCATCCAAAGTGTCTCCCCCACAAGACAAAATAATGCTGCTCTGCACTGTTTTCCCAGGGCCTAGTACAGCGCCTGGCATGTAGTAGGACCTGATCAATGTAAATCAAATGAAGGAAGGAAGGAAGGGGCCTACTGAGAATAACATAGCTGCTAACAACATGGGTATTCTATTTATTGCCTGCATGTGCGCACACACACATACAAAGCTTGAAACTATGATTGCAATAAAATGTAAATATCCAAATAAAAGGAGCATCAAGCAGATAATTTCTATAGATGTGATGTTGCTTTGAGCCTTATATAGTCTCTACTGAAAATTTTAAATAAAAATCTATACCCATTTGCTTTAAATCATATATACATGTGTGTTTATGTATATATAGGCAAACACACATGTGTCTGTTTGTGAGCTGATAAGCTGACTTACCAAAGAGTTACTTACTGCAACTAATGCAAAAGGTTATATTTAATTAAAATATCAGGAAATATCTGGGTACTAAACATTTTCATTCTAATGAGTTAACTTTTAACTCTTTGATATCGGTTTGCTTTGTTTTTCACTTGCTTATAAGAATTTGGGAGCAACTCCCACCAAGAACACATTTCTGGAGTTTTTGTTCCTGGATAAGATGTGAGGATAAAACAATACTAAAAATGTTTCAACTCCTGGCCGTTTGACAGGACAGGACTTATCATAGGGGATAGAAAGGGGTGGGTCAAAGGTCTTAAATGATCAGTTGTTCTGTGAAGCACTCGCTAGAACGATTTTTAAAAAATGTTCTTAGAAACCTCTAACTTCTCTTTGCGAGCCGTCGATGTAACGAGTTTTCCGTTGGCGTTGGGCTTTTCAGTGCTGTGAGAGGTTGACTTGTGGGTCACAGAATCACAGCTTTAGAACTGGAAGGGACCCGAGACAGCATGTGGTTCCGAATCCTCACTTTACTGAAAAAGAAAGGGAAATGATTCATTTAGTTCCCAAAGCAAGTAAGTGAATCTCAGATCTTCTAATACTCATGCCAATGCTAACAAATGCCGTGAACTTTTTATTTTGAAAAATTTCAAGCTTATACAAAAGCAGAAAAAAGTGGTACAATGCACAGCATATTCTCCGCATATATTCACCACTTCTTAATATTTGCCATATTTGCTTGATCTCTCTTTTTCTCACCTGAGTAAACTTTTTCCCCTTATAACGTATCCCATTAAAGAATACTATACTTGAAAGTTACTTTGAAAATTTCTTTGCTCTGTATGGTTATGATATCAATTTGATACACGGTTAGATTCATTTATTTCTGATTTGTTTCAGTTCTTGGTACAGTGTTTCGAATTCCATCAGTATTTAATGAATAAAAGAATTAACACATGCAATGCAAAATTTTGATGTTCTAAAAGCATAGTTACCATAGTATTTGAAACTAAAATGATGGCATTGGAAAAAATATGGCTAAGAAAAAAATTAGAAGAAAAAATAGTAACAGAATTAAACTAAATCAGAGGGAACAATGGCCTCAGATTCTCTGGCTTTTTTGACTGAATTCTATTCTATAGCTTTTCAATCAGCACTTCGGAGATTTGCACAAATTTGAGAAATGCCAAATTTGTCAAAGACTCTCAAAAACTGAGTAACGCCCATTTCAGAGTTTAAATTAGAGAGAAAGCAGTTACTCACAATACTATTTTCTTATCCTTAAGTATTTTTTTATTTTTATATGATACGAGGAGTCTTCGTTTCCTGTGTCTCATTGTAGATTGTAAATAACTTTCAAACAAAAGAACACATTTAATTATTTCACATTAAAAATCTGCATTCTTCTTCTAAATGAATACCACGATAGGCCACAAATCATTTAAATATCCAACTAATTTAAATTTCATTGCTTCAAAGCGGAGGTGGGGTGGGAGGACTGGGGGAAAGTTCCACCTCTTTCTGTTATCTGCTATTGTGGGACACCTTCCATTGTCATTTTTTCTAGGCCCTGTTCAAAGAAAATAAACAGGATTTCTCATAAAAGCCTATAAATATGTTTTCTTTTTAAAAGTGAGGAAATGAGGAACTAAATGCATTATAACAATAACAACTTATACTATAGAAAGAGTTTTCTGAGAAGATTCTGAGTTCGTTAGATTCCTGTCAGCTGGACTTATCTTGAATGTGGTCAGCCTGGCTTTTAAATATCAAGTGGCCTTGATATTGCAGATAATTCCATGTCTTCTTTTTCGCTAGCCAACTATAGTGGTTCACCGAAACAGCACCTTTACTCCAGTTCCTCACTGAGTCTCCTCCTGGCCCTCATCCTCCCTTCTCCTGCCAAATCCTGCTCTCAGGAATCAGGTTACTCCAAAGTCCATGAATTAAAGCCCTCAGGATAGGGGAAAGGAGAAGGAACCCAGCATTTGGGGGCATATACTAGGCACTGTGCTAGGAGATCTACGAATGTTTCTTGTTTATAATGAGGAAGGAGAAGGGGATTTGACCACCGCATTAAAAATTTTAAATTATTTTAACAGATGGAGGCACCCATTTTGTGAAAGATGATAGCTCTTCCCCTCATTCCACTGGGAAGACTGGAAGCAGCATCTCCTTTAACTTCTGCTGTGTCTCTTCGTCGTGCCCTGGCTAATCCAGTCCCTCGTGTACTGGACTCTGAATAGCATTAGCTGAAGATTAAGTTGTTTTTACTGACGATCAGAACAGATTCTGTTGTCCGATTGAGTTCATTTCGCAAATATTTATGGAACTCCTGCTCCATAAATCTCATTTCCTGTGAAAGGATGATTGGGAGAGGATGTAACTGGAATAAAACATCACCCCTATCTTCAAGAAGCTCACAGTCCAGTGATAAACACGAGTGCAGTTAACGAATATGTGTGTGTCTATCGGCCTGGGACTCCACGGCCTGCGGTTTTCTCTGTCTAATCTTTAGCAGGCTCCAGGAGTCTCACGAATCCTGCATGCAGTGTTCTGATTTCCCTTTAACCTGCCGTAAACACAGCCACTTTCTCTGGCTCTCAACAATAATAAACATGGTGGACAAGTGATAAATAACTCTGTGAGGGCTCTCCTGTTTCCAGCTGGAAGGAGACTCCTTATCCTTGTTAGTGCTGGACAGGATTTAGGGGCTTAAGTTTGGTGTCAGAGCACCCTTTTCTCTCCTATGATACATTACTTTTTCTTAGTTCTTATCTTGATTCACTCAGCGGTGTCTATTTATGCTCTTGCCCCAACACAGGGTGCATGTGAGAGTGTGTTGGTCTCTTGTCTTCCCGGTAGAGTTGAGAGAGGCACCCGGGTACCTCATCTCAAGAACATTCCCATCTTTCTAGATGGTGATCCTGGCGATGAATATAGAGCAAGAGAAGAGGATGATTGGGCTGGCCACAACTACCATCAACTTTCATACTTTACTCCTGTCTCTCTGGAGTCCTAGGCGTGAGACAGGATTCAGCTTCATGTTCACTGTCTCGGGAATTACCTAGGACTTGACAACTTCTAACTTTACTCTTGGACTCACCCTGACCAATTTCATCAAAATACCAGCTGTTGCAACAGCTAAGTGTCTTGGCTGTACCCTGTTTATTGTGATGTGTTTTCTGAAGGGCTCTGCAATCCTGGCTGGTGTGGTGGAGGGCCTGGTCACCCCACATGGAATAACTACAGAGTGGATAAAATTTGTCTACACAAGCACACACGTCATTTCCTCATCCTCAGATAGAACTCCGTGGTAATGGCAGTTGCAGAGAACCCTCTGAGAGAGAAACAGTGGACAATGTCTCTTGCTGCCAGCTTTCCTTTGCACATGTCTCAAAACCTGAAGACAAAGAGAATTTCTTTTTTTAAAAAAAGAGAGAAATAGGCCATAAATAGCCATCGCTACTCTAGTTTTACAGAGAAATAAAAACAGTTATAAGTTCTTTGACATACTTTCTTCATCCCAGACTAAGTTTTAGAGCCTAATGCTTTGAACTTCCTTGGGTGAAATCTAAAAGATAGTAACCAGGAAACAAAGCTGATGTTTCTGTTTACTCTGTTGAGTATCCTGCAGAACTTGAGTGAAGACTTCACAGTTTTGTCTAGAGTTTTTAAATAATAGCTAGAAAAGATGTTCATGATACTTTGGACTATGGGGAAAAAGAAAGCAAGTTGCAGGGTAATGTTTCTCACATGTCTGTATGATTACACAGGCTTGCATAAACACTTTAACAGTATTTTTAAAGTATTTACAAGTCATAGGAGGGTATGCAGAACAATTGCCGTTGGTTTCCTCAGGATAGGGGTACTGGAGTAGGAAGTAAAGAGGGTGAAAATAAGGAGACTATTAACTTTTTTCTTTATGCTCTTCAAATCTGTTCAAATTGTTACAATAAGCATTTAATTTTACATTTATAATTAGGAAATAAGGCACTTTGCTTTAAAAAAGTGGCTGGAAGGTTTTCTTGTGAGCCTGAGACTGTCTGAGAGGGGATTAAACCAGAGCCCTGCTAATCAGGCAGGAGTGTGCTGGGCTGAGCTGAGCCCTTCCAATCAGGCTGGGGCCGCCCGGTGGGCTGTCCTGACACGAGGAGGAGGCTGGGGCCACTGTCGGCAACCGGGCCTGCAGGAGCCTGCGGTTCCTCAGTCCCGACCTCCAGAAAATGTCATCATAGGCCCCAAGAGTGATCAATCAAGAGTCTGGCTAGACATGGGACTGTAGGGAGAATCTTGAAACTGAATGAGCTGATAACTAGGGAGCACTGCAGCATTGTTTTTCATTGTAGACAGCATCGAATGGGCACTCTGGGGGCCAGAGAGCATGCTAGTGCTTTGCAAGCATCCCGTTTAATCTACCACATGGCCATTGGTACTGTTATTATTACCCATCTAACAGATGAGAAACAGAAGGTTAGAAAGTTAAGTAATTTGTTCATGTTCACGCAGCTTCTAGCACAGGTCTACAGTGAAAATATAGCTAGCTACAGTTGTATTGTTATAGTATGTTAATATACGTATGCGTAGTTGTATATTAATATGATATGCGATATAGTCTTCTAGTTTTTCCAACACTTGTTCACACCAAGGAACCGTCTCTAGGCTCTAGTCTCATTCTTCAGCCCACTGTTCCTCATATCTTTCTCATTTTCCTCTTCCTTTCCTTATAAAAACATCTGAGTTTGTGTTCTGGGATAAGAGAAAAATGCGGGTTCTACCCAATTTAGTTCTTCCTCTACTGATCTGATTAGAATAAACAAGAGCCTCCTAGGACTTGTAAAAAAAAAAAAAATCCTTACTCAGATCTTGGATGAATTATTGCTGAGAGGTTTTAATTGGCTGTGGTTGGCTTCTGACCTCTTGTACAGATTGATTTATGAGGTGAATTTGCAATCAACTGTTGGAAAAATTGATAGCATGGTAGCAGATAGAAGTGGCTGTTTGAATAAGGCTTGGAAAATATTTGTGCCATCTCCAGCCCCCACTACAACACCCAATTTCACTTCGGCGGATGACATTCCTTAGGAACTCTGACGGGCCCTAAGCTAGCCCAACATGTTCTGCTCCTAGAGTCAGATAAAGGTTGCCATTTTCCAACGCGGGGAGGAAAATATTAAGTTAACGTGTAGAATTATCAGTTTTACTTTTTCCTATAATTGTTCTTAAGCCTCCTATAAGATTTTGCATATGAAGTTTTCTCTTTTTCACCCCAAATTAATTATTTTTGCCACTGTTTTAACACTTTGTATGGTTCTTTGGGAGACACGATGACTTCTACTTGTGAACAGCTGCCCTGGGGATTTTGGACAAGCCCTTGGACTGTAGTGCTGCAGGTTCCTTCCCCGCTGAAAGAAGGAAGTCAGATTTGGAGGAACTGCATAGGGGTATAGGGGGCCATGAGGACATGCAAAAGAGTACAGGTTGGTTCCACATCAACTTATACACCTGGCCCCTAGATACCTTTAGAAAAGTGGGAGGTCTGTGCTCACAGATATTTCTCTCTAGTTCATATTACTTCTAGGATGTAGGACACAGTTAAGATCCAATGAGCCATTCTTAGAGAATGTTTTTGAAATATGTGAAATATTTCCTTATATGAATTCTTGAAGCTGTGTATTGATCTATATTGATTATCTACTATCTAATCCACATCTTCTAACAAGCTTCTAAACCTTCCATGGCACTTTGCTAGGGACAGAGTCAGTGTCAAATAACTGTATTAACTTCGTTCGTTCATTCATTCATTCATTCAAAAAGTCTTTACTGAGTGCCTACCATGAATAGCCTGAGTAGGCACCTGTGTACACTTGTGAACAGATGCAGAGCTTACCTTCACAGGGCTTAGCTTCTATAAAAAGGCAGACATCGAACAAGTAAAAACCATAAATATGTCATTATAAGTTATCGTATGTACCAAAAGACAAAAAGAATAGCATGCAGTGTGGGAGAATAAAAACGTATACCTACATTATATTAGATAGTCAAGGAAGGACCCTTTAAAGAGGTGACATTTAAGCTGAGACCTGAAAAAAGAGGCCAGCCATGAGAAGAATGAGAAAAAGCATTCCAGGCAGAAGGGACAGCACATGCAAAGGCCCTGCATAGAGTAGGGTTGAACAGGCATAATTTAGGAGCTAAAAAGTGCCAGTGTGAGTGAGGCATGGTAAGTAATGCAGGGAGAGGGTAGATAGATGGTCAGAAGATGACAAGAGTTATTTAAGGATTTGCAGCCTAAGTTAAGAAGTCTGGACTCTGTGCCATGAGCAATGGCAAGACATGTGGATACTTACAGAATCTCACAAAGACACTGCACTGAACCTCTGGTTAAAGAATTCCTCCTGTCAGCCTTGAGCCAAATTAAATGAAGTCATGTGTTTTCAAAAAATTTAGTGTATCTCTTTTAGTATTTTTTTTCAATGCATATTATATACCCTGTATATATACTACACAATTGGGATAGCATCTGCTTTTGTTCACTTAATGTATCATAGGAGTGTCCCGTGTTATCAAATTATTCTTCTGCAACATGATTTTCAATGACTTCATAACATTTCCAGTATGGATGTATTTGAGTCTAATAACTTAGTAACAGTATTAATAACTTAATTGTGAGTAACCTTAAATAACAATGTATAGAACTTGTATATTAATCTTTGTATACATATATCCATTATTTTCTTAGGGAAAAGTCCTAGAAATGAAATTGCTGAGGCAAAAGAATATGCTTACTTTTATAATTGGGTCAAAAGTGCCAAGGTGTCAGTCTGAAAGCTATCGATTTACATGCCTATGATTGAAGTTTGAGAGTAGCCATTTCAATACTGTTTTCAAATTGTGTGTATTGGGCTGCAGAGGAAGTGGGGAGTCACTCAGACCCACTTGGGTTGGAATTTTGCATCTACCCTTCATAAGCTTTGTGTACTGCAGATAAGTACACAAACCTCAACCTAAAAAACTCTCAGTTTCTATCTGTAAAATAAGGGAGATAATAGTATTTGTTTCACAAGACTGAGGGAAAGATTAAAAGACATGTATGGAAAGCACTTAATAGAGTAAATACCCAGAGTAAGCATTTATTACTCTCTCTCTCTCTCTCTCTCTCTCTCTCACACACACACACACACACACACACACACAATGTGTGTGCTTTGGTTGTGAATTTGGATACTCTCTTAAGCAAATGGAAAAAAAGAATATTCCTGCTTCTGTTATCACATTTTTTAGGCATCGAATAAAAGTGTTTACCCACTTTTTCCTAGCAATTAAGAGTAATCTCAATATTCAAAGATGAAATTTCTCTCACATGAATATTTTCTTTTTAAAAAGAAGATAAGTCATCTTTGGCTAACCCTGGGCTTAGAGACTACCTAATTTTGCCTTAACTCTTATATTATTGGCTCATAATATGAGGTAAAAATGTGGCATGGGAGCAGGACCACCTAAAGTCCTGGGTTGGAAGGCCGACTTTTGCCCCTCCCGGGTTGGGCAGGTTGCTAACATCGCTGAGCCTCATTTCTCTCCACTGTAATATAAGATAATGCCACCTCTCCATGTGGTTGTGAGGATTAAATAAGATTAACATGAACAAGAGCACTTAACCTCTGCTTGTAGGAGATCAATCAATGCATGTTGTTGAATGCAAATCTCATAGCCACCTCCTAGACAATGAATTGTGAGGATATGAACATGTAAAACTTCCTACGCCCATGAGAAAAAAATCTGTTCCTACTTCCAGCTCAGTCTTTTATTCCTGCAGTGATCAATGCTTCTTCCCTTTCAAATGTTGTCTTAAAGAATCACAGTGACTCTGACTTATAACCAAGATAAGAAAACACAAGTGATAAGGACATGAATGAATCTCCTCAAGCATTGCAGCTTACTTGAATGATTAGGTTGACCTGCAATCTTCCTCCTTTGTCAACCTAGAAAAACTCGGAAATGGCCAAGAGGTCCAAGACAGCCAGTAGCCCAATGAACCGAAGAGTGGAAGAGGAGCCTGAGTTCACAGTGGTCCTCAGAGAGAGTAAACAAGCAGAGTACCACTGTTCCTGTAAAGTCTGCTGTGAAAAGGTACGTTCATTCCCATTGGGGGTGATGGCCCTGTTATTACTCTGCCAGAACCGACTTGGGCAAATATAGATTTTATTTGAGGTGGGAAAGGGGAGCAGTTAGGGTAGGAAAAGGACTCAGATAATCCGAAAAATCTTGGGAGGATTGGGAGATTAAAAGTCATAACTCAAACTAGTTTTTGAGATTTTCTATTTAGGTTTATTTTTCTTGTTACTTCTGGAAAGCTATTCCTCTCACTCCCATAAACAGGTCCAAATCCCCCAATTCCAAGTTCTTAAGATATTTGCTAGACTAGAGCGTGGGCTTTGAGACCTGTTTTTGAGATCGATTTTCTCCAGCAGCTCTGATTGCTTCCCTCCTCCTGGGTGTTTCACAGGCATCTCGAAGCTCTCCATCTGTGTGACAACTCTATTCCCTTCCTTACTGGAGCCAAAAACCTTGGGCCCCCTATGTCTCCTGTTTGTTTTTGTTTTGTTTTGTTTTTCTAATACCTCTGTTCAATCTGCTAAAAAAATTCTATCAGCTATACCTTCTAAATACATCCAAGCCAATTTGACCCTTTTTAACGACAATCATTGACACCTCTTGGTCTTAACCTTCATATCTTTCCTAATTATTACAATATCCTCTTCATCATTTTTTCTTGTTTTATCCTTGTCCCTTCAGGCAGATGAGCCTGCTCAAGTGCACAAGTCAAATCATATCAGCTGCTTCTCATCTCTCTTCAAAGAGTTCTTACTAAGGCTTTTTGAGGCATAGGTGCTCTGGCCCCATTACCTGCCTGCTTTTCCTCACACTTTCCTCTTCGTTCACCCCATATTTGGCCCACTGGGCTCCTGGCTATTTCTCTAACACCACATCAGGCTCACACCTGCCTCAAAGCCTCTGCTATTGCTTTTCTCTCTGCTTGGAACATTCTCTCTCCAGATACACACCTGGCTGATGCTCTTGCTTTCTTCAGATCTTTGCTCAGCTGTCAGTCACCTTCTCGGTGACACTGTCCCTAACGGCTTTATCTAAAATTGCACCCTCTCCATCCCAACCTATCTTCTTCTCTCATTTTATTTTTTTTCTCCTTAACACTTATTGCTGTTTAACACACTTTATATTTTACATACTTATCTGTTTTATCTTCTGTCTTCCCACTAGACTGTCAGCTCCATGACGGCAGAAATTTTTGTCTGTTTTATCCAGTGTGGTATCACTAGCTCCTAAAACAGTGCCCGGCCTAAAAGCATGCCTGCCTCAAACCATGCCTGCCTCATCAATATTACTGAGTTGAATTAAACCTAGCCCTGGATCTAAATCCAGACCCTCCCACTTAATAGCTGAGTTAGTATGAACAAGATAACCTCTCTGAGCGTGTGGAAGACATGGGACTGTGCTTGGCTTACAGGTTTCAATCAATCTTCATTCCCTTTGTATTCTCCCAATTTTAGTAATGACAAAGAGCCTTTTGAGATGCTAAAATAGTGACAGCTGAGTACAAAGAATTTTTTTCTCTCATTTTATTTCTCTTCTCTTTCTTTTTCTTTTCCACCTTTCGACCTCTTTTTATTCCACTTTTTATTCTTTGTCCTCATCATTATTCTTACTGAAGTAATACACATCAAGTGGAAAGAATAGGAGATGGACTCGAAACTAGCAGTCAGAATTGTTAGAACTTAAGAAAGGGACTTGCTCACTTAAACAGACATCAGCCCCGTAAACTGCTGATGAGAAAAGAGGCCCAGGGAAACCACTGGAATCCAAAGCTGTTATAAAGGCGCAGTCTTTAGAGCAAACTTCACAGGTGTGTCTGTGTCTTTCTGGAGAACCCAGGAAAGATATTCAGGAGCTGGACATTTAAAATAATTCAGGTGATGAGGAGAAGGAATTGCTGTGGGAGACCTCCCCCTTCCGCCCCAAAACTGTGACTCTGCAGCCTGGAATGGTGAAACTGGAGAGGAGGAATGACAGCCACAAAGCCTTATGTTACACTGGCATAGGACATATCTAAACCTGTTCAATCCTCGCAACTATCCTAGAAGGTACATATTATTACTATACTCATTTTACAAACGAGGACATTATGGCACAGAGGAATGAAGTCATTTTCCCAATGTCATAGAGCTGGTAAGTAGCAGAGCTGAGATTCACACTTCGCAGGTGACAGAACAAGAAAAATGACTTAACACATCTCAAACAATAATATTGATCACATGACTGTAGATTTGTTTGTCAAACTCCAGACCTGCTTATGTGTCCTGATAAGCTGGCTACTGCCATGGTCCTCGAGTCTCTCACCTGGCCTCATCTCACCTACCCAACTGATGCTACTCCCTGAAAACGCATTCTAGACTCACTAATCCTCTCTTTGTCCCTAGACCATACTCGCACATTCGTCCCTGCCCAGCTTTCCTCAACATCATTCACAGCATGCTCCCCACTCATCGCTGGGGCTCCATGTCCCATTAGGAGTGTCTGCCTTTGGGATGAAACAGCTTAGGAAAGCTCTTTAGATTTTATTTCTGCCTCCTTCTTCAATTCTCTGGCTTTGGACTGAGCTCTCTAGTCCTGCATCCTGCCTTTGGCCCAGAGCCTTTATATGAACACCTCAGGGGTGGTCTTCCTGACTTGTAGTTTTGGTGTCACCTTGGTACTGTCTTGATCAAGCTCTGTTCCATGCTCTGCAGCCTGAATATACCTGTGCCTGGCCACTACTGGCCTAGCAGCCCAGGTAGGCAGGAACTGACTTGAACAACATTTGCTTCTTCCTCGGTCTGAGCAAATCCTGTGACTCTCTTATAAAATTTTGGTTCCCGAATGAGATTTTTTTTCCATAATAATGCCTGGTGTTTTCTTTCTGCTTCCTGGTCAACCACATGTTTATTGGCCATAGCATCCATTTTGACAAATGGTTTAACT
>NW_011888857.1:405378-406371 GCF_000151845.1 Pteropus vampyrus
GACTCACTAATCCTCTCTTTGTCCCTAGACCATACTCGCACATTCGTCCCTGCCCAGCTTTCCTCAACATCATTCACAGCATGCTCCCCACTCATAGCTGGGGCTCCACGTCCCATTAGGAGTATCTGCCTTTGGGATGAAACAGCTTAGGAAAGCTCTTTAGATTTTATTTCTGCCTCCCTCTTCAATTCTCTGGCTTTGGACTGAGCTCTCTAGTCCTGCATCCTGCCTTTGGCCCAGAGCCTTTATATAAACACCTCAGGGGTGGTCTTCCTGACTTGTAGTTTTGGTGTCACCTTGGTACTGTCTTGATCAAGCTCTGTTCCATGCTCTGCAGCCTGAATAGACCTGTGCTTGGCCACGACTGGCCTAGCCGCCCAGGTAGGCAGGAACTGACTTGAACAACCTTTGCTTCTTCCTCGGTCTGAGCAAATCCTGTGACTCTCTTATAAAATTTTGGTTCCCAAATGAGATTTTTTTCCATAATAATGCCTGGTGTTTTCTTTCTGCTTCCTGGTCAACCACATGTTTATTGGCCATAGCATCCATTTTGACAAATGGTTTAACTTTCTTTCAGCTCCATACATTTGATATTATTCACTGAATAATTCATATCATGTCTCTCCAAGAAGACAGTATGTCCTTCTAGCCAAAGACTGTTTCATGTCTCCTCTATATTCCTTTTCTCCTTTTATGTGCTAATATTTTCCCACCAAATGCTTGCTGACTTAAAGATTTTATGACTAATCCGTGAAGAGTGGGTTATTGAGAGAAATGTGATGCTGTGGAGACCTCTGCAATGTGGTACTTATGAAACTAGATTGGAGACTGACAAGTGTGGGTTCAGACCATGGTTCTACCAGTTCATGTGTAGCCCTCTTACATTACCTCTGCAACATGTCTCCTCATCTGGAGGTGAGGGCCATGGTGAGGGTTAGTCGAGAAAATGCATGAAAATTTCTTTAGAAAGATGTCTGGCATGTAGCAAGTGTT
>NW_011888857.1:406421-425042 GCF_000151845.1 Pteropus vampyrus
AGTATGTCCTTCTAGCCAAAGACTGTTTCATGTCTCCTCTATATTCCTTTTCTCCTTTTATGTGCTAATATTTTCCCACCAAATGCTTGCTGATTTAAAGATTTTATGACTAATCCATGAAGAGTGGGTTATTGAGAGAAATGTGATGCTGTGGAGACCTCTGCAATGTGGTACTTACGAAACTAGATTTAGAGACTGACAAGTGTGGGTTCAGATCATGGTTCTACCAGTTCATGTGTAGCCCTCTTACATTACCTCTGCAACATCTGTCTCCTCATCTGGAGGTGAGGGCCATGGTGAGGGTTAGTCGAGAAAATGCATGAAAATTTCTTTAGAAAGATGTCTGGCATGTAGCAAGTGTTCAATGAATATTAACTGTGATTTTCCTTTCTTATCCTTAAGCTTTAAAAGTTATAAGAAAGAGAATGATAAACTTCTGGAACTTGTCTGAGGGTTCCTAGACCTCAAACCTGTCCCAATATAGCATTTTGGATGACATAATAAATGGAATTGTGGAGTTTTCAGCCCCTCGATACTGTGGAATAAATGCTATTACACATTCAGGAAGAAAAGGTCTAAGGAGAGGTTAGATGGAAGGGACAAAATGAAGGATTTTGATTATTTCCGGATTGCTACTTTTTACATGGCCTTCCTCTTTCTTTCTTCCCTTCCTTCTCCTTAAGTTTTGAAGGCTTATCATGAAAATGAATGAAAAGCTGAAGGAAATCATTGATATACTTAGGATAGATGCATACGAATATTTATAGATTCTTTCAAGTCTTCAACATTTAAAACTTGAGTTTACTGTTAGTAAAACATGGCTGGTTGGTTCCTGTTCACTCACTCTAGTTTTATAAATTAATTATTATTTTTTTTATGGTGACATTGATTAGGAAAACCCAAATCACTCACTCTATTTTTAGCTCATATTTTATACTTGCGACATGAGGTAAAACTTCTTATTAAAATCTTGACCATTCATTCTTGACATCATTTCAGATGTGGGTTCTTAGGTGCTGAACTGCAGTAGCTAAAGTTGTAAGTTAACTTTTGACTAGTGACTTCAAAGATCATCCCTCATTGTTTTATTTTTCTTTATTTTATTAATTCACATTATTTATTGAGTTCCTAATATGTATCAGTTATGAAGACGGAAGGATGAAGACGATATGGGCCTACCTCTCAAGAAGGTTACATCTACTTACATTGTGATCTACTGGATCAGAATGATCTACAGTTATAGACTACTATCCACATTAAAAAACACTGGGGAATTATCTGCTATAGGGATGTGTGTGTGTGGGGGGGGTAGTTGGGTTGGAAGTGTTGTGTAACTCTTTTGACTATGGACATTTGACTCATAGAAGCAAAAAAGAATCTGTGCTAAGAGAATACAGCCAAGGCTTTTGCACAGTGAAGGGAAGAAAACCAAATACTGGATTTTTGCTGTAACTGAGAAATAGCCTCTAGGAGTTCTTTAGCCACTCCTTTCAAATGATAATTTATAGCTCTTTTTGTTTTCCTGAACTCATTTTATTAGGCTTCTGCTTTCAACATTTCAAACAGAATAATGAAATTAAGAGTCATTGTTACTAGTTTCCAATGGCCTTGAGAAGTCTGCTTCTGTGACTGAGGTGATGATGGCAGACTTGGCAAGGAGCTGGGAGGTTATGCTCTAACCTTCAAAAACAGACTGAGTAGAGGCCACGGGCAGCACAGGTGAGAGGAAGCATAAATTCTATGCCTTAGCTGCTCAGACTCCACTTGGCTTGCATGTGCCTCCCTTTGTGGGGGGTTCAGAGCCCCCCTGGGCTGGCGGATTTATGTCAGCAAGAGCAGTGTAGTAGAAAGAGATTAAGAATGCTTTCAAAGAGTGCGTGAGTGGGTTGCTCCTCCATCTGATCAGCCTGGGACACAGAGCTCAGTCTGTGAGGACCTGGGCTGGTGCCAGCGAAGGGAGTAGGGCAGGCCTGAGGAATGGAAGGTCACTGGCCAATTGGGTATTGTGATAATTATATCCTTGTTTCCTTGAAGGTACCAGTGTCCTTGATTTTTCAGCTTCAAAGAGAGCTGCCTCTGAAGTAAGGGGACGTTCACACCTGCTTTGCTGCAGTGATTTCTGCCTTCCTGGCTGCAGACTCAACAAGACAACAATATGTCTGTGGACATTTTCAAGGCCATGCTCATAAACCAGACATGGGAAGCGTCTCTTTCACCCTTTCTTCCTAAATAAAAATGTAAAGTTTCATGTGCCCTATGAGAATTCAGCAATGAACCCAATGTAATGGTTTTACCTTAAATTCAGATACTTTTAGATCAGGCACTCTAAATCATTGCCGCCATCACCCTTATCCCCTCTCCCTCCAATTCTCTCCCCTCCCCTAAAGGACTATCACAGGACCAGAAGTCTAGTAATTAGTAAAAGTGTCAGCAGACAATACACCTGTGATGTTTTGCTTTTTTCTTTTTTCCCATCCCATTCATCTCTGGAGAAGTTGTGCCAACAATAGTTAAGAAGTGTAAGCATAGTTCTGCCTTTCATATTTTCCTGACAGCACTTAGATTTTCATAAGACCTTTGGAGAGGAGATAGAGATCTATTTTTTAATGGGATTCCTGTTTGTGTTCTGGATGCAATGGATATGATTTAAAGTAAATTTCCACTGACTAAATATATATCTGCTGCTCTCCACCCCAAATTTCCACTATTATCTGAGTCTCCCTCCATCATTAAATGTGCAAATTTGAAACCATAATTAGATTGATAAATTCCATTCGTTAAATGTGAGATGACTATTTTCTGGCTTCCCAAAAAGTAGACTGGCTATTACTGATAACTCCCTAAGTCCCTGGACCCCACTCTGTAATGTTTCTGTTGTTGCCTTCAGCTCTGTAGACCAAACCTTCCTTCTCCAGGCAAAAGCAGGTGCTGGTCAAAAACCTGGAAATTAGAAAGAAGGAAATATTATTTATTTTTCTAGCTCGTTCTTGTTCTGATCTTGACAGGTATAAATAGTGGTTCCATATACAAAATATTCCCTAACTCTTTTTTAACTTTTGCTCTGAGATTGTGCAAATATACACTGTTATGTTGATGAAATCCCAATTTAGTGACATATAAATAACTGGAGTCTTCCTTCATTGAAACATGCGGTCTCTCCACCATGCCTCTGTCTCTGTCTGTCCCTGACTTCCTCCTCCCCTCATCCTTTCTCTTTCTCTTTCTATTTCTATTGTTCTGAGAGTTTTCCACTTTCTAAGATCAATGACAGCTATGACATCCGAGGGAACAAAAGCTCTGTCCTCTGAAGTTAGCTCCTACCTGTCACCTGAGACCCTGGGATTCTGAGCTCTTGCCTGTGATTTAATAATGAGACCCAATGGGGCCACCCAGGTGCTGTATCTCATACCTTCACTGATTGCCAAGGGAACATTTAATATGTTGACTTTACTCAGTTATGCTAGTCTGGCAAACGTACCTGGAGCTGTAAATTATTTAGATGTTTAATTTATGTGGTATAGAAGGAACTCTCTTATACCCTAGTTATCTAACAGCAGATGAAAAACCACTTCATTTGCAAATCATAAAAACTTTAACACACTTGTGCATTAAAGAGTAAAAAGGACTTTCCTGACCTTAAAAGTGTAACAGGGGCCCAAACAAGCATGGTTAACACATTATTCCCTAAGATAAAAATTATGATATAAATCTGTTCAAATTAGAAGTGAAATGTGAAACAAATGCTTCCCATCGGATGCTAACAGACAACTAGTCTGAAGTGAACACAAGGATAAACTGTAACTTTATAGGGTCAGGAGGGGCATAGCAGGGGCTTTTGTCACAGAGCCCCTCCTCCCTGTTATAATCTACTTCCCCATGACCCAGGGGAGGCAGATATTTAAAACTGTAGGAAATATGATATAACCTAAACCTTATTAGTATACAAAATTACTACCTGATAGTGAAACATGTCATTGTTTTATTTATTCTTTGACCTAGTTTCATTAAAATAGAAACTCGGTACATGTTTATTGAAATAGAAACAACCGAAATAAATTATCTTATGCAGCAACCACTATCAGATCAGATTAGGTCCCCTGCCCTCCAACTGTTTTATTGACTCTCTTGACAAAAAAGAGTTGATCTGAAGCAAAAATAAGCATAATCTATAGCAACACGAAAATATAAACAATAGCACAGAAATTCCTTGTAAAATTTTTCTTTGATAATTGCCTTGTTTTAAAGGTACTTCTAGAATCAGGTGACATTATTGGGCTTTTATTTATCATCTGAATTTTAAAATGTTTCCTTTATCAATGGGAGGCAGCGGAGTTTTAGCTAAGTATGCCGATTCTGCAGTCCAGCTGCCTGGGTTTGAATAGTTGACTGTTTTATTAGCTTCTTATTATTTTATTAGTTAAATTAGTTTTTTTAACGTCTCTGTGACTCAGTTTTATCATCTGTAAATTAGGAATATTTTCTTCTTCATAGAGTTCCGGTGTGATAAAGTACATAAAATAACATCTGAAACATAGTAAGTGCTCCATAAATGTTAAATTATTGCTATTAATCATTTACTACGTGCTTCGGATTAATTTCCTTATAATAACCAATTCTATGAGGTAGTGTTTATTATTCTCATTTTACTGACGAAGAAATTGACTCCTGGACCCAAAGTTAGAATTAAGCGGAGGTCCAATTCGAACTCAGGTCTGAAAGTCTCTGTGGCTGGTCGGGATTTCCTGAAGCCTGCTCTGGAGGCAGAAAGCTCAGTGCACCGTCTGCTGGGGAGCGCTCAGGGGCGACATCTGTGGGCCAAAGGAGAAGCTGCGCTGTGACGCAGCAGCTGTGGCCGCAACAAAGACCTCTGCCCATTCTATTAGGAGCTCTGGAGCTCGCGGGCCCCTTCAGAGTTGGAGCTCATTGAGGCAAGGGGTCGACTGTTAACTAGCCCCTCCACGGAATTTGCAGTCCTTAGATGTAGGCTGCCTCAGAAGGGGTGGTGGCTTTGGGCAAAGCACCTCTCTTCAGCCAAAGGCTATCTCCAGAGAGGGTCTCAGATGAACTGTCAGCAGCCAACGCTTCTAGCAGCTGGAGGCATGAGCACTTCAGTCTCCGATTAGGGAGTCTGGGCAGTGTGTCACAGGGTCCACACCTCCCTGCAGCCTTAGGTGGCTGTTCAGGGTCATCTCATAGACTCGTGATCACCGCTTCTTTTGCCCAGAGTCTCTCAGGCCTCATTCAGTTAGGGAGTCCAGGAAGCACACGGATAGACTTTCTGTAAATTACATAAGGTGCTGGATGACTTGAAACCAGCACATCAGCGGCTAACCAGCAACAAAACCAAGGAAATCGCTGACAGACCCTGGCTGCCATGGCTGATATTCTCTTTATAGCTGGCTGTAAGATTGATCATTTAAAAATGCTTAAATATCCCAACTTTTAAAAATCCAATCCCTCTAGCAAGCACTTTTTATGGTGTTTATGTCATGATCCCCAGGCTAGAATCACAGAATTTTAAAACCAGCAGGGGCCTGAGAGATCCAGCTCCTTCGGTTGGGTTGGGGTGGAGGGGAGTGATTTAGTCAAGGTCACACATCAAGTTAATAGTTGCACACGATGGAATTGGGACCATAAGCATGAAAATTGATATCTCAAGTAGAGTCTAGCTGTTTGCCAAGTGCAAAGAAATTATAAAAACAAATTTCTTGGCTGAAAACTTGAAAGGATAGGTTTGGAATGTTATCTGAATGCACATTACAATCTTGAAGTTTCTTGTCATATCCTAGATAAAGTACCGTGTTTATATTTTATTCATTTCCATGCAAAATGGCTTCTAAAGCTAAATCCAAGAATTCTCACATTGTGTGGCTCACTTTTCTTTGATTGTATTTTGTTTCTTTTCTGATAATATGATGTTTTATGATTAAAATACTCCTCTAGCCCTTGCACTATAGTTTTTCTGCATATAATTGAGACAATTACATAAATACTGTATGGCACTGGAAATCTTTAAAGACCCGAATTCAGACCTGAGAGTAGTCTTATCTTTAAAATTACTTTCAGAAAACATATCAGACACACAGAGCTGTCAGGTTTAAAACTGTACCAACAATTTTATGTTAACTTATTATCTAAAGTGCAGTATTCTCTGGCATGTGGATATAGTCATAACCACAAAGATTAGTGCTCAGCCAAAAAAACAAAAGCTTTTAATTTTTCATTACCTCCTCAGTACATTACCTGGCTGGATTTTGACTTTTAAAAATCTCATGTGATTGTTCAGCTCTTCAGAGATGTTAACCCCTAAATTTCCAGCAGAAAGCCTACTGGACAATATTTGACTGTAAAGAATAGTGATAGTTTAGTACTGAGGTTCAGAGCACAGGCTCAGGAACCATACTGCCTCGGGTCAAGGCCCAGCTCACCAGCTGTGTGATTTTGAGCAAGTTATTTAAGCTCTATAAAATGGGAATAGTAGTAGTACTTGGCCCTTGTGGTCGTTATGAGGATTAAACAAGGTAATTTGTATAAAGAGCTTCAAGCAGTATCTTCACACAATAGTACTCAGTTGATGCCATATTATTAGAATTTGCTTTTCAATCTACAGAGACTTGAACCTTTACAAAGAAAGTTAAATATGAAAATTTAAAAACTAGAAACACTTAAGTAATCATGTTAAATTTTCGATTCTTACAATAGAATGCTTACGTGAAATAGAGTCATGAGCTTAGACAGACTATAAGTCTAGATTCTAAAGATTTAGTCTACAACCTGATACACATAATAAATGAGACAGTAAATTCCCAATTTTTAACTAGAAGAAATTTGATTCTGGAAATTAGAGAACAACATTCTAATAGTGAGCTCTAGAAAATCATTCTCAACTGGTTGCTCCATGAAAGCAGTGATTATGCCAATCTTGTTCACTATTATATGCCCAGCATTTTGCACACTGCCATAGGACAGAAATCTAATATGTGTGGAATAACTGACTGATGGACTATAAGAGACAATGCCCTTCCACTCGTAGAACTTTAGAGTTAGAAGGGAACACTTACTTGCTTATGATGTCACAAATAAAGAACCCGAGGACAAATGACTTAAAACTAATTACGCGGTTAGCTATTAATAGAACCAAGATCCAAGAGGTTGACTTCAGGGCTTGGACACTCAAATAAGTCATGCTTTCTCTAGTATTTTTCTAAAGTAATTTCTTAGCAACAACAGTCTCTTGGGATATTCATGGAGTAAAGGGTGAAAAGGGTTGTTCTGTGGTCAAATAATTTTGGGAAATGCTGAGTTAAACGAATTAAACTGTGGATCTCCAGGAAGCAGCTACAGTACCATATGCAGCATCTCTGAAGAGGGTTTGACCATAAACACTTTCAAAGGGAGCGTCTTTTAGAACCGACGGTCAATGAAACACACAGGAGAAGACTGACCAGTAGGCTTCAACAGATACTTATTAAGCACCTATGACATGCAGTTATCATGATAGAAACCATCCAAAAAGTTAAGGTGAGTTAGACAGCAACGTTTTCCTGGGCTCTTTAATGAGAGAAAGTAAGAACAGTGGTGGGGGTGTGAGGATGTTAAGAAAAGGCACATATAACTTCAATTTGTGTCTGAATTTGATAAGTGTCATGAGAAAGGCTCAAATAAAATGTTACCGGGATTCAAAGGTCAAAGTTCCATGGAGTAAATAGCATTTGAGATGAATCTTGAAGGATGAATAGCATAAACAGCTCCTGTTTATGCTTTTGTTGGTCAATCCTTCTGAGCTATACTGACCTGTAGGAAGCCTTACAAATGCCAAAGGATTCTCTCCTGTCCCTATTTACCTACTGAGCTAGATCTTCTACTTCTTTATTCAATCCTTTGGGGGATCTACAGCCTCTGAAAAACCTGAATCCTAACACAGAGCACAACCTTCTCCTTTTGATTTTTTTTGCAGTAGGCTCAGTATAACTACTGACCCCTTTGGTCAGAACACAAAAGTGATGGCAGAAATGGAGGCCAGAGCAGAATAAACAACACACATGGCAGGACACATTCAACTTGGGTAGTGTAGTAAAGAGCTCAGCTTATTGGCTGGAAGCAGCCACAATAGTGTACCTTAATGCCCATTGGCTAAGAACAGTCAGAATAATTTCTTTGCTCTAGATCTCATTGGCTGAGAGCATCTGATGACACTCAGAAACTGGGGAGAAACTATATACATACCCACTGCATTTTTATTTTGGAAACTATTTCATTACAGCACAAATGGTGCTATAATAAACTGGTATGGAAGAGAGTAATATCAAATATTAACAGTATTTCCTGATATTTGACTCTAAGGGGTTCCACTTTTCAAGAATAAATCCCCTTTGCTTAAACTAGCTTGAGAGGCTTTCTGCTCTTTGCCACCAGACTGTCCTATGCAAACATATGCCACCTGTATTAGTCAGGGTTCTCCAGAGAAGCAGAACCAATAAGATGTGTGTATCTATCTCTATTTCTATCTCTATCTCTATCTCTATATCTATCTATACCTATACCTATACCTATACCTATACCTATACCTATACCTATACCTATACCTATACCTATACCTATACCTATACCTACACCTATACCTATATCTATATCTATATATTGAGAGAGAGAGAGGGAGAGATTTTAAGGAACTGGCTTGCTGGAAAGTATAAAATCTGGGGTAGGCCACAGGCTGGAGAGGTGCAGTTCGAGTTCAAAGGCAGTCTGCTGGCAAAATTTCTTCTTGCTTGGGGAAGTCAATCTTTTTTTCTATTAAGATTTTCATCTGATTTGTGGAGGCCCACCCACATTATGGAGAGTAATCGGCTTTACTCAAAGTCTACCGATTTAAGTGTTCATCTCAACTGCAAAAATACCTTCACAGAAACATCTGGAATAATGTTTGACCAAGTATCTGGATACTGTGGCCCAGCGAAGGTGACACAGAAATTTAACCATCATACCTCCCATCTCTGATCCTTGGCTGCCTTGGGGACCATGTTGCAAACAATTCTGAAGCCACAGCCAGACTTAACAGGAAAACACACTCTTATGAACTAGTAATGTTTGCTCTGAGCACAGAAGAGAGGAGAGGCAGCCTGTGTCCCATGTTTGCTATTCCTACAGTAGAAGTTTGGTTTGTATATTGAACAAATGAACAAATAACAAATCTTGCCTAATTTGCTTTTCAGCCTAGGACTAGCCTCGATTCAAGCTGTGTTCAAATTGAATTGTTTGATATCAACCAAGCAGGCTAAGCAAATTCTCACGTGCCCTGCATATACGCACAAGAAGAATGCTCCCAGCAGCTTTATTAGCAACATCTCCAAAATGGAAATAACCCAAATGTCCATTAACAATACATGGAAAAAATAAAAAAATATTGTTCCGCAATGAGCATGAACTGCAGCTACACACACTGTGGATGACTCTTAAGATTGAGCAAAAGATGCCAAACATACAAAAACCAATGTATAAAGTTTAAAAACAGATAAAATTAAACTATATTCTATGTAGATGCACATTTAGGTGCTAAATAATTGTTTGAAAAAGCAAAGAAGTGATTCTCATAAAAGCCATAATAGTGGTTATCTATATAGAGAGAGGCTATGGGGGGAGAGTTAGCGATATTATTCTTCATGACTTTAAATATTATTTAAAATATTATTTTTCTTTAACTTTAAAACAACTTGTTAAAGTGTTTTTTCTTTTCCTGTATAAGGGTTAAACTTCACAATCAAAAAGTTTAAAATTTTTACCTAAGTTCTCTTTATGCCAATTTCTGGGAAAAAAAAAAAACATGCGGGGAACCCCACGCACCTCTCATCCAAACCCCATTTAGCCTCTGGCCAAATTGTCTCCGTTGGATCTTTTCTGTCTAGCCTCTTCCACTAGAACAGACATCTCCATTTTAGTACAGTGGTTAGATTTACAATATAACAAACTGAACAGTTGAAAGTCCTAAAATTCATCCTCAGCAAAACTTGCAAAGCAGCTGCAAAAAAAAAAAAAAAAAAAAAAAATGAATGTGAACGTGGGATTAAAAGCCTAGAAAGATTGTGTGGAAAAGTTCAGCAATGTGTGCACGCAAAGCCTATTCTGAGCAGAAGACCCTTTAGAGGATAGTGTTCATCTGTCTCATTATCAGCTGGAAGCATCTGGGATAACTGGACTCAGGAAGGCTGCCTGTTCTTGCGCAGAAATCCTGATACAAAGGGCAGGTTCCCATGATCCACCTTCCAGGACCCTAGGCTGAAAATTCAGAATTCAGCTTCAAGTGAGTGAGGGGAAAGGCAGAGGGATGTTAAGGGCAGGTGCTGGAGGTTTACTTTCGTCTCTCTTCCTAGCTTTTAGTACTTAGAAATGTGTAGTTAAATATGCTTTCTTCCCTCTGGAGAACAGATTTCCCCCCTCTCCCACCTCTGCCTGGGGAATAATGAATTTCATATGGAGTCCTGAAAACCCAAAGAGAAATATGCAATGCTTCAGACACCTTGTGTCGGACTGGCTGTCACAGACCCTGGTTTGGGTCAGGCTGTTTAAGTTTCTTGGGAACAAGCATTTATCTACAGTGGGGTCATTTTATAGATCTATTAAATCTACATTTTCTCTTGGGCTTCTTCCCTAGCTCCCCTCAACTCCACTCCAGTCACACACTCTAAAAACCCCCTTAAGCCCCAGAAATAAATCTCTATAAACTGCCAAGTGTTCAATCACGCTTTTACTATATCTCTTTGCAATTAGAATAAATTTACTGCTCAGAGAGATGGGGGAAATATGCAAGGTACTTCTTGGATAAATATACCGCAGTGAGAAAAGTAGAGGCTCTGTAAAAATTATCTCTGTGAATTCAACAAGAACCAAGGTCACTGGAGCTGCTACATACCAGGGAACGTTAATTAATGGGCCTGCAGCTGGTGGTACCACTTGGCTGCCCTGCTCCAGCTGCTTACTCCATATTTCTCTCGTTTGTAGGACCGTTCTTGGATCAAATCCCATCTCTTTTTTTCCTCCAAGTACAAAAAGTACATAAGTCTATCCTGGAAGGATGCCAACCTTTCAGAGAACTAAAGAAAGTGTTGTTTCTTAGCTATTTTTATCTCCTTTTTAAAGAAAGGACACTCTATCACCTCGAGCTGGATTACTTGTAATCAACGTTCGAGCTGTGGCTTGAGGTCACCATTCTGGCACTGTCCACAGGGAGATGTTCTGAAGACAGAGAGCGTAGAGGGACACTTGTAACTTCTCCTCAAACTAAAGTGGAAAACTCCTGTAAAGATACTCCTATCTCCCTTCACTACACAGTGTGCATTTTAGGCCAGGTTGAAGGCGGGTTAAAAATGCAACCAGAACGCGCAGTGCAATGACGTATTACCAAATTGTACACTTGAAACCTATATAATTTTATTAACCAACATTGCCCCAATAAATTTAATTAAAAAAAGAAAAAAATGCAACCAGAATGCATTCAACATCTCTGAGCTGAAGAGGGAGGAAGGAAGGAAACAGGGGAAGAAGGAGAAAAGGCAGAGGAGGCAGAAGGTATTTCCAGGGTCATGGTAGTTTATACCATTTAAACCTGCTGGGAAGCATTAAATGAGACGAAGCATGTAAACCACTTAGCACACTTAGCTGGCTCACGGGCAGCTATTGTTAATTATAATAAAATTCCAGAATGGAGATAGAATAAAAGTTTTCAACATGGGCCATTTCCTGCACTGCCTTGGGGATGTATTTAGGCACTGCAGCATTCTGGTTAAACATGACCTCACAGTTGGAAAGATCTGGGTTTGAGTATCAGATCAACCACTAAGTAGCTGTGTGCCACTTGGCAGCTTAATTAGCCGTTTAGACCTCAACTTTCTCATCTGTAAAACAGGGCTAATAAAAGTATCTGCCTCAAAGCTACTGAGTGGATCTAATGAGATATTGTGTTTAGCATGGTGCTTGGTATCTGCTTAATCTCAACAAATAGTCGTTATAATTGGGGCTTTGTAACTGTGTCCATACCTCAGCAATGGAAGAATTAGGAAAAGTGTTTTGGGAAGAGTTTGCATCTCTGGGCAGGGGAAGACAGCTTAAGAAGAGGAGTTTTCTGAAGCAGTGAAAATGATCTCACTTGCTTCTATTGCAACCAGCCTTGTTTTTCTTCTCATTTGGAAACTTTCTTTCCTTCAGTGTTACATAGTAGAGGGACTGGGCGTTCTTCCACAGAATGACAGGCACGAGAATCTCACCCAGAAGTAACACGCAAATGCCCGACTGCTTCTTTAAGGAATTCTCCAGGTAGTCATTAGCCTTAAACTCCAGGCTGGTGGCCTTGGGGATTATTGTCCCCACTCGCCCCGAGACTGGCAGGGCCTTATTCCCTAGGGCAGGCTCCTTTTTGAGGCAGACCTAGATTTACATTTTTAAGGAAGGAAGAATGTTCTAAAAAATTGGAAAAATGTTCTTCATACTACTTCTAAACTGTAAAATGATATTTGGGCCTTTTAAAAGACTTGGGACATTTTCTGATATTAAGGAATATGGATTTAAAGGAAGCCTTAGAGGATTAGATTTTTCCTTCTCTTTGAAGCATTTGAAACAACTTTAATCTGCTTTCAGAGTGCTATCCAATTTGGCATGGCATTCTGATAGAATATTGTTGCCTTCTTCATGGAACTGATACTTTTGTCCCCCTTTTAAAACCGATTTGGAGAAATATTTAGGGTGCGGGGGTGGAAAGCTTGAATTTAAAGAACAAGACTATTTTCGATAAAAAGATGGCTTCTAAGATGCTTGAAAGAAAATTTTAAATATGTGTTTTGGGTCTAAGACTATTAACAAAAGTCTAGTTGTATATGCAACTACAGTGCCATGACTTCATATCTAATTTTCTGGTTGTTGATCCTCTTATCATATGTAGTGCTCTACAATATGCAAAAGTATTTATATATTCTCATGCAATAGCACTACTCTGGGAGACAGGTATTATAATCCTTATTTTACCAACAAAGAAACTGGGGCTCAGAAAATGAAAAAGATTTGCTTAAAGAAAAATGTACTATGGCAAGCACTTGAACTTGGGACCCTGGGCTTTTAACCCAATACCTTTTTTACCATACTCCATTACAGGCAGTCCTGGTCAATTTTCCATGCCTCAGTTTCCCGATCTGCGAGATGAGAATAATATTTCTCTGGCTTCCTTCCAGGGACTGGTGGATAGATTTTCCAGGACCAAGTCTATCTATCACGTGACCAAGATTTCCAGGAACAGGGTATGATGATCCTGAATGGAGCCCACTCTGCAGAGCCTGGTGAAATGTTGCCAACACCTGTCCACTGCAGGAATGCTTCAGAGCTCTGCAGGAGATGTACACGGAAGCTTTAAAATGACACTGGTTGCAAACGACAAGTGCAGAATGGTTACAAAGCTGGCAGGTGGCCTGGAAGCTATAAGTAATTGTGAACAGATCACTATACCAGGGGCAGGGGAGCCTAGAGAAGTAGCAGATAGGGAAGGAAATACACACACCTGTCAGTCTGGGGCCTTCCTTCCCTGAAGCTATAAAAGAGAAGATGACTGTCATCAAAGTGAATGAAAACTTAACAGCTATGCAATTCTAGAAGAATTGAAATGTCTAGGAAAATATTACATTTCTTCTTTTATTTATTATGAAAGTATACATATTCATCGTTAAAATCTTTAATAGAGAAGTATAGAATTAGAAAGGGACATTCCTTCCTTCATGTCCTCCTCCCCTAACTTGCTCCCAAGATGCCCCACTGTTAACATTCTCCTCAAACTCTTTCCATTCAAATACTATGCGTGTGTGTTCAGACACACATTATACATACATACACGTTCACATAAGTATTTTTAAGTGGCGTTGCACACCACATAGTATTGTTCTGTAACTTGCCTTTTTTAAACTTTACAATGTGTCATAGATAGATACTTGTTTATACAGACCTCTCCTTTCCCCCTAAATTTATTGAGGTTTACTTGATAAATAAAAATCATACATATCTAAGGTACTCAACTTGATGTGATCCTATATACGTATACCTCGTGAAATGATATCACAATCAGGCTGATTACCATATCCATTACCTGTAGTTACCATTTTTGTGTGTGTGGTGAAAACACTTAAGATCCACTCTCAGCAAATTTCGAGAATACAATATAGTATTATTAGCTACAGTCACCGTACTGTACATTAGATCTCCAGAACTTATACATCCCACATAACTAAACTTTTGTACCCTTTGACCAACATCTCCCCATTTTTCCAACTCTCGGCCTCCGGCAACCACCATTCTAATCTCTGCTTTTATAAGTTCAGCTTTTTTAGAGACCTCTCATTCTTTTTAAAGCTCGAAGGGTTCCATTGTATGGATATACCATCGTTTCTTTAACCACCTTCTACAGATATATAGGTTATTTCTGCTTTTTTTTTCTTTTTGCATGCCATTTTGTCTTTATTTTTTTATTAATTTTTTATTAACTATTACAAATAATGCTTCAGTGGATAATAATGATGGTTCATTAATATAAATGAAAATAATCTAGAGATAAATGGGCTAGAATAAATTTGGAAAAGATGGTACATAACTAAAACCTTACCAGCGAGCCCAGTGTAAAGAGGCAGAAATGAGCAGAACCTTCTCTGCTTAGCTCCTCATTATGTCAGATCAATAGCTAGCACCAAAGAAAGAACCCAGGAAAAAAAAAAAACAAGTTAAAGAAAGAATAAAAAAAAAAAAAGAAAACACAGCAAGAATTTTGAGAGGTTGGGTAAATTGAAGTAAGGATCATTAAAGAATATATAGAAACCCTATGATATATAAGGAAGATTATTGCTAAAGCTTAGACTGGTTGCATCGAAAGAAGGAAAATAATGGGGAGGATGAGAAAATGTTGAGCGTTTAATCTCCGTGTCAGTCCCCATAGGACAGGGACTATGTCTTTTTCCTTTATGGCCTTGATACCTGGCATAATTCCTGACAAGTAAAAGGTATGAAGAATACTTGAGAAAGAGCAAAGAATGCTGTTTTCAAGAGGACCAAGCCTTTTGGACATGAGCCAGCAGAACCTATTTTTGTGGCCTTAAAAATAGCAAAATTTTAAAAATATTTAGTTTAAGTTGAAAAGCACTAAGTTAAAAAATGGTGTCACTAAAAGTTTCTGTTATTTAATTTACTAAACGTGTTTCTCCGCTTACTATTCTTTGTGTTTTAATTCATTAGCTGCTCAAAAATGTAATAATTTAAACTGTAACTTGTCATTAAACTTTTAAAAATTATTTTTAAAACTTGGCACCACTTTTCTTGAACCTGCTACCAACTTGTTCTGTGTCTAGTTACCAGTTGTGTCAGGGGGCTGGCTTCTGCCTCTTGGCCTCAGCATTCATGTCCCCAAATGAAGTAAAAAGAACCAAGTGACCCATGGCATGTCTTCAGTCTTGTTAACAGACAATTCATGGGAAAAGTTTAAGACATAATTCTCCGTGTGATGTCCTATTGACTGAGTAACTAAGTTCCAGTTAACCAAAGGCTCGGATGACTAGACTTGCATGTATGTGCATTCCTCAAGATTTTTTTTTTTATGAGAAAGGGATAAGTGAAAGATAAGCAAACTAATATGAAGGATTTACTGTTAAAAAGAGAGAGAGAAAATCCAGCTTGGTCACCCTCACCTTCTATATCAGGGTCAGCAAATTACCAAAAACATGCTGAAGGGAAGATTGCCAATCCCTGTTCTCTATCCGTTGAATTCTCCAGAGTGGTAATTCATACTCATTATGATGACCTTGATGTACTAGGGGAAGAAAGACTGAATTAAATTCAGTAGAATTGCTAGTATTATATTTCAATGTTCCATCTATTCATTCATTCATTCGACAAACATGAGCAGAAACACTAGATAATCAGAAAGACCATTCTCTAGTCATTCTTAACCGGTAGGGTTGCACTGTTGAGCCTTTTGGTTCAGTACTCAAATGAATGCTGAATTGTCCCTCCCCATGCCAGTAGAAGCTCTTCTTCATAATGAGACATGCTTCAGAGTGCTCTGAATTAGTTTGTGGATAGAATTATCTGCAAGGAGGTGACCTGCTGGCCTTGTGTGAAAGAGAGGAGGAATGATCTGTGTAGAAAGACATTTTTTAAATCCTCTTTAGTAGTGTGGCTCAGAGGATAGAGAACAGGACTGAGGCGGTGGTCTTGGGTACTGGGCCTTTATTACTATATTGGGCTTCAGTTTCTTCATTGTAAAATAAAGGGTTCAACTAGGCGATCGTGGCATGGAGAATAGTGCCCTAGCACATGGAATGAAGGATGCTGCTAAAGTCACATCAAAATAAGTACCTAAAATCCTAAAGAGTCATGATTCTTTATAGAAATGAAAAACAAAAACAAAAAAACCTGGGGATTCTAAGGGCACTTCTCTTGGACACCAGTCCTAAGTGTGCATTTTTTTTCCCACTCAAATCAGGAGTTCCTCGTATTTAGGGATTCAGGTAAGAGCCTCTCCTTCTTAAACCATATTGGCTGTAAACCCTGGCCTTCCTGAAGGCTGTAAGAGCCAGGGGTTTGCATAAGGGACTCAGAGCTATAAACCTGGCATATAGTCCTACGCCAGCATAATATTCTTATAGCTCTGCCCAGAAAGTCCTTTATTTATAGTCCCCTAAGCTCTGTGAGGCCCACCTAGTTCAGCTAAACCTGGATAATCTTCCCTCAAAAGGCAATGTTAGGGTCTCTCAAAGAGAAGTCCTTCATAGGGCTGTTGATTGGGGTCACAAATTGAACCTATTTGTGGCCCTGACTGAAGCCATAATTTGCTTGATAATCGTGACCAGTTTAGAGGAGTTAAGAAAGCCTCAACTCCAGGTCTCTTAACATTTGTAATCAGTCACCATCAGGCAGGTAATGCTTCATGTTGCCTTTTGGTACCTTTAGTTAGCTCAAGTTGTTCTAGAAGAACAAAATTTTAAAGATGAGTTTTCTGAATTAGTTTTAGAGCTTCTGGAATTGGTTCTCTAGTCTGATTAGATTTAAGGGCACTAATGACCGTATTTTCTGCAGTGAAGAGAACACCGACAGTCAGTCCATGGAGTATCATGGTGATAGAAACACACAAAATATGACCGCTGGAGACGCCTTAACACATACTTACGAAAGGCAAGACTCTGGGTGACCATGTAATGCTTCTTCAAAGGAAGCCTGGCTCTCACAGCAATGAGTTGTCCTTTTCCATCCCCTTTTCCTGTTAATACAGACTGAATGCTGACCTGAAGAACTTGGCTTTCGAAATAGCTGGTTTCACTTTGCTCCTTGTCGAAAGCCCCTGGGGCTAGTAGCAGCAGCCTGAGAGAAATCTCTTGAGACAATGGAAATGGTCCCTCTTTGGGTCATTTGCTTTTTTTCCTACTTCTCTATCCCATTTTTAACAGCCAGTAAAATAATAACAACAACAACCATGAGAATAGTGATCATTCACATGGCCCTCACTGTATGCCCGGTGTGCAGCTCTCTAGCTGTAGACAGACTCATGTATTTAATTTTTACAACAACCTTATGAGGTAGCTATTATTATTAATCCCATTTTGCAGAAAGGGAAATGGAGGCAAAGTCAAAAAACTAACAAGGAAAGAGCCAAGATTTGAACCCATGAAGTCTGGCTCCAGAGTCTATGATCTTAGATGATGAATAGGCTTGTGTTGAATCCTGGCCCTGCCACTCAGTGGTGATATGAACTTAGACTGGACCCTAAACCTCTGAGCCTCTGTCTTTGAAGCTTAACATGGGAATAATAACAGCTCCTACCTGACAGAAATGCTGTGAGATTGAAGTGGGATGATAAACACAAAGGATTCACTTTAGAGCCTGACACTTCGTAAGGGCTCAGCAAATGGGCCTCCTGTCCACTGAGACATCACTGTGCAGTCATTGCAAATTATATTTTCTCCTGGTCTGTAGCTTGTCTTAACACACTCTTTCACAGAACAAAAGCTTTCACTTTTGACGAAGTCTAATTTATAGCTTTTTTTTCTTTTATGGATTGTGTTTCTGGTGTCACATCCAAGAACTCTCCATCAAGCTTTAGATCCTGCAGATTTTCTCCTAAAAGTTTTATAGTTATGAATTACTTTTTGAAAGGACATATTTTCTAAATAAAAAAGAAAGACATATCAATTGTAGATCATTTTGAATATAAAGAAAAACTCAATGGGAAAAGTTAAAATCACTAGTAAAACTAACATCCAGAAATGCATTTGGTATTAGATGCCAGGACTTGCAACTTTAATAAAAATGTCACCTCTTTTATAACGGGAAATCAGAACCCTATTGAGTACCAATGGGAGTGCTGACAGAAAGGTGCCTTCTCTTAATGCCAAGAACAGCTGGGGGAGTTGCCATTCAGAAAAGACTGAGAACTACTGACCCCAACAGTGAAACTCATGTTTATGAACCACAGCTGTTAGTCACAGGCTGTGACTACCCCACCAGATAAAGAAGCTATTTAAAAGAACAGGTTGCTATAGCTAAAAAGAAACAACGATAACAAAAAAAATGATCTTTTTGGAAATCACAGGATTGTAACTAAGGGGAAAG
>NW_011888857.1:426537-431364 GCF_000151845.1 Pteropus vampyrus
ATGCTTTAGCTTAAATGGCACTTCCTCAGAGAAGAGACAAATTGACTTGGCTAAATGGGAATAGCCCCCTCCTTTATTCTCTGTCGGCATCCCTGATCACATCCTTGGAAGCACTTATTACCATTCGCAATGTTTTATTTTATATATTTATGCTTGACCCCTACCTTCTCCCTCTCCTCAGATTGTAACTACAGAACAGGGACTCTGTGTGTGTGTGTGTGTGTGTGTGTGTGTGCGCGTGTGTGTGTGTGTGTGTGTTTAAAAGCTGGCTTTGTTGACCCAGTTTTTGACTCATTATAGGCATTTAATAAATACAGTGTTAATGAGATGGAAAATTTTACAAGCCCATTTTTGAGATGAAACTCTAATTTTATTAATGTTTTAGATAATGTTTGACCCTTAAATGGTAGGTTTGTTCATTTCTTCATTCATTCTTTCAGACAATCAATAAACTTTTATTAAGAGCTTACTATTTGCCAGACCCTGTGTTAGGTGCTGGATATAGAAGTACTCAGCAAGGAAGACAAATAAAAACAGGCAAATATATCTAGGCAGAGACAAGCTACGATATGGGTAGTACAGGGTTTTAGGGGAGCATCAAGTTAGCTATTTCCTGAACTTTATGAGAACCACAGCTGATTTTTTCTCCACCTAAGTCACCCTGTGACATCTATTCAAGACCAACAGCTTCATACCCAAAATGTTGATTTATCTGTATATCTGTAAGTCTGTGCAGAAAAGAGACTACAATCAATTCTTATACAGAGAATGGTGTAAGAGAGTGACACCATAACAAATAAGAAATCAGAGGAGCAGTTTTAAAAGCTATCTTTACAAAGTAGGGTTTTATAAAGTGCATTCTCTCTCTCTCTCTCTCTCTCTCCCCTCCTCCTCTCTCTTTTCCTTCTCCTTCTCCTCCTCCTTCTTCTTCCTTCCTTCTGACCTTTGTTCCCTTTCTCCTTCCTAGTTTCTGTCTCTCACACACAGTTCAGACACAAGACGTGGAGAAACAAATGTTTTCTGACTCGATGACTTCAGCGGATTAGCGCTCCTTTGAAAGCGATACTGTTACAGCCATAACGTGTTTACGTGTAACACAGACATCTGTATGTATAACGCAGACGTGTCTGTGTGGGGAACATTAACATTCTGGCCTTGTCATTTAGTGAGGTAGGAAGTTCAACCTAGAACTATAGATCCCCAAAGCTTTGGGGAATCTTGATACGGGAGAAGGGGAACTGGAGAGAAGAGGGGATATTTCTGTAAGGGTTAGTCTCTCTCTTGTTCCTTACTCTCCTGGGCTTAACTCCTACTTTCTGAGAAACAATTCTTTTCTAACACAGCTGGGGCGGTTGTCAGGCAGAAGTATCCTTGCTGAGGATAGCAGAAATCTAAAAAAGGGTCAGTCCATGAGAAGATACTGGTAAATCACAGAGATACCACAGGGATTTTATAATAACCTGATGGCAAAACATTTATTTCAGACCCTGACACACCATCCCAAAGAGACAAATTAGAGGGAGTGTTTTCTAGAAAATGTTATTGCATATCAAATATAGCCTAGAAATTAGGTTTTTATTTTAATGTTTAAAACGACTGTTCTTTGTAAATTATCAAAGTAACCCAAACTTACTGTAACAAAATCAAACAATACAAAAATATATAAAGCAAAAAGTTAAAGTCTAGCTCTCTCCTCTAATCCCACTCCAAAAAGCAGCACTGTTCAATAAAATATAATATGGGCCATACAGGTAATTTAAAAGTTTTTAGCCACATTAAAAAAAGTAAAAAGAAACAGGTGAAATTAATTTTAATTATATATTTTATTTAACTTAGCCTATCTAAAACATTATTACCTCAACACATAAGCAACATTATCAAATTATTGAGATATAAAATTATTATCGGGCTTAAAAAAATTTTTTATACTGTCTTCTAAGTCTGGAATGTATTTTACCCTTACCACCCATCTCAATTTGGTTGCTAAATTTTTATTGACAATCTTTGATCTATATTTAGATTTCATAAAGCATACAGTTGAAAAAGTAGATTCACATAGCCAAGTTGTTGCAAACATACTTAAATGTTTTCCAGTAATTGAATATCTTTAAATTAAATGTGAAATAATTAAAGTTAAATAAATCTTAAAAATCCAGTTCCTCCGTTGCTCCAGCCACATTTCAAGTGCTCAGTAGCCACATGTGGCTGGCGACTACAGTATCCGATTGTGCAACTCTAGAGGGAACCACTATTATAAGTTTGATGTGGCACTTTCTTGACCTTTTCTCTATGCATATACTTATATTATTAAACAAATATCTATTACACATCTCTGGATTTCATTCTTAAAAAATGTGATCATACTATATATTTTATTCAACAATCCAATTTTTTTCACTTGAAATTATATTTTGGATATTTTTCCTTTTCAGTACAATGAATCTGCATTCTTTATAATGGTTGTATAGTAGATTTATTTAATCCATTCCCTATTAACGGACATATACATGGTTTTCGATGTTTTGCAATTATAAAAATCTGTATTTGCATACTTATGCCAGTATTTCCATAGAACACATCTCAAGAATTAACACCTCTGGGCCAAAGAGTATGCCTATTAAAAAACCTGAAATTACCCTCCTAAATGGTTGTGCCTAATTTTATCCTATGCTCTTTGCTGACATTCCTTCCTAGCATCTATAGATGTTCCAAGTGCCAGAATCATAAAATATCACAGAGAAAAAAATAGGAATCATCTCTTCCAGTCTTTTTATTTTATGGACCATGAATATCAAGCGTCAGCTGTGGGAAGGAGCCACAGGGCATGTTTGTGGCCAGGTGGAACTTGAGCAGCTCTCTGATTCTTGCCCTGGTTCCAACGTGCACGGAGGAGCCTGGCAGAGGTCATCCTTTCTCCTGCTCAGCCACCACCCCTCGCTCCCTGCTCCCTGCTCCCTGCTCCCTGCTCCCTGCTCCCCGCTCCCCGCTCCCCGCTCCCTGCTTGCTGCACTGTATCATTATCAGCTTGCCTTTCAATGGAGCATCACATCGCGCCTCAGTAAACAAGGAGCAGAAGCCAAGGGAGTTGTTCCTTGACATTTGTATCCAAAATTGAATTCAATCTGCTCAAACGCTTGTTACAATTTCAAAGTATGCCTTCCCTGCCTCCCTTCTGCTGAGTGCAGCCAAGTCATAGACCCAGACGAAGGAAAAAGAAAATAGGTGTTTTGTTTCATGCAGAAATGAACTCCACCATTCAGCAATTCCTGGCAGGCCAGCTCAGAAGCATTCACTTTGGGAGGACAGAAGCAGAAGGGTGTGAAGGTCCTTTGTGGGGAAGGCTTTCCTTTAAAAGCCGCCCTGAAGCTGATGGGGCAGGTGGGATACTACAGGCACTTCACATGCCAGTGAGATGGGCTTCCCCTGAGGACTGCACCTCTCCCTCACAGCTCCCTACCTTACAGAGCCCATGAACATGAGGACTGCACCTCTCCCTCACAGCTCCCTACCTTACAGAGCCCATGAACATTCCAGCTATGGCATGGGATCCTTGCATGGTCCGCTCCATGCTCAAATGCTCACTGGTGGCAAAGCCAGGGAGCTGGAAACCATCTCTCCAGAGTCCACCTCCAGAACGTTCTCCTCCTGCCCTTTTCTCCGTCCCTAGCCCCAGCCCGCACCCCGCACAGCCACAGTGGGTCTGATTCCTCTATTCTCTGCCTGCTGCCTGCACCCCCAGCCCAATTTCATTACAGGCAATAAAAATACAACCTATTTGCCTATGCTACATTTTTATTTTTTTAAATCAATTTAATTCAGATTTTTTAATTGTTTATTTTTTCTTTCTGTCAACACCCCCCCCCTTTCTGCCCAATTATAATACCTTCTTCACATACTGGCACCAAAAAGCCAAAATTCAGGTAGAAGAAGCCTTCTGTTTTTGCTACATGTTGCCAAATAGTTCAGACTCTTATACATGGTGGCCCCTTTGGGTCCTGGTTTTTATTTTTCTGATGTTTCTTTATTATGGTAAGAAAAGAAAGAGGTACCACAGTAGGAAAAGATGGGGCGGGGAGAGTAGAAAAGCAAAATAGGGATTTATTTCATGTTATATTAACATGTCATCATAAGGCTTCTGACTTTGTCCTCCTTGGCACAGCCTCACCCCCATATGCAATTCATCAACAGGCCTTGTTGACTTAACCTCTGCAATATCTCCAAAGTCCACCCACTTCTTTCCATTTTGACCATCTTCATCTCAATTCAATCTTCCCCTAATTAGCTCCTGTCAACTTGCATCCACTTTTGCCTGTCCAGTGTGTGTTCCGCACTGTAGACGGAATGACCACAAAGGACTTTTAAGCTTCATACTACGCCCTGTAAGGAATAATAATAACAATCATCATCACCATTGTTAAAATTTGTTGAGCACTTCTTACATGCTAGGCACTATTTTTAATGCTTTAATGTCTCAATCACTTAATCTTTACAACCCTAGAGGTAGATATTATTACTCTCATTTTAGAGATGAAAAAATTTAAAGCACAGAGATGTATATATTTGCCCAAGGACACATGGCAGTTAAGAACAGAACCCGTTCAGGAATATAAGTCTAAAGGAATCATCAAGAAATATGCAAGTAATGAATACTTCTATATGGCAATGCCAAAAGGGGTCACAATGCCAGAGGTGTAAATTTTTTTAAATTTATTTTTTATTATTTATGCCCACAGCACCTGGTCTTCCTAGGTGATCTTCCATCCAATTACTAACCAGGCCCGACCCTACTTAGCTTCCGAGATCAAACATCGGGCTTGTTCAGGGTGG
>NW_011888857.1:431414-438038 GCF_000151845.1 Pteropus vampyrus
ATGTTGCCAAATAGTTCAGACTCTTATACATGGTGGCCCCTTTGGGTCCTGGTTTTTATTTTTCTGATGTTTCTTTATTATGGTAAGAAAAGAAAGAGGTACCACAGTAGGAAAAGATGGGGCGGGGAGAGTAGAAAAGCAAAATAGGGATTTATTTCATGTTATATTAACATGTCATCATAAGGCTTCTGACTTTGTCCTCCTTGGCACAGCCTCACCCCCATATGCAATTCATCAACAGGCCTTGTTGACTTAACCTCTGCAATATCTCCAAAGTCCACCCACTTCTTTCCATTTTGACCATCTTCATCTCAATTCAATCTTCCCCTAATTAGCTCCTGTCAACTTGCATCCACTTTTGCCTGTCCAGTGTGTGTTCCGCACTGTAGACGGAATGACCACAAAGGACTTTTAAGCTTCATACTACGCCCTGTAAGGAATAATAATAACAATCATCATCACCATTGTTAAAATTTGTTGAGCACTTCTTACATGCTAGGCACTATTTTTAATGCTTTAATGTCTCAATCACTTAATCTTTACAACCCTAGAGGTAGATATTATTACTCTCATTTTAGAGATGAAAAAATTTAAAGCACAGAGATGTATATATTTGCCCAAGGACACATGGCAGTTAAGAACAGAACCCGTTCAGGAATATAAGTCTAAAGGAATCATCAAGAAATATGCAAGTAATGAATACTTCTATATGGCAATGCCAAAAGGGGTCACAATGCCAGAGGTGTAAATTTTTTTAAATTTATTTTTTATTATTTATGCCCACAGCACCTGGTCTTCCTAGGTGATCTTCCATCCAATTACTAACCAGGCCCGACCCTACTTAGCTTCCGAGATCAAACATCGGGCTTGTTCAGGGTGGTATGGCCATAGACCATGGACCGTGGCTCCACTGGGGCATGAACCCAGAACCTTCTGCGTGTAAAGCAAACGTGCTAACTGCTACACTATGGAACCATGTCCAAGAAGTGTAAATAGTTGTACAGACCTCAAAGGATGGCAAGTGAGTTGCATCTCACTGATTAACTGAGAGTAGCTACTTGGACTCCTGGGCTGAGAAAGATTGTGAGGCTGCATCTGGGCTCAGTGGGAAACTGAGAGGGATTAAAGGTGTCTATCTTGGGCCAGGTCCTGGCTGGAGTGGGGAGTGTATTTGTTTTCCATTGCCGGTGTCACAAATTATCGCAAATTTTGTGGCTTAAAATAACACAAATTTATTATTGTAAGGTAACTACAAGGTTATGGAGATCAGCAGTCCCAAATGGGTCTCATTAGGCTAAAATCAAGGTGCTGGCTGGGCTGCATTGCTTTCTGGAGGCTCCAGTGGAGAATCCGTTCCTTGCCTTTTCCAGCTTTCAGAGGCTGCCTGCATTTCAACTCAGGAATTGGCACTGCTCTCACTCCGCTTCTGTGGTTACATCTCTTTCTCTGACCCTGACATTGCTGCATCCCTCTTTCACTTTTATTTTTCTCATCCTCTTTCATTTTTAAAAGAACTCTTGCGATTACATTTGAGCCCATTCAATGATCCATCTCAAGATCCTGATCCTTAATTTAATCACAAAATCTCTTTTCCCACGTAAAGTAACAGATTGACAGGTTTCAGGGATTAGTATGTGGACATCTTTGTTCTGCCTAGCGAATGACGGCATTGTGGGGTGAGAGTGCTCCCCTGGTACCAGATTCTAGCCCTCTGAGCACAGGGACTTCAGATTTATATGTTTTGGTAACTTTCATGTCTGCCACACAATAGGTATGCAAATATTTGGTGAAAGAGTAAATGAAAGAACTAATTTTGAAATTACACAGAATAATAGGGTATCTATTTTAGGAGCATAAGGAATGCTGCCATTTTAACATGGAAATGTTGGGGGAATCGGTTTTTTAATCTTAACGGGTCCCATAGTTTAGGCAATGCCAGAATGATTGTGATAACTGAGGTTAATATTAAGCAGACCTCAATGCTGAATGAATTTTTGGATTTGCCCATTGTCTTAATCAGTTTGGGCTGCTATGACAAATCGCTATAGACCAGGTAACTTACAAACAACGGAAATTTATTTCTCATTGTTCTGGAGACTGGAAGTCTGAGATGAGGATGCCAGCACTGTCCGGTTCTGGTGAGAGCCCTCCTTCAGGCTGCAGACTGCCAGCTTCTCACTGTGTCCTCACATAGCGACAAGAGAGCAAGCTACCTCTCTGGTCTCTTCTAAGGGCACTAATCCCATCCATGAGAGCTCTGCCCTCATAACCTAATTACATCCCAAAGACTCCCCTTTCTAATACTATCCCACTGGGGATCCGGATTTCAACATATGAATTTTGGGAAGACACGAACATTTAACCCATAGCACTGGTCTCTTTCTTGACATCACTGTCTGTCAACTGCACCAGAGGACAGAGATCTGAGAAGAAAGAGGTACGTAGAATACATTTACTCCTATAGAAGTGGTGGTAGGGAGGGGCGAGTTGCTAGCCCAGCAACAGCTTTAGTCTTCCCTGGGGGGAACACCTCTCCTCTTCCTCATGGAGCAGTTGTGCCTGGAGCAACACCACTCTGAATGCCAGATAAAGTCAGGTCTTTCAGGAGCTCTCATTCTGCTCAGGATTTAGTTCAAGATTCTTAGCAGGATTTACAAGGGGCCCCTACTCTGACCCCTGCTTATCTCTCCAGCCTTGCCTCTCACCTCCCATACTCCAGTCACATTGGCCTCTAAGGCCAACTCCTTCTGCCTTAGGTAGGGCCTTTTGACATGCTATTTCCCTAATTATAGAATACTCTTGCTACCTTCTTTTGCCCAGTTAATTTCTACTTATCCTTGGGCTCAACCTAAAATCATATACTGAAAGAAGTTTTTTAACCTGCTACTCTAAATCAGCTCCCCTTCCCCACTCAGGTCATAAAAATGGCAGTGTCAGGAACTCAGGCCTGGACTCACACTGCTTGACGCTGTGTTCTAGGTCCACTACTCATTAACTGTGTGACCTTGGGCAAGATATGCAGACCTCTATTTCTTCATCTTTACAGTGGGGCTAATAATAGCATCTATTGCAGAAGACTGTTATGAATATTAAATGAGATAATCTATGTAGAATCTTTGGAAGAATGCCTGTACCATTAGTGTAAGTCATTATTTTCCTTTACAGCATTTATCCAAATTGTAAAGTTATTTTTGTTATTATTTATTGAATATCTGTTTTCCTACACAGAGTAGGTTTTACGGCAGCAAGGCAGTCTGTCCACTGTACCTGCAGTGCCTAGCACACTGCCTGCCATGTTTAGGCCTTTGACAGATACTTCTTGAATGGGTGGATAGATGAACATACTACCTATTGCTGGGCTGGGTCCTATGAATAGGTGTCATCTTGTCAGAAAATCATCGATATTATTAAAGAACATCATTTGGAAATTTTTGGTTGTTATATTCTGGCCTGCTTAATAGCCTAACGTTAGATGTGACATTCACCATCTCTCCCTTTCTGGGGCCTATTCTCACACAAGGCCTTGTAATGCTCATTGCCTTGCAGATTTATGCAACATCTCAACAGACGCTTACATTCCATATGTTACAATTTACACATTCTTGCTGGGGTCAAGGTGGGGAATGGCATGCGCGCTAATAGCTAGCCGCATTTCTCACATGAACTTTCACATAAATCCTCTTCCCAGCTCGTTTTACTGATACATTATAATACCCTTTTATAAACAAATTTTTCAAGGGCATGAATGAATGCTTCCTAATTTTCATTTTTAGAGGATTACAAGTCTAGAAAGGGCAACTAGAGGTTTCTTTAGCGTAACCACTTCCACAGGTCAGATCTCTATCTGAACCATCCTAGCTGATCTCCATGGAAACAGGGTAACAACATTTTTCAGTGAGTCGTACAGGCTCTCTCTGCATCTTCCTTCTTTAGGTCTCAAGGTATTGTGCTGTATGTGTTGATCGTGTATTTTTTACCCTAATTATATTCGAAGTCTTAGAAAAAGTGCACTTTTGCCAGAAAACATCCAACGAAATTGTGAAATCCAAATAGCCACCCTTAAGCCAGTTCCTCATGTTAGTGGAAACCTCCCCCACAGCGTTTGCTTCTTGGCCAGGAGGCAGACCAGCACCAGTCTTCCTGTGCCTTCATTTTCTTTCTAACCTGAATTGTCAGTCAAGCTCTATCTTGACTCTGTTCCTCAAAACACCATTGTTCTCTTTCCTCCCTGTGGTAGTTTCATTTCTATTGTTAAAAAATCATAAGTCAGAGCAGCCTTAGGTTGATGGAAACAGATCTTATTGACTGTGCAGTCTAGTTTGTGGCCAAGAGCCAGTCTCATCTTTGGTGTTCAACAGACCGTGGAAATCATCTCATGCCAACCAACTTTGGCTCCATTAGGAGACTACAACCCACAAATGAATTTCTGTCACTAACTGTTCTGTGCCAGGGACACAAATTATTGGATGGTGGTTTCTCCAACAGGGCAATTTCTTCTCCATCTGTAATATCTTCATGTAAAATAATAAGCTCTTTAAGAATAAAACATATCATTTTTCTTAGAGAAGAATCTGTTTTCTGAAGAGTCTGTGGCCCCAAACTATCATTGAAAATACACACACTATTTATTGCTAACTTAGGTGTATCGTAGTCAACAGCAATTTTTATGTGAGGATAGTATAATTAAGCCATTTTTAGATGCTGAGTAGAAATACTATAATTTTGGATGTTCCCACTATCATGAATCGTTTCTCCCCATCTCCAATGTGATTTGCCAAAAAAGTGTATTTTAAAACAGAGCTTAAAATTCGATCCTTATGTTAGATTGGGCTCTAAATGCCACTTAAGAAAAAAGTGATTTCTCCAAAAAGTGGATAAGTAATTCCTTTTCCTGTCTCTATTAATTGTCATTCTAAAATAGTTGTTGAGACCATTTATTTAATAGTTTGATTCTTTTTAACAAGAATTATTGGTAACTGAGCGGGGCCATTTAGGAAACTCCTGAAGAGAAAGGCCTATCAACTTCCAGAGAGAAAGAGCTAATTTTATATATGGGTTCAAGAATCAGAATGGCTTTGGATTTCTCAAAAGCAGTGCCGGAAGCTAAAAGGCAAAAAACAACGTCTTCAAAATTCCAAGGGAAATTAATTTCCGATCTATGATGAAACAGCCAGCCAAATGTCAGCCAAGAAAAGATTAGAATAGTCATCTTTAGACATACAAGCCCCTTCCAAGTCCATCTCTACCTTCCTTCACTCCACTCTGTGTCCCAGGAGGCTGACCTGTATGGATTGCATCAATGGGCTCCCTTGCCTTCCACTTCTTATAGGATTTGGCCAATGGAGAATACTGGCAGAGCTTGGAGGGAGAAAGAAGAATGAGGTCAGGCTATTTGTTCCCTGGCTCCTTCCTGGCCAAGTCAGTTCAGGTTGACTTCTTTATAGACAACATTTCCATGAGCTGGGCCTCCTCATTCTCTGCAACTTCAGCTCCTTTGTCTGGGTTCAGGGAACTACCCACTCCCCCTTCTCCCTCTCTCAGCCTCCAGGCTGGTAACAGGCTCCCTGCAGTGGTAAGGATCAGGGGGCTTCACCACCCTTAGTTGGTTTCTCTTAACCCGGCCCATACCTTTTAAAATAGACCCTTCATTAAATGTTCCTTGATTACCCCATCTGAGTGTGTCATCTGTTTCTTGGAGGACCCTGACCAACACAGATGCCTGGATGATCAGTAGACAATGTCACTACTCCTTGAAGGCAGTAGATGACAAAAGGCTTTAGAATCACATCAACCTGAGTATGCATTTCAGCTCTGCCATTTTTTTAGCTGTGAAACTTTGTACGAATAACCAGCTCTCTGTGCCTCCTATATAAAATGGGAATGTTTATATGACTTCTCTCTCAGAGTTTCTAGGGGAATCAAATGAAATAATCTAAGAAAATATCTATTGCAGTGCCAATCATTTAATAAGCGCTCAATAATAGGTGATTATTATTTTTTATTATTAGCCTTGTACCATAGCCAGCCTACTAAGAGATGCCTATTCTTCAAAGAGACCAAATGACCCAAATGGCTCAGATGCCACCGTCATAAACCTCATGGCCTCACTCCTGAATCCTGAAGGGATGCAAAAGAAAACTGAATCAAGTGGGGAAGCTTTGTGCCCAGCCCATGAAGCGTGACTTGGGAGTAGAAGGCTGCTCTTGCTTTTTAGGTTGGGCCCTGAAGGGCAGGAGGGGCATCTTCTGGCAGCTGCCTCCAAGTTCTACCCACAATCCTTAGTTCAGGATCACGGTAGTCTTTGCCAGAGATGAAGGGGAAACTGGAACTAAGATGCATTTCTGAGAAAAGTTGTGATCCCAAATACCTGACTGAGGCTCTGTGCCTATCTTTCTAGGGAACTCCATCAGCCAGAGCTGTTTCAGCTTTTGAGCACATGACTCCCTGCCTGGGACACTTAACTCCTCTCTCCTACCAACAAATGAGAAGCTCCAGGAAGTCTAACTTGATGGAGTTCTTTTAGTATAACTGGAATAGGCCAATTTGCCCCTGCAAAGCCATCTTTCTTTTTTATTAGCAATATTCCTTTAGCTCAAGACTTCAGAATTGTTGTGATGGGGGCGG
>NW_011888857.1:439268-457520 GCF_000151845.1 Pteropus vampyrus
TTTCTAAGCTTCATCGTTTTATTCTGTTTTAATTATACAATATTTTAGGTCTGACATCAAAAAGTGCATCATCTGTTTTTATATTTCTCAGCCTCATCCACATCCTTGGTTACTGCTGCCAGGTATCCTGGGTCACCCAAAGTACTTTTGTTGTGGGGACCTTTCAAGATAAGCCAACCTAGCAGTTTAGAGAACTTCGCCTGTTTGTAGACAAAAATACATTAAAACAACCAAGGGAGTGATTACTCTCCAGGATGATTATATTTAATGTCTTACTGGACACATTTGAAGTGCTTTTCAAGTCCTTTGGGAGTCAAGCTGGGAGAAAATCGTTTTTGTTTTACTTTGTTTTATGTCTTGGAACTTGTCTGGTGAATGTCTGTGATATTTGCACATTGTGTAACACTCAACCTCACTGCCACCACCATCATACCCACCCCCAACCTTGTCCTAATGTCAGGATTTCATCAGCATCAAATAGACAACAAAAATACAGGGTGGAGAGGATTAATGGTTTCCTTGTGGCTTTCTGGTTATCTTCCTTTGATTATGCTACAAAATGCAGCTCTAAAGGCTTCTTGTGCTTTGGGTTTGATCAGCCAGTGGCTTCAGTTCAGTTCCAAACCAGAAGAGCTCCCCTTTGGGGTCTCCTTGTTGTTAAACCTTTACTGAGGTAACATGGACTAATTCCAGCAAAAAGATGTTGTCAACATGCTCTGTATCTTTACATGTTGGGGCCTCTGTAACATACAACGATGCTTTCCTAATTTTAACAATATTGTGATTAGCTAATTATTTGTAGGCTCACCAGAGGCATTCTCTGTAAAACTTAATGCCTTCGGTTTCTCTGATTACCACTAAGATGAGCTAAAGAGAATTCTTGAACCTGGTGTAAGTGAGGGTTGTTACAAGGATAATTTTATAGCAGAACTTCCACATCCTGGTTTGATTGCGACCAAGTCCTAGAGCATAGCCAGACTGTGAGCAAGTTGAGAGCAAGGACTATTTGGTCCAATTTGGTTATTGGACCTGTAGAAGGTACTGGGTGAGCGCAAATAAATGAATGCTGTTACAGAAAGATGGGTCTCACCTGCCCCAGGCCTGGCCCTAGGGAAAACTCTGCACTAACTAGGTGTGTAATCATGGGCAACTTATGTACTATCTTATCTGAAAAATGAGGGGTAGGACTAGATGCAGCTGTAACCTGCTGCAAACTGCTGATTCGACTTGGAGAAAAAAAAATCTTATGTATCCCATGAAAACTAAGTGATACCTGGGAAGGTACCATACTGAGTTAGAAAAAGATGATGAAGAACTTCTTGGTAAGTAATATTTAGACTCCTCTTGCCCCAAATGACTACTTAATACATGTATAACATTTCTTTAAAAATGAAGAAAGCCAGCTGTCTCAAATATTCTCATCTTTTGAAATGGTTCTGTTGATGGAATTCAGAAAGGAACTGCATTCTCTCTGGAGCTCTCCATTCATGTGACCCATCTGAGATGAGTAGGTGGATGTTTGTTTCTTTTTTTAAATCTGGTTTTCAAACACAGAAATGATCAAGGAGCAGCTTTGGCACTATCTACCCATCTTAGATCCATTTGTGATAGATATAATTAGAACTATGCTTGGTGAATCCAGTTGCCTTAAGAGGGCAAAACGGACCTAACAGATGTTCATTCTTATCCAATAATAATAATGATACACTGTGGTTATTTGGAACACAAACAAATTGTTCCTGCTGATTCCAAAGTTCCAGTGCAAAATCCTGGATTCAGATCCTGTGGATTTATCACACCCACAGGAGGACATTGGCTTTCCAAACCTCTGAATGGATTATCCTCTTCCATTAGAGTGGCCTCATCCTTTCCAAAAGATAACATCTTGTTTCTCTGGCCTGCATTTCCCTCCACTTCTTTCAGAACACAATTTGTGAAAACAATGTGTGAGAACACATGACAATGGGAAGTACTCAGCGGGAATGCTGCAATAAATATGTCAGGTATATAAACTAGCTGATGCTATTTATTTGGTCCTTAAGAAGAAAGTATTGGGATACCATAAATTACCATCATTTTTCAACATCTCAGATTTCTCCAGTAACACATATATGTTGGCAGACCTTAGTGAATCGTGCTAATTTATTTGTGAATCATCAAAGGACAGAAAAAAATATATGTCTCCAGGCAATGGAGTGGAGTGCGAACAGACTGAAAAACCAAACTAGACAGCAGCAGTATTTTCCTATGCCAGAAGTAAACATGTCAACATGGTGAGGGGTTTGTCCCACTCCTGGTTGAACTTTGAGGGGTGAGATGGCTAATGTCGAGGGACCCAGCTTTGTAGTCTTTTCTCACAAAGCATTCCATGATTCACAGAAAGGACAATCTGCAGCATGACATGGTGAACTAGGTCAGAATAATATTTCTTAATGGTGATTCTTACAATGTTCTATTAATTACAGCAGTGGTTCAGAATTTTCTGTGCCTTGATGGGTTGTATTTTTATGTAGGCACCCATTTTTTAAATTTAATGTGGTATAAAACTGAGTTCCAAGGAATCTCTGCTATGTGAGTGGTGAAAAATGATGTGGGGGAGAGGAAGCAAACTATGTGCCTGTCCATATATACACCACGAGCCAGTATTCAAAAGATGATCTTTGCGAACATAAAAGTTTATGCTGCTTTGATTTGTGTGGTTTAAAAAAAAAAAAAAAAGCAATATTTAAGAATCTCGGAGCATAAAATCAGAACAGAAACTGCCCTAAATTTGCACGTACAGTCTGGCTTTCTCTCTCGTTGCTCCATATAGATTCCCCTTCTTTTCTAGGTAAGTTAGTTTACCTACAATTCCCTTATAGACAGCGTGCCTTACAACATGCCTTGCCTCCTCTCGCCTGCCTTCTTCTAGTCTCACTTTTTTTTTTTTTGAGCCTAGGAAGAGGCCCCCTCCTCCATGACACTTTTCTTTTTTCCCCAGCTAGAAATGATCTCTTCTTCTGCTGACATTACCCTAGGACAGGGTTTCTCAACCTCGGTGCTATTGGCATTTTAGGCTGGATAATTCTTTGGTGTGGGGGGAATGCCCTGCGCATTAAAAATTGTTTAGCAGCATTCCTGGCCTCTACCCACTGGATGCCAGTAGCATCCACCTTCCTACCTCACCGAGTTGTGACAATCACAAATGTCTCTAGACATTTTCAGATTTCCCTTGGGTCATGTGTGTGTGTGGAGCGGGGGTGCAAAATCACTTCAGTTAAGAACCACTGACTTAAGGCTCTCACCAAATCAGATCACAGATTCTGGAGAACAAGGGTCAGGTTCTGGTTCATGTTCAAAGTTATTTGATGATTAATGAATAAACAGTTTTTTTAAATTATCAGTTGAAAGTTTTTGAAAATTAACAGATTAGGTTAATTTGAATCAGGTCAGATCCTCAGAAAACTATAAAAAGGAACTATATTATTGCCTCTCTCCTCTTAGAAAATATTTTAACAGAACTATAGTTTAAATGTTATACCATTGGGCTGAAATGAGAAACCGCTAGTCAGAGAATGTCTCTGCATCTTTTGAAACATTATTATTGAAGTGACTGCACCATCTGATGATCCTATATAAAGGCCAGTGAGATAAGGTCCTTTTAGAGTTTAGTACTAGAAAAGATTCTCTTCTGAAAAACTAGGTTTCTTCCTTCTATTGCATAATGAAAGACATATAGTGTTATTTTCCCTTTTTGACTTGGCTGTAAGGAAGCTCAGAACTAAGTTTTATGCTCAATTACAAAACTATCTCATCCTTTGATTTCTAATACTAGCCCAATCTCCAATCGTTTCTTCTTTTCACTAGCCTCAGACTCTTGCCTTTTACCTTTGCTCTAATGGCTTTCTTAAATCTGTCTTTTTTTAGAAAATAAAGTTTTAAGCAAGTGGAATCCTTATCATTTACCGTCAAAACCAGAATACTTTTGAGAGTAAAAGGAGAGCAGTTAATAATTAAGCTAGGACAAGAGCTTGAACTGAGACTGTCCTGGGTAAAATCAAAATATGGTGTCACTCTAGAAATAAATGCTAACAGATAACAACAGTTATTCCATTCCCAGGTTGGAGATAATTAAAGATAAACATGAGCCCTAAATAGAGAATCAAAGTTAAGTTATGTGTTTCTTTTTTATCATGTGTCACATCTGTTGATTAGTTTAATATTTATTATCTCTTGGGAAATTTTGTAATTAGCCTCTGTATTGGTAAAGAAAAAAAATTCTTGGGCTTTCGTAAATGTATTTAATTTCTACCAAAGGGGTGGGGGATTCTTTAGATCTGGAACAGTGATCACAATAGAAGTTTCATTTGTTTGTGATTTATGGAGACTTAGAATAAATGTACTATTGACCAGTATCAGATTTCTAATGGCTCTATCTTGTTTTTCCTAAGCAACTTCTCATAAACTTTTGTAATATCTTGAGTAGCTAGCTGATACTATGTTCAAGCCTGTTTACAAAGCTATTAATAAATGCTATGTGGCAACTCCAGGAAGAGAGTCGAACTGCTTTTTCTCTCTGTTGGCTGAAAACAGCTTCCTGCTTACTTTGAAAAACATGGAATTACCAAAGTCCTTGATAGACGCTAGATATTTTGCAAAGAAAATGAGGGAAAATAAACGGGATTCTAACTTTTAATCTAAAGGACTCATAGTCAAAAAGGAAACTCATTGTCAATGCTTTGATTACAAAGTCTTTCATATATGAAAGTGGTACAGGTGAGTTTAAAAAGAGATGGGAATTTGTTTTTGCGCATGCTCACATTTGAGTTCTTGATGGTTGATCTGTATTTTCTGGAATTCAGTTTACATTCTCTTATTAGACAAACTGAAATTTTAATAATTACCATTTCTTGATTTTTAACTACATCCAGGCACCATGCAGGCACTTTATATGTGTTGTGTTAATTTGTTCTCAAAATAACTAATTGAAATGATGGTATTATTAGCTCCATTTTACAGTTATGAAAATTAAGGCTCAGAGAAAATACAGAAGTCACCCAAATTCACACATAAAATAAGTAGCAGAGGAAGACTTACACCCTAACTTTCTGATCGTAAGCTGTGCTCTTGGTACTATTCTGTACTTCCAGAGTAAAAAACTATGTGTGAAGCATAAGGCTCAGCTGTGGGCCCAGGAAGATGGCCAGAGAAGGGTCACGATAACAGTAACAGCAACACCCAGGTAGCATATACTCTATGTCAAATATTGTTCCAAAAGTTTACATGTATCTCATTCAATTCTCACAACAGTCCTATGAGAAAGGTACCATGCCCACTTTACAAATGAAGATGCATGACAGCAAGTAATGTACCCTAGCACTGCCAGTAGCATTCCTTCCCACGGTTAGTTCTCATGTATGTTACATATCATCTGGATGGTTCTCTGCATTGCCTGGACCTTCACAGTTTTCAAATCATGCTGTATGCTTTATTTTGCTTTTACTATCATCTTTGTTTTACAGGTAAGGATACTGAAAAATGGAGAGCTTATGTTATTTCCCCAAGGCCATGATTATCGGTAGAGACTAGATTTGAGGCCAGGCATTTTTATACCTAGTCCAGGGGTCTTTATTCTGGACCAGGCTGCACACCTGAAATGTGACCGTGAGGAACAATGCAATGCTAAATTTTTCAAGCTGAAGTTAACTTATAGCCTTCTGTACTAAAAAGTAAGAATCTAAGCTTGATTTGAAGCAAAACCCATGCATTTCCTGTTTCAGGGCCTGGGTGCAGGAAAAATGATTTTGATTTACTTCAAGGTGGCAATAACCTTGCTTGAGGTCAGACTCTTTGGCAAAGGGCTTTTCATCCTGCCCTTCTCCCTGATCCAAGATCAGTGCAGATTGCTACCTTAGCTCACACCAATATCGATACCAAGTCTAGAACTCTCCGATTGATTAGCAAAGAAAAACAGGATCTATGTCAATATAGATAAGAGCCACCATGCATTGAGTGCTTTCGGTGGTCTAAGGAATTTATATGCTTTACCTCATCTAGTTCTCACAGCTTGAATAAGTATTGTTGCTGGAGTTTTTCAGAGGTTAAGTAACTTTCACAGTCACTCAGCTGGTGGTGGCTGTATTAACCTGGCTCTATCTAAACATCTGTCCTCCTGATTCCATAAAGTCCAGCTGCCTTGTGAGCAGAGATTTATCCAGACTAGGTAGGCATTCCAAATGCTTCAAACCCGTCCTCAGTCTGGACAGTAGCATGAGTTACTTACTGAACACATTAAAATGTGGCAGCGTGGATAGAAGATGGTAAGAAGTGAGGGCTGTATGTTCCTCCCATTCCCATCTCACCATAAGTCATTCTCCAGTCTAGCAGACCTCCTTGTTCCTTTACAGCAGTTATCACTATCGGAAAATATCTGACCTGTTTGCTTATAATTTGTTATTCCTACTGAAATGTAAGCTCTATGAGAGTAAGGCGGAACCTGTCCTGTTGTTGCTATATTCCCAGTCTCTGCCACAATGCATGGCACATAGGAAGAACCAATACATAGTGGCTGCATGCAGAATGAATTGATGGCATGAAAAGGTTGAGGACGCCACTGCTGAAAATAAAGGGGGACTATTATTTTCCCTTTTTGACTTGGCTGTAAGGAAGCTCAGAACTAAGTTTTATGCTCAATTACAAAACTATCTCATCCTTTGATTTCTAACACTAGCCCAATCTCCAATCGTTTCTTCTTTTCACTAGCCTCAGACTCTTGCCTTTTACCTTTGCTCTAATGGCTTTCTTAAATCTGTCTTTTTTAGAAAATAAAGTTTTAAGCAAGTGGAATCCTTATCATTTACCGTCAAAACCAGAATACTTTTGAGAGTAAAAGGAGAGCAGTTAATAATTAAGCTAGGACAAGAGCTTGAACTGAGACTGTCCTGGGTAAAATCAAAATATGGTGTCACTCTAGAAATAAATGCTAACAGATAACAACAGTTATTCCATTCCCAGGTTGGAGATAATTAAAGATAAACATGAGCCCTAAATAGAGAATCAAAGTTAAGTTATGTGTTTCTTTTTTATCATGTGTCACATTTGTTGATTAGTTTAATATTTATTATCTCTTGGGAGATTTTGTAATTAGCCTCTGTATTGGTAAAGAAAAAAAATTCTTGGGCTTTCGTAAATGTATTTAATTTCTACCAAAGGGGTGGGGGATTCTTTAGATCTGGAACAGTGATCACAATAGAAGTTTCATTTGTTTGTGATTTATGGAGACTTAGAATAAATGTACTATTGACCAGTATCAGATTTCTAATGGCTCTATCTTGTTTTTCCTAAGCAACTTCTCATAAACTTTTGTAATATCTTGAGTAGCTAGCTGATACTATGTTCAAGCCTGTTTACAAAGCTATTAATAAATGCTATGTGGCAACTCCAGGAAGAGAGTCGAACTGCTTTTTCTCTCTGTTGGCTGAAAACAGCTTCCTGCTTACTTTGAAAAACATGGAATTACCAAAGTCCTTGATAGACGCTAGATATTTTGCAAAGAAAATAAGGGAAAATAAACGGGATTCTAACTTTTAATCTAAAGGACTCATAGTCAAAAAGGAAACTCATTGTCAATGCTTTGATTACAAAGTCTTTCATATATGAAAGCGGTACAGGTGAGTTTAAAAAGAGATGGGAATTTGTTTTTGCGCATGCTCACATTTGAGTTCTTGATGGTTGATCTGTATTTTCTGGAATTCAGTTTACATTCTCTTATTAGACAAACTGAAGTTTTAATAATTACCATTTCTTGATTTTTAACTACATCCAGGCACCATGCAGGCACTTTATATGTGTTGTGTTAATTTGTTCTCAAAATAACTAATTGAAATGACGGTATTATTAGCTCCATTTTACAGTTATGAAAATTAAGGCTCAGAGAAAATACAGAAGTCACCCAAATTCACACATAAAATAAGTAGCAGAGGAAGACTTACACCCTAACTTTCTGATCGTAAGCTGTGCTCTTGGTACTATTCTGTACTTCCAGAGTAAAAAACTATGTGTGAAGCATAAGGCTCAGCTGTGGGCCCAGGAAGATGGCCAGAGAAGGGTCACGATAACAGTAACAGCAACACCCAGGTAGCATATACACTATGTCAAATATTGTTCCAAAAGTTTACATGTATCTCATTCAATTCTCACAACAGTCCTATGAGAAAGGTACCATGCCCACTTTACAAATGAAGATGCATGACAGCAAGTAATGTACCCTAGCACTGCCAGTAGCATTCCTTCCCACGGTTAGTTCTCATGTATGTTACATATCATCTGGATGGTTCTCTGCATTGCCTGGACCTTCACAGTTTTCAAATCATGCTGTATGCTTTATTTCGCTTTTACTATCATCTTTGTTTTACAGGTAAGGATACTGAAAAATGGAAAGCTTATGTTATTTCCCCAAGGCCATGATTATCGGTAGAGACAAGATTTGAGGCCAGGCATTTTTATACCTAGTACAGGGATCTTTATTCTGGACCAGGCTGCACACCTGAAATGCGACCGTGAGGAACAATGCAATGCTAAATTTTTCAAGCTGAAGTTAACTTATAGCCTTCTGTACTAAAAAGTAAGAATCTAAGCTTGATTTGAAGCAAAACCCATGCATTTCCTGTTTCAGGGCCTGGGTGCAGGAAAAATGATTTTGATTTACTTCAAGGTGGCAATAACCTTGCTTGAGGTCAGACTCTTTGGCAAAGGGCTTTTCATCCTGCCCTTCTCCCTGATCCAAGATCAGTGCAGATTGCTACCTTAGCTCACACCAATATCGATACCAAGTCTAGAACTCACCGATTGATTAGCAAAGAAAAACAGGATCTATGTCAATATAGATAAGAGCCACCATGCATTGAGTGCTTTCGGTGGTCTAAGGAATTTATATGCTTTACCTCATCTAGTTCTCACAGCTTGAATAAGTATTGTTGCTGGAGTTTTTCAGAGGTTAAGTAACTTTCACAGTCACTCAGCTGGTGGTGGCTGTATTAACCTGGCTCTATCTAAACATCTGTCCTCCTGATTCCATAAAGTCCAGCTGCCTTGTGAGCAGAGATTTATCCAGACTAGGTAGGCATTCCAAATGCTTCAAACCCGTCCTCAGTCTGGACAGTAGCATGAGTTACTTACTGAACACATTAAAATGTGGCAGCGTGGATAGAAGATGGTAAGAAGTGAGGGCTGTATGTTCCTCCCATTCCCATCTCACCATAAGTCATTCTCCAGTCTAGCAGACCTCCTTGTTCCTTTACAGCAGTTATCACTATCGGAAAATATCTGACCTGTTTGCTTATAATTTGTTATTCCTACTGAAATGTAAGCTCTATGAGAGTAAGGCGGAACCTGTCCTGTTGTTGCTATATTCCCAGTCTCTGCCACAATGCATGGCACATAGGAAGAACCAATACATAGTGGCTGCATGCAGAATGAATTGATGGCATGAAAAGGTTGAGGACGCCACTGCTGAAAATAAAGGGGGACTATTCCCCTTCTCTGGTAGACTCTTTAATATATATATATATATATATATATATATATACACACACACACACACACACACACACACATATATTTATATTTATATTTATATTTATATTTATATATATACACACACATACATATATATAAGGAAAAATAAAGCTTCAGCACAATCATTTCTAAAAAGCAAAGAATGGCCTGATTTGCCAAGATTTACAGAGAGCTGTGATTATGATCTTTGCGAGCTCTTGCTCCTTAAACATTGTCTGATTTTTGTCTTGGTAAACCTCTGCTAAAAATTCTGGCAACTCCCCTTCCTCACTCCATCCCTTTTCTCCCAGTCCACCTCTTGTGAATACACATCCTTCTCCTGCCGACCAGCTGCATATCCGTATCCGGGTTTGCAGACGAAGGCCCAGGTGGCTCTTCACTAATGGCTCATCCGTTATCTGTATGAGGAGCCAGTGCCTTTTCAGAGTAGATTTTTTTGAAGCTAAATTGACCTTTGGAAAAAAAAAAAGTATTCTCTAGAAAGCAATGCCGTTTGCTCTCAACTCATCCCCTTTCCTTATTCCTTTGCTTCCCATCAAGTATATGCTGCATACCTTTCTTTTAAAAAGTTATCTACTAAATATTCAAAATGCAAACTGCTGAGATTTTTCCTTTCTGTCATACATTTTGGGCACCACAATGCTAGCAGGCTGCTCTAAAGAATAACCTCTTCCTGCCCTGCTACCACCCCCATATTCCTAACTTAACATTTAGATATTTTTACAACATATATTCAGTTTGAAAGATAATACTGATACCTTGTTTTATATGAACCTTTACACACCAGGACCCTGGCAAGGGACTGACTTCATTGGGATACTTTATAGCTTAATACATCTTAATGATTTATATCTCATTTTGTCTCAGCATTTATGCTAATAAATTTAACAGATTCCTCAGTACTGCTGGATCCTCCGTTTTCTTCAGGGGGTCAAAGTGAGAGGAAAATAAAGCAGTGTGTTACTAAAGAAGGAAAAAATCGAATGAACCAACTTAAAACACAAATAAAATTACAACAAATAAAATCTCTGATTACAGTGAAGCTGGAGCAACAGTCACGAAAAGTTCCTAGATCCAGATAGATTTCTGTAATTAAGCTGTTTCTCAAAGGCGGAATCACAGAAGTGACAATATTTAGCAAGCTAATTTACTGAGGAATATTTTGGTCCTACATAATTAAATCCAACACTGAGGAAAAAACTGACAACTATTAAACCGAGTGCAGTCGGGAGGGGGAAAGGGAAAAAGATAAAATCCAGTCTACAAAATATGTTCCATTATCGTTTATAGGTTTAAAAACAAACAAAAGAAATACTTGGAAAGAGCTTTCTAAGATGGAAAGATTTTAAGATTGTGTGGGGATTTTTTTTTTTTTTTTACAGGTGCAGAACAAGTTGGGTGTTTTTTGTTGTTTTTTTTTTTTTCCTTCCTGGTTTTTTCTTTTTCCCATTTTTTTCCCCCTGTTGTTTGCAAAGTTGAATCTGGGGTCAGGAGTTCTAATTGTAACCTCAGACTGGAATTCCAGATGGTGCGCTCAGGACTGGAAGCAACTCTCAGTTCATCAATTTCATGGGCCTACGTATCTGCTCTGGCCACGGCCCGGCCTCCATCCCCACTGTGGCATTAATGCAGAACAAATTGAGACATATCCTCTATATAATTAGTTCCAGAATTTAAAAAGATTTACGGTATACTAATAGAGGCAGCGCTGCGGAATCCTTTCATTGGGGACTTTCTGGGAGCTCGGGGACCATTTCGCGGTGGCATCAGAACAGACGGGTAACCCTGGCGGTTCCAAGGCACAGCGAACTTGGGGAAGGGGGCGGAATTTTGCACTGAGCACCTGGCAGTGCGCGCCGGTTCTGGGCCCCCAGACAGGGTCTGAGAATTGAGTTTGAAACGCTGATGGGGGATTGGTCAAACGATCGAGTTAACTTTCAAATTAACCGAGGAAGCGGGGTGGAGAGGTGGGGGGTGACTACAACAAAAGTCCCTCCCTTATTTTATTATTAGTACTGTTGTTGTTGTTATTATTATTGTTATTATTATTATTATTTTAATTTAAAGAAGTGTAGGTGGGATTTCTACCGCCAGGAACGGGATTGGAAAGTCGCCTACGCGCCTGCCCAGCGGCTGGGAATAGGATAGGCAGGCTCCTAAGAGTTGAAGTCCGCTGGGAGGAGAGGGCAGCGGTCAGGCTGCTGGAGCTGCGCGTGGAGCTCCGGGCGCCCGCCCCTGCGCCAGGCACCAAAGGAGCCCGTGTTCCTCCCGGCGCGGGCAGGCGACCCCAGCCCTTGACAGATCGCAGCGCTTTGGTGTGTTTATTCAGTTGTCGGCAGCCCCGGGGTGACTCCCAGAACGAAGCTGGAGAGTACGCGCTGGCCCTTGAGGCCGCGGCTGCAGGGCCCAGCTCAGGGCTTGGTCTGCTGCAGTTGACAGCGCCGGGGTCAAAGAGAAGAGTTTATAGGTCTTCACCGCCCCCTCCCACTCAGTCGCGATTTTTTTGATCTTGCAATAATTAAGCACCTTTCAGGCCAGGATGCGCTTTTACTCATGTACCCAAGTCACACGGGCTTCCGGCGTCTGTCTCTGTCTCTGTCCCTCGCACTCTCTTCTCCATTCCATTAGCTCTAGAGAGGTTGTGGCGGGTGAAGCCCCCAGCTGGACGTTAAGAGACCTGGGTTTCCGCTTGGCTTTGCCACCGACTTGCTAAGAGTCCGTGAGCAATAGTGGCAAAAAAACCTGTAATGTTTATTGTGTGCAGAGGCCATTACGATCCTCCAGTCTAATCCTCATGACCCCGTGAGGTAAGCGCCAGCATCGCATTCTCATTTGACCAATTAGGAAACTGAGGCTCAGAGAGGCTAGTTGAGGAAATCGTCTAGAGTTGCACAGCTGTCGGTCACCTGGTAGAGCTGATATTCCAGTCTCTGGCTACCAATCTCTTGCTCTTAACCACTGCACGCTGCGGCTGCCTTTCCTCTCTGTCTGGGCCTCAGTTTCCTTCTCTGTTGAACCAGGAGCTGAATTTCTTTCTCTGCTAATCGGGGATGCAAGCAAGATCCTCTGCGCCACGGGGTTTCAGCGCTGACGGCGGTGGGAAGGTGGGTGAGAGAAGGGAGCAGCCAGGTGTCCGCAGCCTTCGTTTCCCTGGAACTTTGGGCGGCCTCGACCTACAGGAGGTGCAGCAGAGCGTCTACCTGTCTGCCTTCCTGCCAGCCAGGCTGTCTGCCCCTCCGCCCAGCTTAGGGCGCGGAGGGCGGCGTGGCGGGCACCGCCGTTTGGGCAACCGCGGAACTCCCGCAGAGAATTGGAACCAGGGGAGGGAGAAGTGACGAGCGTGGGGCTCCCCGCAGCCGCAGTAGTTCATCGGTTCACCAGCGCTGGCCCAGGGGCGCCTGGGCTCTAGGGCATGGGGCTGGGCAGGGGCGTTCAGAGACCTCCTCCAGGGTGAGGCCCTCCGATTGCGGGCAGCTCGGGAGGAGAAGCACTTAATTCTTGGCCCGGCGAGTTGCAAGGAACACCTCTTCGGACTACGAGGTCGAGCCAGGAAGCACCCGAGAGTTGAAATGGGGATCGCTCCAGAATTTGCTTGACTCTCCTTTCCTCTCACCCCCTCCACCTGGGCAAAAACTTTTTTTTTTCTTTCTTTTTTCTTTTTTTAACGAAAAAGCAGAGTTAAGCGCCTTTGCCTTGTCTGTAATTCAAAACCACAAAAGCTCTCATTTAAGCTATCTTCTTCCAAATACACCCCCCCCCAAAAAAAAACTTGGAAAGAAGAATAAAAGAGAAACAATCTCGACCTTTCCATTTGGAAATCGAACCCTCTGGCTTTTCAGGAAGGAGCTCGCCTTCCCTCGTAGCGCTTGAGTTAGTCCTAGTTAAGGAAAAACGACTTCGAAATAGAAATAAAAGTGGGGGGTTGCGACAGGGGTCTGAGCCGTTCTAGGGGCAACTTGGCCTGAGAAGTTTTGTCTCATGGGGATTTTCTCCAACAAAAAGACCAAAGGTGCACGCCCTCTGCCTAGTCTAGGGGCCCCGCTGCAGACTGAAAGATGGGGCCTGAGAGAGAGAGAAGTGGCCGACCCACAGAGAATGTAGAAGGGAGAAGGAGATGTCCTCTAGACCCTTTTCATTTCAAAAAAAAAAAAAAAAACCAAACAAACAAACAAAAAAAACCGAGCGGAGACGAAACGAAGTCAGGCACTAAGTAGCGCAGAGAGGTGTCCACGACGGCGAAGGTGGACTGGGGAGTTAGAAGGGAGTGCTTGTTCCTGATCCTTGTCCTTACCATCTCTAGCGCCTCCAGGACTAGCGACCCCAAGAGGAGGGAATTGCGCTTAGCTTGTCCTGAGTCTGCACACACTTTCGAGTTAGCTGCGGGAACTCACCGCTGCCTTGTTTACTCAGTGCGAATTAACTAAAACCAAAGCGTAAGAAATGGAGAGTGAGTCAAAGCTTTTAAAACGCTGACTTCTTTGTAAAACTGCAACTACCTTGACTGTTGCTTCACACTGGCTTGGCTGGAAAGCTGCGGGCCCCATCCTGGGCCAGCCCGGTGTAAAAGGCCTGGCGGCAACCGGCCGCTTCCTGCCGGGAGCTAGCGACGGTCCTAGGCTGCGCCGTCGCCGCTGCCTCCTGGCTGTCTTGGGCGTTTACATGCACCCTGAAACGCACTCTAGTTCGGGTTCCCGGCGCTTCTCCTTGCCTAGAGTCAGTTTCCCGATAGATGCTATCCTGGGGAAAAAATAACAAAACAAAACAACCACCTGCTCTGAGGCGCTAGTCTTCCAAAGAGTGACTAGGTGAAAGGAGGTGTCTGATTTGGCGATGCCAGGCGCTCGGAGCTCCCAACGGTACAAACACAGCCCTGGACCTTGGGCCTCTGGAAGCTCTCCTCCATCCGCCTAACTGGCTCGTGCCTCCCGATCAGAATGGTACTCCCAACCGTGGATGGAAGAGGAGCTCGACGAGCGCGGCTCCAGGAGCCAATTTCCCCCCAAGGGCTTTGTATCCAAACCCTGCCCACCCTCCAAACTGGACGCCAGGATTCTCCGGCAGGAATATAAGCAGGCTCTGGGCGCTTCCCTGAGTTTTATTACCTCCTAAACTAGCTGCTGTTTTCTCACTTCATCGTAGAAGAGTTAGGTGCTCCATACTAGAAATGGAAATTAAGTGCCGCTGTTATCGATTTTAGGTAGGCAGTAACCTCACCAAGCAACCAATTACTAGAAGATCGAAATACGCCCTATTTATCACAACTGATGCAGTCCCTCCAAGTCACCCAAGTTCACCTTGAGTCTGGCCTCTGGAACAATAAGGGGATTCCGGGAACCCCTCTCCAGTGATCCCTAGATTTTGACCACCACTCCACCCCACTGGCTCTGGGAACAAACGCGGGACTCGCACGCGCAAAGCAAGGGAATCCGCCTCTTTGGAGTCCGGGAAAGTTCTCTGCATTTTCCTGAAGTCCCCGCCCTCGTCGAGTTCCCCCCCCAACCCCTCCCTCCAACCCGCCCTCTCAGATTAACAACCCTATCCCTACCCCCATCACACACGGAAGCAGAGGGGACATTCACTGCTCACCTGGAGAGACTTGCCAGTGGCTCCCACACTCGCGATGGCCGAGAAGGGGAGGCGGGGGCAGGGTTGCGTCCCACTGGCCAGCTAAGAGCCGTGGCTGATAGAAAGAGGGGTGTCTCCGAGAGAGACCCTCCTTCGGGCCCGCCCCCTACCCCACTGCGAGGGTACCCGGGAGGAGCGGTGCGCGCTGCCTGGACCAGCTTGGGCTGCAGTGTGAATGGAGCGGCGAAGACTCCTGGCTCCTCCTCCCACGCCTCCGGCCCCTCTTATTTGAGCTTTGGGAAGCGGGGGCATCCAGGCAGCTGGGGTAGGGAGTTCAAGGCAGCGCCCATACCCGGGGGTTCTCCGCAACCCGACCGCCCGTCCGCTCCCCCCTTTCCCGCCCGCCCTCCCACTCATTCACCCAGCCAGCCACCCACCCAGAGCTGGGACTGCAGCCGGGGCCCCGCCGCCTCCTCGCCGCGATCCTGGACTTCCTCCTGCCGCAGAAGCCGGCGTCCACGTGTGCTCCGGAGCCGGCATCTTCGCACACAGCCCGCTCCGGGCCTGAGTGTTTTCAGCAGCCCGAGCAGCTGGGGATCCGGGGCCCGGGTGGCAGCTGGACCAAGTGAGGCGCGGCGGAGTCGAGCAGCGAGCGTCTGTAAGACCGGAGGAGCCGCGAGGCGTCCGGGACTGAGTTGCAGCAAATGGGCTCCGACGTGCGGGACCTGAACGCGCTGCTGCCGGCGGTACCCTCGTTGGGTGGCGGCGGCGGCTGCGCTCTGCCTGTGAGCGGCGCTACGCAGTGGGCACCCGTGCTGGACTTTGCGCCCCCGGGAGCCTCGGCTTACGGTTCGTTGGCCGGTCCTGCGCCGCCGCCGGCTCCACCGCCACCCCCGCCGCCGCCGCCGCCTCATTCCTTCATCAAACAGGAGCCGAGCTGGGGTGGCGCGGAGCCGCATGAGGAGCAGTGCTTGAGCGCCTTCACCGTCCACTTCTCCGGCCAGTTCACGGGCACAGCTGGAGCCTGTCGCTACGGACCGTTCGGTCCTCCTCCGCCCAGCCAGACATCCTCGGGCCAGGCCAGGATGTTCCCAAATGCGCCTTACCTGCCCAGCTGCCTCGAGAGCCAGCCAGCTATTCGCAACCAGGGTAAGTGAGCCGGGGAGCGCCCCCTACATGCGGGGCGGTGGCGACAGGGCTGTCTCCGCGCGGGGCACTCCCCTGTCCAACCTTTCCTAACCCCAGTTCTTACCCGGCTGCCTCCCCAAGGACTGTGAGGGTAGCGGAAGCAGCAGCTGGGGGAGAGGAGGCCGGGGAGAGGGAGTACATGCTGGCATAAGCTCCTGACATCCTGGGGAATCGAACTGTTCGCTTGAGCCGGGAGGTCATCTGGGGTCCCTCCGACCCCCAACGATTCCGGGACTGCTAGTCCCAACGAGAGTGGGAAGGGGAACTGGCGCATTTTCTAGCTCTGCCTCGGAAGGAGTTTTGTCGCTCAAGACAACACCAAACTGTCACCAAGCATTGGACTTTTTATTTTAGACATTTAGACTGGATTTTGAGTGAGACCAGCGCAGGGTGAGTAGCCTGTGCAGCCTTCCCCGCGCCCAAATGTCCAGGAGTGGCCCTCACCCTTAACACGGTGTTGGTACGCATTAGATGCACGATGGGTATCATGGAGCACTAGAATGAGTAAATGAACAGGCTAGCAACTAATCAGTGGCTTTCCTGGAACCACGTAGTGTCCACGTATGACTCCCGCGTATGGTAGTATGGAAGCCGTTCTCTTTTTGGTTCCAGGTCAAGAGGTGGACACGCAGCAGGCTCCAGGGCTGGAAGAGAACCCTGTTTGTCCTATTCCAAGCTGTGCGGGACCGGGTCCTATAGGCAATGAAATGAGGCCCGAGCGTCAGGGACCTCTTCATCGTTGAAGCCAGGGCTCAGCTGGGGAAAGATTTTTGCAAGACTTGGGGATTAGAACAAGGACAGGTTTATTTGCCATTTTCAGCCTTTGTACATGGAGGGACACAGCCGGCAGTTTTCTTATCCTGCGCCGACTGACGCTCACACACCTCTTTATCAGGGACCAGCGCAGAACCAACCAGGCTGAGCTCTTGTAGTTTGATTTCTGAAATTATTCTAATTAGACTTTTGCACTGTTGAGAACCTAAACCAATTCGAGTTGATTCGCTATTTTAGGAAATGCTTCACAAACGCAATGGCGGATGCTTTTTCTGGAGCAAAACTTTGCGCGGGCCTAGCGACGGGGATGTTTTTGAAATGCGTGGGATGGGAGAAGCAGAGTGTGTACTCTTTGCAAGGGATGCCAGGGCTCCCATGGCGCCGAAGAAGGGCTCTTTTTCCCGCGGTCGCCGTTCACTTTCTGAACGCGTATCTTCAAGCGGTCTGCCCCTACCTTAGGCCAGCCAGGAGCTCCTGGCCCATCAGAAGCCCTGGCAAAAGCGAAACTGCCCTTCTCTCTTCGACAGGGGAATCTGGGATCCGTGTCCCGTGGAGGAATCTTAAGCTGACCCACGGGATCCCTCCACTGTAAATTTAATTCGTGTTTCAGACTCAAGGGGTGTTGGAACAGCTCAGCGTCCATCGTGAGGCTTGTGTTCACTGGTTGTGCCACCTCTGAATTAGCAGGCGGGTGTTACCTTTGGCAAATCTCCAGGTCTCGGTTTCCCCATCTGTAAGAGTGGAGCGGAAATGGGCAACTTGGAGATTGGATCTGGCCTGAAGTTCTATGCCACGGATACAAAAGTCTAGACTTTCCCTTTGATTTGGGTTCTAAATACAAAAGGCAGAGCAGCCCACCTAAACCTAACTAAGCGGTCTGGCCAAGAATGGCAGGCAGGTGTGTGCTGTGAGTCTCTGTGAGGATGTGTGCTATATGGAGAGGTCTGAGAAGCCATTTGATTGAAGTTCTCCCACCACAAAATACAACCGTGCCATTATTTATTTGAGTCTATCAAGGTACTCAGGATTTTGGAACCTGAGCTCTGTCACTTTTGGGGGGCCCTTGTATCTGACCTTCTATAGGAAGGTCTGTCACCCCAGATCCCATTAACCCAGCTTGGAGTGGAGAAGCCGACTGTGGATTTTCCAGTCAAAGGGCGCTACACTTAA
>NW_011888857.1:458289-467118 GCF_000151845.1 Pteropus vampyrus
ACTCAAACCCAGACCATTATCGGCTATTTCAACCTTTTCCAGGGATCTTGGCCCACTGTTGAGATGGATTTCCTCTGGCTGGATGGGCACTGAACTCACTGCCGTTGGTGTGGGAGGGTTGGGAGTTTGTCAAGGCAGAAGTAGGGCGAGGACTTAGGTAGCCCCAGATTAAGTTCTGGGGGATTTGGGAGTGACAAAAGGAAAAGATTGTTAGGCTAATTCACACAGGCCCTGCCAGCATGCAGAACTCTAGCTCAGGAAGCTGCCTTGGCATCACGCGTTACCCTAGGGTCATATGGGGAACCAGCTTGGCCCGAAGGCCAAGGGCGCCTCCCTTGGGTCGCAAAGGAGAGGGTATTTCGTTGCCGGACAGATTTCCCCGTATTCTGCTGCAGCTGAGGAGTCATCAATATCAGCCTTCTGACCCAGCCACCTTCCTGACTGAGCCTGCTGTCCACTGCAACCCTCAGCTATGCGAGGCCTGGCCCCAGACGGTTCCTGGGCTCCTCGGCTGTCCCGGGCGGGGGAGGGAGGCGCAGAGCGAGTCTTGCCGCTCCGCGCGGTCAAGGTTGCACTCCCTCCCGGCCGAGACTAACCGTGGGAAAGGCTCTACCTTGGACGCTGGAGCCTCTTTCTCTAAGGCCTGTGCAAGGACCCTTTGAACACGCTGCCCCTTTCTGCCGGCAGCTGTCTCTCTCCCGCCCTCCGCCCCCGCGCTCTCCACGCCAGGCCCAGCGCAAAGCCTTGGGACAGTGAGCTCTAATCAGTCCCGCGTCCGATAAGCTTCTAATTAAAAGAGCCCTCCCTACTCGCTGCCGGAGCTTTCATCACTGCCCCTCCCGGAGGACCGGGAAGCCGGCCCCAGCCCACCGGTGTTTGCGTTTCCTGTCGGGGAAGGGGTTTAGGGAACTCTCGCTGGGCGTGGAGGCGACGCTGCAGCCCGCAACCCGTGACCCTGGCCGCGCCTCAGAAGACAGCACCGTGCTCTGGGCCACTGCCTACTCATCGGCTCAGGAATGGAGAAGGGTTCGTCTAGAGGCAATTTCTTTGTCGCTTCTGTTTCTCCTCTTTGTTTTAAAAGAAATATCCTTTCAAAATTCGGCCTTCCTTCTGCAAAATTAGGTGCCCGGAGCCAAATTTCGTTTGTAAGCTGATCGGTAGGCCTCTAACAGGGCCTGGCCTCCCTCCTAAAAAGGAAGTGCCTGGAAGCCCAAGCGTGCTCACCCACGCCTGACAACTAACCCGGGCGCGGGTTATCTTTGCCCACTTAGCAGGCTAGAAATGGAGGCCACTGAGGTCAGGCAAATTATAAAAGCTGGTGGCTTCTTAAATTGTCAATCTGTGGTGCCAATCTGTGCATGAGACTTGGCCTGCCCTGTACAATCTGTTAATTAAGACCTGCCCCAACCCTCACTCCCACTCTGACACACCACATTTCCAGGAATGGGCTGTGAAGCTCCGTTTCTGTTTTGGGGGTTGTTTCGAAGATAGGGGTAACTGGCTTCCATTCTCTGTCCAGCCTAAGTCTTCTGAGACGGCGTTGCAGAGGGATCATGCCTGAGGCAATAATGGTGGTGGTGGTGGGATGGAGACCTTTTGACTCACCCCATTCCCAAGAATCCAGTGGGGTTTGGAGACCCAGTGCAGTAGCTGGATGTGCGATTGGCACACAGAGGAACTGGAACCCGCCGGGTGGTCCTGCAGGGAGCCGATGTGAGTGTCTGGGCCAGTCTCTTCCCAGTTTGGCCTGGACCTCAGGCCAGAGACTCTGGAGATAGAAGGAGGGGATCCTACCATTGGGTTCAGGGCTCCAGGACAGATATTTATCTTAGCAGGAGGATCTTTTCCCATAGGCAGCAACAGTTTTCCAGAAGCTGGTGGGGTGTATGTTTAAAACAAATAGTAATTATAGAAGGACACTAGTTGTTCAACCAAGACAACATTTTTTTTTTTTTTCACCTTGGGAGAGTTGGGGAAGAACAGGAGTGGTATTGCCTTTAGTTTCTTGGCAGAGAAGCTGAGGCAGAGGACCTGTGCATTGCCATGGAGATTGAGGTACAGTGTCAGGCACACTCTAAAAGAAACAGGCTTCCCGTCCTGGGGCACAGGGAAGTCAGCCCTGGCAGTGGTGGTCAGCACGGACCTGCTGGGCCCCAGGTGGGTGGTAGAGGGGAAGGAGGAGGACGCAGAGTCTTGGCCTGTGGGTCCAACTAGAAGGGCCCCTTGTTTTTCCCCTCACCAACTTTTCATGGTGTTGGGTCGCTCAGCCTCAGGCAGATAACATTACTCAGTAATTACTCTCCCCATTTAAAGCTCATGCCGTTTAACTGGCTCCGAGTAATTAATGAAAGTTGGTGCGCGGGCCCCTGATTTACGGCTCCGAGTCAGCGCGGGGTCAGCTGAGCGGATTCATTTCTCTCGCCTGTGCTGCCCCCTGTGAGAGCAGTGGTGTTTGGCTTTTGAGCGGGTAACAACTTTCTACACCGAGCGGTTGGCGGTTTTCACACTTACGGGAGGTTCAGTACAGAAGCGTCAGACTCAGTGCAAGGCAAGGGCGTAAATAAATTGGCAAACGGCAAGGAGGTCAGGGCTTTATTTGGGACAAGGCGGGGAATCGTCCCAAGGTCACACACTTCGGGGGCTTCGGTCCAGCTTCTCGCTGAAAGTCCTGCGGCGGAGATCCTAATGGAGGGCGCGGCGCTCCTATGCGCGGGTGCTGGTTCGGACCCACAGTCCCTGTCTCCCTGTTGACGCTGTGCTTCTCTCCTCCGCGCCCACAGGATACAGCACAGTCACCTTCGACGGGACTCCCAGCTACGGTCACACGCCCTCGCACCACGCCGCGCAGTTTCCTAACCACTCCTTCAAGCACGAGGACCCCATGGGCCAGCAGGGCTCGCTGGGTAAGCAGGCGGGAATGATGTGGGGTCCTTCTCTTCTTTCAATCGACCTCCCCCACCCAATTTCCAACCTACAGCAAATTGGGGAAGGGAGAAGAGGACATCCAAAGGGGTTTTGAGAAATAATAAGCCCGATCTTACCCAGTTTAAAAGAAGAGCCCCTCCCCCCCCCAAGTATGTTAGTGACAGCTCTTGCTCAACCAAATCTACCGAAAGTCCGAAGGGTCTTTCAGGTGTACTAGCCAGAGACTGCTAAGGGAATGTAAAGTGAGCAGCTTAGCTCTTTACCATCTGGACACCCTCTCTCTGCGCGCCCAGCATCCAGGCCCCATCGTCCCCAGCTTAGCCTCCGAGCCCAGCTCAGGACGCTCTCTGACCCGCACCCCCAGCCCTTGAGGCGCGCTCACTCCGCTCTCTCCCCCGCTCCCTGCAGGCGAGCAGCAGTACTCCGTGCCGCCCCCAGTCTACGGCTGCCACACGCCCACCGACAGCTGCACGGGCAGCCAGGCCCTGCTGCTGAGGACGCCCTACAGCAGGTAGGAAGACGCTTGACCCTGCAGGGGCCGCGCGCCGGCGGGCGTGCGAACGTCCGACGCGGGGCAGCCTGGACTCGGGGCGTGCAGGGTTGGGGAGGCAAAGGATGCCTTTAGCCCACTCGGCTACTTAGAGCAAATTGAAGCTGATCTCGAGGCTCTGATTTGAAAGAAGTAGATTTCTTCGTCTCCGTGTTCTTATTTTGAATATAAACGAGAGTTATTACAATTTAGAGCTGAAGAAAAAAAGCAGCGCTTTGAGAAGTGATTTTTTAAAGGGCTCTTTGCTGGGAGGGCGGGGCGGGGGCAACTTTAGCATCCTCAGGACCAAAGATTAAACACTCCCACGCTGTTCTCTCACCCTTCAAACCCCTCCTCGCCTACTTGTCACCCTGCCAGACTTCTCTGGGACTACTTCGAGAGTGCGTACCCTCGGGCAACGGGCTTCTCCCCACCTCTGTCCTCCAAGCCCCTGGTGCGGCAGCGCTTTGTAGGAGTCGTGCGCAGCGCGGAACTACGTGCCTACAGCGGGACCCCGGACTGTGTGCGGGACTGTAGTGGGTCACAGAAGTGTCCTGAGCCCGCCCTTTTTCCTGTTCCCAGGAGGCGGAAGACAGCTTCTTTTTCTTAGAAGGTTTTTTCCTGACCTCTGTGCCTTCTCTCGGCTCTCACTCCACCTTCCACCTACTCTCCCCCAAATTTATTCTTCAACTTTGGGTGAACTTGGCCGGCATCCCGCGTCTCTGATAGGGTTGCCTAGTAACTGGTGCACACGCCCGCCCGCGCCAGGCAGAGAGGTGCGGCGGGGGTAGGGAAGTGGCTGCTCGCGGCTTTAGAGGCCGGGGATTGGGCGCGCATTACCTCATATCCCACCCCTACCCCCACCCCGATGCTGCAGGGAGCCTGATACTGACTGCCCCCAAACTCATCTCCATCCTCCCTCCCCTCCGCTTCAGGAGCCGGGGTTGACGTCAAGGGAAGGAGGTAGTGAGGTAATGAAGGAAGGAAAAGCTCCAGCCCTGGGAGATTGGGTGGGGGTAATGGCCACGCCTGGGGAGCCTCCAGCGCCACAGGTGGAGGAGGGGAAGGAGTCTTCGCTCTCGAGCTCACGGTGGCGCATCCCAAAGTCCAGACGTGCTTATGAAATTGAGCTTGGGACTGGTCTGATTCTCCTGTCCTGTGGAGGTCCAGGGCCGAGCCCCTTCTACTGCGTCTGAGGCGCCCTGACTTTGGAAACCTTTCCTATTTATCGGAAAATACGGCATATCTAATCAGGTCTTAGATTCGAGGTCACTCCCCCACCCCACCCCCCCTTTCTTTGCCTTTTCTTTCTTTTGTTCCTTCTTTCTTTCGAGAGGGGGCAAAGAAATGCACGCAGGTTGCAGAGTTAGAGGTAGAATGGTCACATCTCATCACCCTCCTTTTCTCCCTCACTAGCTTGGGCCTAGTCCTGTTCTCTGACACCGCGGGCCCAGTGTTCTACCCCAAGCCGGCCATCTCTGTGTCTCCCCTTGGCCAGGTTACTGGAATGAATTCAGAATCCCCAACCATTTTCTGTTGTGATTCTCCTCCCCTAGCAAAACTGGGTGGAGAGGCCATTGCCATCCTTCCTGAGGAGCTGCTCCTGTCCATTGCCAGAGTGGCATTGCTGTTACTTTAGTAGAAACTGGGGGTACAGTTGAAATGGTTCCCCGTGGGATGACCTTGGCCCACTCCTCCCTCCTTGGCCCCTGTTTAGTGCCTCAACCTAGGCTGAGAGGAAGACCTTGACGCCCAGGTGAGTGCTGTTTCCATGAGCCAGGATCCCTCCTGCCGGTTGGGAACCGAGAGGCCACTGGAGCCTGGTTCAGTAGTGACACACGGCTACACACATTTCCTACTCTCCTTTCTCCTAAGCATAGAGTCCATCAGAGGGACTGAGCTGCTTAGAAAGGAGTCAGGGATAAGGTGATATGACCACTTTTAATAGCAGTTCTCCAAATTGAGTCCCTGTGGTGGATTTTGACTTAGGGCTGTGACACTCATATTGCATTGTATACATAAAATTTTCACATTTAAGTGGTCACTGTATAGAGCTATTTTCTCAGGCTCATCTAATTGGCCACTGTATAAAGATATTTTGTCAGGTTCCTCTTTTGGAAATACGTGCTTATCCCTTTTTACTTTCTACATAATTAGAACTCCCTCCTCATTTTTATATGAATATCATAAAAATACCATTTTTTCCCGTTATGGAAAATTTCCTAAGGAGTAACATCTAAAAAAGAATTTGTGACCCCAGTAGGAAGAAAGTGTGCTCCCTTGAAGTTTGTACTGTCTTTGAAGCTCCACCCACCCTAAAGTCACAACATTTGTAATCACTTTTCAAAGGTCAGGTATTTCCTCTGCAGTAATGCTGAGTGGACAGGTGTAGGAATATTTTAAAATTGGTTCTGTGCATTAACATTACAGCAGTTATGTCATTTCCTTCTCTCCTACTCCTAAAAAAGTTTGAAAGTGTATTTAAATGCTTCTGGAAGTGATAAGAGATGGTTTCCCCCTCCCTCCTGCCCCCCAAATATTGAATGTGGGTAGAGTTTTGTCTAAAGGTCGCTAAGGCTTGTGAAACTAGATTTCAGCCCTAACGGAACCCAGTGATCATAGCTGGGTGAAAGCATAAGCCTCTATAACTTAATAACCAGGAATTATTGCATGCTGACCATGGGCTCCCGGGCACCGTGCTAAGTGCATCACTCAGTGCACTCATTTAATTCTTCTGATTGTCTATGAGGTAGGCACTCTAATTTCTATTCAGCCAAAGAGAACATAGATTTAGAGACTCAAAGTAACTTGCCCAAGGTCACACAGAGAGTGAGAATCAGAAGCAGGATTTGATCCTTAGTCTCTGTGACCTCAAAGCCCATCTGTGCTCTGAATTGCTGAGGGATTCCCCCACCTGGAATATTTCCTTTGTATGGTCCATGCCAGCATTTTTTGCTAATAAATAATAAGAGCAAATGCTTATAAAGTCTTACTGCGACCAGGCACCATTCTAAGCACTTTAGAAGGATAGACTTATTTAAGCCACATAACAATTCTTTGAGGTTGGCAATAGGTTATCACCTATCCTCCACTTCACAGAGGAGGAAACTGAGGCCCTGGGAGGTGAATTTGCCTGGTGTGACACAGTAAGGGACAGAGCTGGTGTTCAGAGTCAGGTAGTGAGGCTCTGGAATCCATCTTCCTACTCACTGCACCCGCCCTGCTGCTTCTCTTGATGCATGAGTGCCATTCTCTTTCCAAATGTGGTATCTGCCCTAGGTTTATTTCCTACAATTGTGAAATAAACCCATTATTCATTAGTTTTATCCATAGCTTTCAATATAAGTGCTTAGTGAATGGGGGCAGTATTTCTCCTGGTGAGTACTGTTAGAGCCAACTTGAGCTTTCTCCTGAAGTCCTAACTCACAAAGCAGCTTTGTCTTTTCCAACTGCAGACTCCTCTAGCTTTGCCTTTGCCACTGGGGGTGAGCTATTGGGGTGAAGTTCAGTCTAGGCACCTCAAGAAACCCAGGGCAGAGACCTTTCTCCTTGTCCATCCAGAGAGGAGGAATGACTGCTTCCAGGGCCACTATGGTTTTTGCTGACTCAGAAGTGATAGATGCCCCAGGGAAACTAGGACCCCATGTTCTCCTGAGGGGAGAAAGTAGTCAAGTCCACCCTCACTAAGCATAATCTCCCCACCCCCATTTCCACCTGGAATAGGCAGCTAGGTGGGCCTTCCCTGCTCACTTTCCTTCAGTCCTTTCCACAAGCCCCCGCCTCCTCTGATTACTGGCCGCCTCTGATTGTTGACCTTCTTGGAGCCCTCAGTCCTTGGCTGTGCCCATTGCACAGCTTGACTCTCACAGCTACTTTGAAAAGAAATTCTGTGTGCCGTGTTTGAAAAATATTCCCATGTACATTATTTTTTTTAGACATTCTTGTTATTCTTGTTGTTTCCCTTTCTTTTTATTCTTTTATATGGTTTGCATATCCTTCTTTAGCAATTGAACTACCAATATAAAGGAGAATGTTTCCATTTTGCCTCTTAGCAATTCGGGAAGCAATAATTGCTGATTGGAATATTTTTAATTGAATGTTGACGGTTCACAAATGGTGAAATTGACAATGGAGCCTGTTACCTGTAGACTGTCTTTCATGTGAGAGAAACTTCCTTTGCGGCCATAGAATTTCTGGGGGATCCAGATCAGTGGGAAGTTCGCAATCCACCCTTTGAGTTCGCCTGTGACATTGACACACATCAGAAGACAGCTTGTGCCCAAGGAAGTGAAATCATAATGAAAGATGCCTCTCTTCACTTGTGTATCTAAGTACACTTCATACTGTGTGCAAATTTCACGTAAGACAATACTGGTTTATGTTTCCCGCATAGGTAGGCTCAAAGACGAAAGGTCTGGAATGGTTTCCAGGGTGGTGGGCGGTATAATCAAAGCCAAAGGCTTGCCTTGGACTTGTCTCCAGGGAGGGGGAAAATCTAGTTTCAAATATTCCTGCAACTTTTGTGCTGAGCAAGTGTTTATTAATAGAAGTTGAATCCCCAGTGGGTTTTTCTTTGGTTAATTGGTGAGCTTGAGAGAAATTACAATACCAAGAGACTGACTGTAAAAGAATTATTCACCATGGCCTGCTGGGCAGAAATTTCTCAACAGGCAGCCTCCACGGCGCCTTGGAGGGAAGAACGCAGGAAAAGGGCTGCACGGAAGTCTGGCTGCAGCCTCTGTACGTGAGCCTCAGTTATCAGGTAGAGGTAAACCCACAGAGGCCTCTCTTGCCATGGGGCAGAGCTATTACAGCTAATGCTGGAAACATCATGAATTCTGATCACGGTTGCCACTTATTTCCACCTTTTCCTTGTTGGCTTTTTTTTGTTGTTGTTGCTGTTTTTAAATCATCCCATGGGGAAACTCTTTTCTTCCACCAAGATGTTACTTTGCCAGCAGGCAACTATCTGGCAGAGGTAACTCCACTCTCAACCAGGTTCGATGGTTTCATTCCAGTGGTGACATGAACCTTCTACCTTGTTCTGCTGAATATAGTAAACACACTTAAAGATGAAAATGTACTTGAATTACACATGCATTTGAAGAGTGGAGGAGTTCTAGTCCAGATAATAGCCGAGAGCTTTCTTCTTCCTTTCTTTTTGTGCGGAGGTCGAGAACTCAGTAATACTGCAGTCCACGCCAAAACAAACTCTATATGATCTACTACTGACTTCCTTTTAAGTTCCCCTTTTTGCTACGACTAACTTCCTTTTATTTTACTCCAACTTGCATTAATCCCAGTTATGGAAGTTTCTTTCCTCTCTCTCTCGCCCCCAACTTCAAAGATTTCTGATATAGGAAACAAGTGACTTT
>NW_011888857.1:467848-477216 GCF_000151845.1 Pteropus vampyrus
TGTTACTATTATTTAAATGGTAGTGAGAGGGTGAGGCTCAGAGGCCAGTGATGCCTAAAACCTTCAAAGGGGCAGGGCAGGATGATTGTGGGGACATCAGAGAAGCCAGCTCAAGGCATCTCTCTGAGCCCAGGTCCTCCTCTGATAAATGGGGATCATAATTATCCCTGCCTTACAGAGTTGTAAAAAATATTGGAGATGTGTGAAAGTACTGTGCAGAATTTGATAAATTAGAAAAAAATTTAAAGATTTTATCTGTATAGTCCTCAGAGAGTCATCATTAAAGCTTTATGACATCCCTGTAATGTTAGACTGATTGAGATTAATATTCCCATTTGACAGATGAGAAAACTGAGGTGTGGAGAGCTGAATTAATTTGCTCAAGGTCCTAAAGCTTAGAGAGTGGCACTGTCCAATAGAAACATAACGCAAGGCATATATATAATTTGAAATTTGCTAGTAGCCACATAAAAAAAGAAACAATGAAGTTGATTTTGAAACATTCTATTTAGCTGAATATAGTCAAAACCTTATTTCAACATGTGGCATTAGCTATATTTCAAGTGCTCAATAGCTCTATGTGACTAGTGGCTACTACATCAGACAGTGCAGTATAGAGTATTTATTAAGCACCTACTAGGAAGATGCACGTATGTAAGACATAGACCTTGTATTAGAGAAAGTGTGCTTTTGGCAGGGGGCAAGAAAATATCTCTAAAAGTGTCCTCTCTTTGGGGTACTTCCTTATAGAGATCCTTAGGAATCTATTGGACTATTCTTTAAATCTATGAGAAAATTTCTAAATCATAAAGTTAGGTCTTTGAGACTTATTAACTCATATGTGTAAATTTCCGTCACTCATCTTGTTTCTCATCTCTCTTGAAAATTAGGATTTTCCTAGTCTTAGGCATGGATGAAATTATTTCAGAAAGACCCCACATCCCAATAGGGCCTAGGAAAATTGTCAAGTGGGGCTGAGTGATTTTAGCTGGTGAACAGTTTTTAAAAAATTAGTGACAAAAACATAGAGCTGCCTGGGGAATACAATGCCTGTTGGCTGAGATTAATGGCAAGATTAATAAATGGATTGCTTGATGAAAAGTGCAGGAGAACAAAAACCAGTAGAGATTGTGGAGGAGGCCACTTATTAATGAACCGTCAGCTCAAAGAAAGTTCAAGAAACTCTCCTGTGTTAAATGCAGCAGGCTGGCACGTCTAATAAAAATTGGGGTCCTTCAGGAATTAATTACACTGGCCTTACAGCAAGAATTCATGGAATTGAGAAACATAGTGGCACAGACCAGCACCAGCCGCTGCTGCAAATGGGGAAGCTGCAGGAGAAACTAATCATTTTTTTTTTCATTGATATGTAGGATATTGTAGTAGCATAATAGTCAGTCAGACATGGGGATGAATGATGGGGTCCAGATATACACTGACTAATGAAACTACACATACTTTGAGATTGAAGTCACTTCACATTTCACATGTAAAATTCCCTTCTGGCATCTGATTTCCTCCTTATCCTGTGTACCCGCCACTAAAGAGTTCCAAATAATTTTCAGTGATTACATGAGAGGCAGATGGACTCTACCATGATTTATCAAGCTTTGCCGAGAGAGAGCACAGTATTCATTTATTCCTTGTTGCTGTAATTTCCCAGTTTGGTTGGCCTGATAAAACCTTCTCTTAATTAAACTCTGGTGTTGCCTCTGCCCAGTGGATGAAGCAACCCAAAGGAATGCCATGACAAGATGGAGATTGTCCAGAATTTGCAATCTGATATCACACATTAGATATTAAAAGCTTCTTACCTTTTTTCACTTCTGTCATGAAGGTGGAGTGAAAATGTTCTTCTGTAATGTGTTTAGACCAAGGGTTCCCAGACAAACCATTAATCTCTTGGGTTTCAGATTTCATAATTAACCATTTTACTTCAGGACTAAATTTATTCTTAATAGAGCTTGGTAATTTAGGAGATGCCTGGTGATTCATTTACGTGTTAGTTTTCTAGGAATGAGATAATTAGTAAATAAAAATGAAGACACATGTAATAAAGATGTTTATAAGACTTGTGCATGCAAAAAAAGGACGGGGAGGGGGAACAATTTTGGTTGGTTTACATAATAGTGCATTTCTCCTTTGAGGTCTTAATATAAATGATCAGCCATTGTTTTCCCTCAGAACTGGGCTGAGGGCTTTTTTTCAAAAAAGCTCCATTTGACTTATGCCAGAATTATAAAAGTTATGGAGAATGATTCCTTTAGTGTTACATAGAGTTTTTCATCCTCTCTCTCTCTCTTTTTTTTTTCGTTTGTCACATCCTTGCGTATTAGACCGTCTATCACCCGTCACTCTTTGACTTTTCGGGCCCACATAATCCACATGATACTTATCCTTTTGATTAAAACAACTTAATGGCCTTTTCACGAATAATTAATCTGCTGTCTTTTTACTTTCAGCTCCAGGCTTTTAACTTTAATGTTGAGTTATCCAGCCTGTGTTGCCTTCCAAAGTTTCACTCCCTTTAGCCTCTTCCCTTCAAAGGTTTAATACCTCTTTAGAAACTTTAATGTTTGCTATACTAAGGTTTTTTAAAGGCTTCCAAATTACTCTCACGTTTTTTCTTCTGTGTGCGAAGTGAAAAACTGTGCAGAAATCAGTGGGATGCAATGAAGATTATTTTAGATTCATGTATTCTGTCATTCTGGAAACCATGGAGGCTTTTGCTATAAAGAAAAGTTAAAACTCCACTGCTTTTTGAAGAAACAATTGCACATTTTTTTCGCAGTTATGCATTTCTAACTGAGTGTTTTTCTAACAGCGACAACTTGTACCAGATGACTTCCCAACTTGAATGCATGACCTGGAATCAGATGAACTTAGGAGCCACATTGAAGGGGTAAGGTCTTCTCTATTCCGTTGCCTTTGGACAGTAACTCACACCTGTTTGAACCATTTTAAAAGTGCTTATAACTTATGAAGAGAGTATAGTTCTAGCAGAATAAACATGGCTTATTGTAGAATCGAGATGCTTTCTTCCCACTCCCAATTGGTGGGTTGTGTTCAGTATTAAATTTTCAGGAATAGAAATAGAGGATGCTTTTGCCTAGAACAAGGTGGTTGAGAATATTGGAAAAACTTAATATGGCCCTTACCGAATTTTTTAGAGTTCTTCAAAAACGTGTTCATTCACCCTTGTTTAATGTTTGTTTTATTAGTGATATCACAGATGTTAACCATTACTGTATCTCATCGAGAAATGCTTTCAGTTTACAAAGTTCAGGATCCAAATTTGTATTTGAGGGAGAATGATCAGACATCCAAAGCCAGATGTGCTCATACCTGGTTGTGCCAACAGGTTTTCTTTACACTTACTATAGAGCCACATCAGGGAGAACACAGCTATCAAGCATTGGTAGGGACAGTTCTCAGCACCTGAAAATGAAAAAAAGAAAGCAAGCGGGACTTGTTTTCAACAGTAAAAGAACTTGCTTTCAGTTTTCTAGCAAGTCTGAGTTGAAAGGAAGTCAGATATGACGCTCACGAAGCACCTACAACAGATCACGTGATGTTTTAGGTCACCTTGTCTAATCTGCCTAATATTATGAAGCCTAGGTACTGTTACCCTGTTTTCCAAAGAAGTCAATCGAACTCAGAGAGTTAAGTAACTCCTCAAGTTCACATCGTATGAAATGGTAGAACTGGGACTCGAAGCCCAGATCTGATTCCAAAGCCCATACTCTCTCCTGCCTCCCTGTGAGGCCTTCCACTCCACCATCAGCTCCAGTGGGATTGGGGCCTTAGTTCAGAACTCTTTATTAGCCAGCTAGCTTCACATCTCTGTGTATTTAGTGGCTTCTCATTGGATTCTGGGATCTGGGGGCTTGCTAGAGCCATGCATGCTCCATTCCCCATTCCCCACCTCTTCTTTTCTTCTAGAGTTGCTGCTGGGAGCTCCAGCTCAGTGAAATGGACAGAAGGGCAGAGCAAGTGAGTGGACAATGCGATGATGGCAAAGCAAATGACGTAGGCCTTGGTGGTGGTGCCTGGGGGCCATGCAGGAGTTAGGACTGACAACGGGTAATTAGGGTAGCCTTTGGTGCACTGGGATGAGGAAAATCTCTCTTCTCCCTCTTTCTGCCTTTTATTATTTATCATAGACATACTGTGGGCAAAAATGGAGGTGGTGACACTTCCTATCAACATACTCCTGGAAAGCAATTATTAGAGTGACGCAGTAGGAACCCTGCTCATTTCCTCGTGAATGTTTCACAAAATACTAACTTTGTGGCATTACACATGTTCCTGTTAGATCAGCCAGATCTTTCAGTCATGCTTACATTTTTCTTTGTATACCTTTAAATCTCTAAGGGAGAAATTAATTTTTACCCCAAATCTATAGTCAGATTTTCTGCAAAGATTTTTTTTTTTTTTAGTTCCCAAACATCTGCGCCTTCCCCGGTTCTGTAGCCTGCATCCTGGGACATTTCTGTAACTACTTCTTTTGATTTCATTTTCTCTTCTTGAACGCCGGAACCAGCCTTTGCTCTTCTCATCCTTCTTTCTTTTGTTGGCTCAGTCCTGTTGTTTGGATCATCCTTCAGTAATCAGCAGAGTCGCTTTTCATCCTTTAAGACAAACTGTTAGATCCTTCTCTCTATCCCCATCCCCCAATTTTTCTATTTTACCCAAATCGCCATTTCTTCTCTCTAAACCCCCAAATAAGAAGCTTTCCGTTGATTTGAATTTTTTCTCTCCCCACTTGCATCCAAGGGGATGTCGACGATTTCAGCATTCTGTCTTTCTACCTACTCTCAACTTGTATTTCTTGGCTTCTTGGTTTCATTCTTTCTTTCCGATTCTCTTCCTTTTTCTTCTCTCTCGTCTACTCAGAATTCAGTAACGGTCCCCAAACTAACTGCCAATAGAAAGAACATGATTGTGAAGTGAATATGTTTCGGTTTTTAAAATTTCTTCATCTTGGATTCCAGGGCTTGTTTTCTGCTTAATTACAAAAATTACAGATCAGAAATCTTGGCATGTGTTTAACTCAGAGTGTTTTTATAGTTGAAAGAATTTTGATAACTTTTAAGGTCTATTAGTCACTTGCTGGAGAGTCAGAAGCTATATTTTAAGGATAAATCACAAAGTGTCGATCATTTTTTTTTTTTTTTCAATTCTGTGCAAGAAAAAAAAATCTAGAAGAGTTTGCATTGTTTTGGTGCTTACATTTTGGAAAAGGATTTCCGAAATCAAAATGTATTTCTTGAATACTAACTTCATTCAGAGAGCTGTACAGAAAGGGTCAAACGGCCCCAGTAGATAGTCCTACAGAAGAACAGCTCTTCAGAGAGCAAAAAAGTGTGCAGTTGTCTAATTCACTAACATCGCTCACACTCTGGGTGATATTATAAGTCAGCTAATGTCTGCTTCCATTTGCGAACTGAACATTTATCTAAGAATGGATGTTAATATTAATGGGCTCTGTATGAGGGACTTTACACATTTCCTCTTTTGATCTCAGCTTTCAGATGAGGAGGCTGGAGAGATTAAGCCACCTAACCAAGTTCACATAGCGAGTAACTGGCAGAGCCACTTTGGAGCCCACTTCTGTCTGACTCCAGGATCTGGGCCCTAGATTAGAATTTCTTAAACTTTTTGGACAGTAACCATAGTAGAAATACCTTTTACACTGAGATCCATTACACACACACACACACACACACACACACACACACACACACACCACAAATTTTCACAAAACAGTACTTGTTCCATACTGTGCATGCTGATGTTTTCTGCTTCATTCCATACCATTTTAAAAATGCTGGTGGTGATGTGTAAATTGATTTTAAAACCCGCTGATGTGTCACGACCTACAAGTCTGCCTCTCTTTTAGCTCTTCAAAAGAATAATTAATTAGCTCTTTCCTCCATGCCCATGAACAGCCAAGAACTGGATTCAGGTGAATCTGTTATTCCAGTAGAAAGTTTGGCTTTTCCCCAAGGGGGACATAATCTGGTTAGGTGTCATTATTCTTTATGATACTGAATTTACTTTCTTTTAGCTAGGTATGAAAACACTGTTAATATGAGAAATAACCTGAGAAAAGATATTTCATAAAGAAAGATAGAAAGAAATAACTGTCTTTTGCTTTAATCCATAACTAGTATCTTGACACTATTTGAAATCATTGGTAAGAAAAATCATGGTGACAACATACATATATAACAGGAAAGCTGGAGGTTTGACTCATGTTTTGGAGAAGAAAGATATAATTTCCATATCACTCATAAAAATGAAGCATTATTACTTTTTTATTAAAGGATTATGTACTTCAGGCTAACCCCACTAAGTATTTGTTCATGTCTTCCTTTCTTGAAAATGTTACTTTTATAAAAAGCATAGGCTTGTTTCCTCATGTCCTAACAAGTCCACGAAGACATTTCATTAGATGTCGGGGAGCTGTGGTATTCTACTGGGCGATGATGGGGTGTTAGGGAGAGCACAGGCAAGGTGAGATGAAAACATGATGGAGAGCAGAGGACACTTGCCACCGATTCTCTCTTGTCTCCTTCTCTCTTTCCTCATTTTTTAATCTCCATATGACCATTGGGAACAGAATTACTTTTACGACCTGAAACAATATTGTATTTCAATTTCAGACAAGAAGAAAGTACTTCGCGAAACCATTATTTTAACTCTGACACTTTACCTTACCCACAAACAAATGAAATTAGATTTTTAAAGTGGGTCACAGAGAAAAAAAATCGCCAGAGACCCTTTCTAAGCATTAATCCACCTTTATGAATAATTCTGTTTGTTTGTGGTGCCTTGCATCGCCTGCTTTTTATTTCTTTTAAAGACGTTTTCTCTGTGTTCTTAATGACTGCTGAATTTTTAAGGCTACTCACAAGCCTTGGCTATTCTGTTAGCCTCTGTTTTGTCTCTCCTGAAGAAAATATCCTGCAAAATGGAGAAACACATCAACCTTGACTGTGGTCCAAGTTATTAAAACAAGGAAGAAGTTATTCTCTGGAGACCTGGGTAGGGGGAGTGGGAAATCGAATACAATAGAAATGTTAAAGGAGTGCTGAGCAAAATGAATGTCCCTTTGCTGGTCCAAGAAGTTCACAGGCTGTTGGGAACACACAGTATTTGACCTGTGGATGCTTGAAAGGAAAAACGAAAGACTCGCGATGAGTGATGTATGGTGCAAACAAAGCTGTGCGTTTGGGTAGGGCCAAGGCTGTTGAATCTGGAGAAAATCCCCGCTAGACATGGTCTCATCCCTGAGAACCTGAGCCAAAAGAGATAGCTGTCTTCTCTGGCTGGGAGTTCCAATACACAGCCCAGCACCTTCCCTCTCCAGCTCGTGAACATAAGGTACTTATCCAAGAGATTTACTTCTTGAAAACACATAGCCTGCTTTTAAGTGGCTTCTGGAGCTTGAGACACAAAAACAAAGGTGGAAAGAAACAGCTCTGTGAATACCAGCATTCCAGAGTGTACTCTTTCACCTCCACCCCCTGCAAAAAGTTAGTTTCTCCATTTAGATGGTTACATTGATGCCTTGTAAGCAGATCTTTGCCTTGCATTGGACTTGGCTTGGGTCTGTTAGCCAGCTATACTGCAGAACGGAACATGGGAATCCTGGGTTTGCAGGGTGGAGGTGGAGATTCTGACTTAGAGCTGCGTTCCCTGTCCTCAGAGTGAACTAATTTAGTTGCTGCTTTTGCTTTCACTTCTCACCTCCTGGATGCTATTTTCCCCTCCCTAATTGTTCACCTTTCCCACCCGTTTCCTTATGGACAAATATTCAATTACTGTATTTAATTTTTAATTATGTATGTAACATATATGAATTAAAGAACAGTTAGAAAACACAAATACATAAGGGAGGAAATTAACACTCCCCCCAATATCCCAGTGAAACTACTATTATGTTGCATACACTTTTAGACCTTTTTCTATGTGTATGCATACTTTTGTGTCATTTTCTTTTTTAAATTAAAATTATTGGGATTTTATTGGTTAATAAAATCATATGGATTTCAAGTGTACAGTTCAGTAACATGTCACATGTATACTGTGTTGTGTGTTCACCATCCAAAGTTAAATTTCCTTCTGTCGCCATATATTTGACCCTCTGTGCCCCTATGTACCTCTCCCCTTATTTTTTTTTAATAATAAAAGATTGGCTTCCGCTGAGATCTAATTCAGCAAATGCTTATCAATAGGCTATTGCAGTTTCTTGTGTTTCAACCCTCATCAGAGCGTTGACTTTTAAAAATATTCTCAACCTTTTCAAAAAAAACTTCATTTAAAAAATATTTTGGACTTTACAGACTTACCATCTCCACACGATGTTCCTATTTTATTTAAAAGCAAGGAATTATTTTCTTCTCATAAAGGTGAGGGAAAATGACAGGTTTGTTCAGATCAGGAGAAGAAAGGAGCTAAGCAGGAAAGATAGAAAGGGAAGATGGTGATTAAGCGGCCAAGCTGGAAATGAGCAGCATGGTAGACTCGGTGCAGGGAGATGAGGTGGGGTTATGAGGGTTCCGATGGGTTGATTAAGGGTTGTGTGTGCGTATGTGTGTGTCTGTGTGTACTGGAGGGGGAGAGGGTATAGCAGGTGCATGGAGGATGTCTTTCATGATCGAAAGGGGCACTTTGAACCTCTTATGTCTGTGATCCCATCTTGCTCCCTTCTGAGATCTTCTACTCGACATTTATTCTTCTCCCTGTTATCTACCCAAGAAAAAACCCATAACTGCTAGCTAGAAAAACATGGGTATAGACACAAAGTCATTCAAATAAATGTTTCCGTAAAATAGGGCCACCGTATATTTTAGTAGGGGTTTTTTTTTTTTCCTGTTAAAAGTGAACAAGAATTTATTCTACCTTTATTTATAACTCTTCATTTCAAAGGCGGAGCCATAGATGTAGTATTCTAAAAGCTAAGACGGTAACTTCATCTAAAATGAAAACAACTTTTTCCTTTTGATTATAAAGGTAACACAGGCTTATTATTATTATTTTTTTAAATTCAGACAGTACCAAAACATAATGAAGGAGAAAAGAAAAAGTTATCTGTTATCTGTTCCAGAGATAACAGATAACAGATACTTTTAAAAACGTACTAGGGTATATTTTTATCTGCAGAGAAAAAAATCTGGAAACATTTACTGAACCACTAATTGTAGTTGCCTCTGGAAAGGGCAAAAGCCTCGTAGAGATGGATATAAGAGATCATAGGAGGAGATAAACTGGACAACGCTTTCATGGAGTTTTGCTGCAAAGGAGAGCAAAGAAATGGGGGGTTCTAGCTCAGTGGGGATAGAGGGGTCAGGAGAAGGTTT
>NW_011888857.1:478151-486894 GCF_000151845.1 Pteropus vampyrus
AACTGGACAACGCTTTCATGGAGTTTTGCTGCAAAGGAGAGCAAAGAAATGGGGGGTTCTAGCTCAGTGGGGATAGAGGGGTCAGGAGAAGGTTTTTTTTAATTGTTTTGTTTTATTTCATTTATATTTAGATAGACATACCTGCACGTTTGTTTGCCGATGAGAATTATCAAGAAGAGAAAAAAAATTGATGATGGGAGAGAGAGAGAATTGCTGGAACAATGCCCTTGAGAGAGAAGAGGCTCCATGGGCAAGCGGGGGCTGGTTAGCTAGGCGCTGGGATAGTTCAACTAGTAACAGTATTGATTTACAGTTCTTTATTTAAAAGGAGAGTAACCCTTTTCTTGTCATTTACTGAAAATATTTTCTCTGGTTTGTGTTTTAACCCTGTGAATGGTTTTTTTTTCTGTCAGAAATTTTTATTTATATATTAAAAATTATCAGTTCATGTGGTTTTTGTTATGTATTTTTTCACCCTTATTAAGATATAATTGACATATTGTGTAAGTTTAAGGTACACAATGTGATTATTTGATACACAGTATATATTGTAAAATGGTTACCGCAATAGGGTTAGTTAATATCTGTGTCACCTCATTTAATGCAGAATGGTGACTGTAGTTAACAATACTATATTATATACCTGAAAGTTGCTAAGACAGTAAATCTTAAATGTTCTCGTCACACTAGAAAAAAACCAAAGGATTTTTTTTTATTGTGTGTTTTTCTATGGCTGCTTTTGAGCAATAATGGCTGAGTAGAGTTTATGTTTTATAGTTTTAAGTTTTTGGCTTTTATATCATGCCTACAAAAAGTTTTCCCAACCTAATATTTTTTAAAATTTATTTATTATTGCTGTAATTTTTTGTTTTGCTTTTTACATTTAAATAATTAATTAAATCTTGAATTTATTTGACAGCTGCATTTCGCCTTGATTTGTTTCTAGATGACTAGCCAGGATCCCCAAACTATTTTGAATAATCCATCTTTTTTCTCAATGATTTCAAATATTACCTTTATCAATCCTTGGATGCTAATTCCTTGGATCTATTTCTAGACTATTATCTTCTTTTGATCAGTCTGGCTGGCTCTTTCTGTCAAGTATCAGATTTTTTTTTTTTTGCTATAATTTTATAATCTGTTTAATCTGATATGAAAGTTCCTAGCATTGTACTTCTTTTTCAGACTATTTCTGGCTATTATCTCTTTTTCATTCTAAGATGAATTTTACATTCATTTTGTTAATTTCAAAGTCATTATCAATATTGATTCGTTAATTGTGACAAAGGCACCATAGTAATGTGAGATGTTAATAACAGAGGAAATTGGGTGTGGGGTATATGGAAACCATCTGTATTATCTTAGAAAATTTTATGTAATTCTAAAACCATCCTAAAATAACAAGTTTATTTTTTTAAGTATTAATTGGAATTTTGAATGAACTGCATCAGGTTTAAAAATTAATTTTGGAGATTAGCTTTTGAAAAAAATTTAATCCTCTTTTCAAGAACATGGTATTTCTCAACATTTTTTCAAGTTTTGTTCTATGTCAGATGTCCCTAGAATTTCCTCCTTTCAAGATTTTTAACAGTAATGCCTCTAGCCTCAGAATGTGTTTGAAAGTGAATATGATTCTTTTAGATATGTTACAGATTTTTTTTTGCTTTTTCACCTTGAATTACTTTGTTGTATTTCTGACATCAGTTTGGAGAGTAGGGCCTGCTGAATAGATGGTTATGCACACATAATCACCTACAAACCTCCATTTCAACTGGAGAAGCAGGAGAGATCTTAGTCTAGGAGCACTCTGCTTAATGTTGGGGTTTCAGGGAGGACAATTTTTATGTAATTGAGTACAGTTGAGTAAATTGTTCCAATTCAAAAATGTGAGAGCAAGTTGGGTGGAAGCCTTGTTCCATCTTTCTTGTGTGAAATTCAGAGTTCATCTATCTTGTGGACTTGGGACACCCATCCTTGGGGTGGAGCTAGCGGTGGCCTCTGCTATGAAGCAACGCATTGAGGATATAGAACTCAGTGAGTTAGGTAAAATTGGGATTCTGATGAACTAGCACCTCAATATCAGACCACATGTAAGGGGATATCCATATATTTCTTATATGGTCTGATGAGATGGTCTATGAGAACATGAGTTCCCATGTCTATATGTGTTGAAGTACGAAGGAAAGTCATGCCTAAAAATATTCTTCCAAGTAATAGGGACATCGTGAATTTTTTGGACTGTGTTCTCCCTAAACTGTTGTGGGAAACTGGATTTAAAATATTTCTTAGCTCTGCTCTGAGTGTGAAGCCAGAGGAAAAAGGTCAGTCGGAGGAGGTTTGTGTACCATTTTGAGTGATGAGGAAAGCTTGGTGGTACATAGGGCTGATTTATATAAGCATTGTTGTCAGGCTGTTAACCACTCAGCCCGTGTCCCCTATAAAATAGCAGCCAATGACTCGGCAGCATGGGAAGTGAAGACATGGGAGCCATGACTATAAAGAAACTCTCAAGAGAGGAATGTAAACAAGTTTTTAGTAATAATAACATCGTTGGAACAAGTGGGCATCTTCCAAAAGGTAATACTTTGAAGGGACTCATTTACAGGTATCATGTTTCAATATATTTGCTGAAAAATAAAGCTAATTACCTTTAGGTAACCATGTTATTATATAGTAATAAGACTTTTTCTATAGCAGGTTGCAGAATGCCAATTGTAACTGGCATAGGTCAAAGAGGGAATTTCGTAGCTTATGGTACTATGTTTTAAAACCCCAGGTCTGGATTCAGGGGCTCAGACATTGTCATTAGAACACTTTTATTGTCTCATATCTCTGTTCTCCTCTGTGCTGGCTGCCTTCTCAGACAAACTTTCTCTGTTGTGGCAACAGTAGCTCTGGTTTTTGGCACCTACAGCATCACAAGGAGAATGCCTCTCTATTGGTTTATCTCCAGCAAAAGACTCAGGGAAGGCTCTGATCGGCTTGGATTGGGTCATGCTAGAGAATGCAGTTATCTGACTGGCCAGGCCCTCGGCATGTACTCACCCCTGGAGCCTGAGGTAGATTTAGAGAGGGGTGGTTCCCTAAAAGGAAAAGAAGGCTGTGTTACCAGACCAAAGTGCAATGGATGTAAAATGGGCAAAACAAGAGATACTCAATAATTTAAAAAGTCAGAGTTAATGAAAGTGGGGTGATGTGGAGCTGGATATATGAGATGTACGCCATTAGAATGTGTGAGACCTGGATAGAAAATAAATGAAGGATGCAGTGGAGAGGGGGAAGGGAGAAGCCTTCTTCCTAGTGCTCATGGTAAAAGTGTTCATTAAAAAGCACAATAGTTAGAATTATTGCCATCGTGCAATTTTTAATTCAAAGTGAAACAAAATATAATGTTTTTGTTAAAAGTAAAAAATGCATAGTGTTCTTGAGGTCTGAACTGAAATGAAACACCTGAGGGCAGGAGGAATGTAAATTTTTAAGTAAAAAAATAGATGATTCTTCTTTGTAGACCGTACTTCTGGGGAAATTTTATATCTATGAATTAAAATTATAGGCATTATTTGTGTGTTTTAACTCAATCAAATTTAAGTTGGTTGTTATTTTTAAGTTCTACTTTCAGTGCTAGATTAGCAAGAGAGACTTCATCTTTTGTCCTTTCCCCTTATATTCTCAGGAGCAGAATAATGTTTTGGTTTTTAATATAACACTGATTTGTTACATTCCCACTATAAAAGACCACTATAAAAGATAAAATTACACAAAAAAAATAGAATGACTAGATGGCATTGATGATAATATGTGTGCAGAATTTTGAATTTTATATCAACATTGCCCTTAGCTCATCACACTCAGGCAAAGAATAAAATAACATTCATGTTGCACTAGAGGTAGGTTGCCACCAACTCTGAGTATGTACAAAAAGATAATTCAATATCTATTCATTTCCCCAAGTCGGAGCTTATAAATGGATATGAAAGTAGGTTTTGAAATTACTATGGCTACATGCACATCACATTTTCATTCACTAAATCTTTAAACCTAAGAATTGTGGTGTGACCACTGAGGCTTCCTAGAAAAAGTTCCTGGTTCTTTTGGCCCTAAGTCCTTTAGGGCTGATTAGTTCAAGTCCAACTATCTCTGGCTCATCCTTGTGCATGGTGAACATTTGTGCAGTGGCTTTTTGTTTCGTTGACCTTGTTTTATTTTGTTCATTGTCCTCTCTTGAGTCTCTTTTATATGTAGCTGTCCTTCCCACCCCTCACCCCTCTTGTTTTCACATCTCTTGATTCGTTGGAGATAGTAGGTCAGTTGGCCATAGAACATCCCACAGTCTGGTTTTGGCTGACTGCTTCCTCTTCTAGTCATTTAACTTTAGGCCTCCATCTTCTTTATTTCCTAAAAACAGGTAGTTAGATCTAGAAGCTCGATTAGATTTGGAGTTCCTTTTTTTTTTTTTTTTTTTTAAACAAGTGATGGTGTGTTCAGCTTCATTTCTTGTGTAAGGAAGCATAATTTCTTTACATGGATGGTTCCATTGCTCATTTCCATTAAAAGCAGCACACTAGGAAGGGGTTATACTTCTCCAGGCTTGAATCAAAGTATTTTTAACACCAAAAGGAACCAGAGATTTAAGTGTCTCATATAAGTCTGAGTATCAAGGATAAAGAGAGAAGAGGGGTTGTTGGGAAATTCTTTTTTTTTTTTTTTGGATACAAAAGAGTTTGAAGTTTTTCCAGGTGCTTACCTTCAATCTGATTAACTCTGCAGAGATGAGAAGACAGGTGGAGATAGGAGGATGCCCACCTGGCCAATGACAGGGAGCGAAGAGAGAAATCACAGGCCCTGGTTTTCCCTTTTTAAATATTCATATCACATGCTAATTGCCTTAAAAAAATTCTTCCCCCCTTCTTTCTTTTGTTTTTAACCTCTTCTGTTGATAAGGGATTTCAGGCTAGCTCTGGTTTTCCTCATCTGTAAAACCTCAATTCCTTTTTATTAATCTTCTTGTGCCTGTGGAATATCAAAATTAATCATTTCTAAAGAAGCTACTCTTCAAACGTTAAGTTTTTTCTGGGTCAGATCTCAGCGTACAAGTTTGTAGCATGAAGAGGGCTCATAATTTATGTTATATGAGGGACATTCTTCTCTTTTCGCAAACTTTCTAAGGAGAAGTGATTATGTATTTTAAAGCTGTCTAGGAAAAGCAAACTTTCTCAGGATACATTTTTGTGCATTTAAAGCTGTTTAAGAAAGTGTACGGTCCGCACCCATTGCCAGAAATAAAGTCACACAGTGTGTTTATTTTTCCAGTTAGGTGGAAATTTTTTTTATAAAAACCAGGCTGTTTTGACTGCTCTATTGCACTTAAGCAGACCATCTCCATCCGTGTACCTTGTGCTTTCTTTATAACACATGTATTGCACCTGAGACGGAAGATGAAGTATACTGAAGAGTGAATATTTTGAATTTGCTTCTCCTCACTGACCCACTGTCTTATCCTACCCACTCCCACTATATTTTTTAAACCTTCCACGGGCTTAATTTCATTCATACCCCTGGAGAAAAGAGCTGGGAATCATTCAAGTGTCATAATGATAACTTGAACCCAGGATGGGTTACACAGCCAGAATTGTCCAGCTAGTTTTGAAGAGAGAAGAGCTGGCCTGCACTCAAACCTCATCTCTGCCACTCGCCATCTGTCTGACTTTGGGCAGATAACTCGATCTCTTCTTAAACCTCAGTGTTCTTTGCTGTAAAATAGGGGGTAATACTAATAATATTTAACATTTATTAAGAGCGTACCATGTACAGAGCATCATGCTTTATTTTACTTATCTCATTTGATCATATAAGAGTCTGACAGAGGAGGGAGAGAGGCTGTTTTGCTCATTTTATATGAAGCTGAGGCCAGGGAAAGTTAAGTCGTTTGTTGAAGATGATATTCCTAATGACTCCTAGGGTTGCGCTAAGGACAAAAAGTATAAATATTTTAGATCTCAGTCTCCAGGCTTGTAAGAAGCATACCAGAAATAATTTTGGGGGTTGTTGGTTACCTATTGCATATAATCATAGACTTGAACATTTTGTTGGGATAAGGTTACTGAGTGATATTTAATATTAATTTCCCCATATAGCTTACTATCCCCCCCTACCTCCGGCTTTATTGAAATATAGTAGACAAGTAATTGCTCGTATTTACATTATACAATTCAATGAGTTTTTTTTCAATTATAGTTGGCATACAATAACATATTAGTTTCAGTTGTATAACATAGTGATTAGAGATCAGTATAACTCACAAAGTGATCACCCCACTAAATCTAGTACCCCTCTTCCTCCTTACATATTTATTATAACATCGTTAACTATTTTCCCCATGCTGCAGTTTATATCTCCATGTCTATTTTGTATCTTTCCATTTGTACTTCTTAATCCCTTTGCCCTTTTTCACTGTTCTCCCAATCCTCTTCTTTATCTGTCCTTCGACTCTAAATAATAACTTTGCTGGATAAAGTATCCTTGGTTATAGATCCTGGGTTTTCATCACATTGAGTATTTTGTGCTAAGCTCTTCTGTCCTTCATAGTTTCTTTTGAGAAATCAGCTGCCAGTCTTATGGGTGCTCCCTTGTAGGTAACTAACTGCTTTTCTCTCGTTGCTTTTAAGATTCTCTCTTTGTATTTAACCTTTGACATCTTAATTATAATGTGTCTTAGTCTGGGCCTCTTTGGGTTCATCTTTTTTGGGACTCTCTGAGCTTCCTGGGGTTGTAGTCTATTTCCTTCACCAGGTTAGGGAAGTTTTCCATCATTGTTTCTTCAAATAGCTCTTCAACTTCTTGTTCTACAGATACCCCTATGCCATGGATATTTTTACATTTAATTGTGTCCCATATAATTATTATTATAGTCTTGGCTTCTTTTTTCTTGCTGTTCTGATTGAGTGTCCTTGGTTTCCCCATTCTCTATATCTGTGGTTCAGTCCTCTTCTTTATCCACTCTGTTGATTCCCTCTAATATACTCTTCATCTCAGATAATGTGTCCTTCATTTCTGACTAGTTCCCTTTTATAATTTCCATTTCCATCTTTATGAGTTTTTTTTATCCCTTTGTTAAAGATCTCACTGAATTCATCTACACTTCTCCTAAGTTCATTTAGCATTTTTATAACCAATGTTTTGAACTCTGCATCTGTAAGATTGCTTGACTCCTTTATTCCTTGATCTCTGTTTTGTTCTATCATATGGTGTCTGCTTCATTGTTTTCCCATTTGGCTGCCTTTCTGTGTCTGTTTCTATGTACGAAGTAAAGCTCCTAAGTCTCTTGGTCTTATTAGCATGGCTTTGTGTATTAGGTATCCAGTGGCACAGTCCTGAATGAGGTTCAGCTACAGGCCAAGTTTAGCCCCAGCCTGTGTCCCCTGGGGCCATCTGTTAAGATTCAGGAAGCAATTTACAGATGCTGTCCTTATAGTTGCCTCAAGAGGCCAAATCAGAAACTGAGGCCAGCTGCCACCAGTGTGGGTATTGGAGTTGGCTCAGCAGGGAGCACTGGACTCAATGAGGATACAACTGGATGTGGCTTGGGTGGGGCCACAATTGGGGGAGGCGCAATTACAGGGAATCCTCTGGGCAGAGTGATCTCTGTTATCCAGTTTGATGATGTTTCAGCTATGGTGGTGCTACACCCACACACTGATTGGGGGAAGGCTTAACAGAGGAACAATCGATACTACCAGCACCTTTGCCCAGGAGAAGGCCTCACCTCTAGCCCTTGCTCCAACAACTCAGTGTCCTTCTGTAAGTCCCTGGTGCCCCACAAGCAGCCAACCCAGTGCTGGTGCTCAGAGCAAGCAGGTCTGTCACCGCAAAAGTCCGCTTGTGGACGTGGCCATTTTAAGAGGAACGTCTGCAGCTACCATAGTCTCTGCCCCACTCAGCCCCAGGGGACCAGGCAACCTCTTGTCTTTGCCCCCTCTTACATTCTACCATTGCAGGTTGATTTCTTATTTCTTTCTCTAGTTGTAGTGTTTCTGTTCATCTAGATACCATATGACTTTACTTGCTGTTTGCTCTATGTTTCCATCACAACTTTGATTTGGTTGCAAGAGGGATGAACAAAACCTCTATCATCTATGCCATTTTCTCAATCCATCTAGTTCATTTGTTTGATTTTCAAACAAATCTATGAAATAAATTATTAGCCTCATTTCACAGGTGGCGAATCTTAGTCACAGGAGGTCTAGCTGATTTACCCATGAGCACAGAGCAAATGAATGATATAAGTGGGCCTGGAACATGTGTCTTCAGGCAAGGAACCCATGTTCTCATGGACTAATCTGGAGAGAAAGGATCCAGATTAATTTAGTTCTTTCAGATGTATCTGTAAGAAACTGAATAAATCCAGTTCCTTTGTCATGGTGGGCTGAGTAATGACCCCTAAGGATATTTAGATCCTAATCCTTGGAACCTATGACTCTTGCCTTCTGTGGCAAAACAGATTTTATAGGTGTGAGTAAATTAAGGATCTTGAGATGGAAGGATTATCCTAGATTATCAAAGTGGGCCAGATTATCCCAGATTATCCTAGATTATCAAAGTGGGCTTATGTTTTTATAAGAGGAAGGCAGAGGGAGATTTGATTACAGAAGAGTAGTAGAAGATGTGACGAAGGAAGCAAGAGGTCAGAATGATGCAAAGAAGGGACCAAAGAATTGAAGAAAGGAAGGAAAGAGATTCTTCCCTT
>NW_011888857.1:486944-491615 GCF_000151845.1 Pteropus vampyrus
CAGTGCTGGTGCTCAGAGCAAGCAGGTCTGTCACCGCAAAAGTCCGCTTGTGGACGTGGCCATTTTAAGAGGAACGTCTGCAGCTACCATAGTCTCTGCCCCACTCAGCCCCAGGGGACCAGGCAACCTCTTGTCTTTGCCCCCTCTTACATTCTACCATTGCAGGTTGATTTCTTATTTCTTTCTCTAGTTGTAGTGTTTCTGTTCATCTAGATACCATATGACTTTACTTGCTGTTTGCTCTATGTTTCCATCACAACTTTGATTTGGTTGCAAGAGGGATGAACAAAACCTCTATCATCTATGCCATTTTCTCAATCCATCTAGTTCACTTGTTTGATTTTCAAACAAATCTATGAAATAAATTATTAGCCTCATTTCACAGGTGGCGAATCTTAGTCACAGGAGGTCTAGCTGATTTACCCATGAGCACAGAGCAAATGAATGATATAAGTGGGCCTGGAACATGTGTCTTCAGGCAAGGAACCCATGTTCTCATGGACTAATCTGGAGAGAAAGGATCCAGATTAATTTAGTTCTTTCAGATGTATCTGTAAGAAACTGAATAAATCCAGTTCCTTTGTCATGGTGGGCTGAGTAATGACCCCTAAGGATATTTAGATCCTAATCCTTGGAACCTATGACTCTTGCCTTCTGTGGCAAAACAGATTTTATAGGTGTGAGTAAATTAAGGATCTTGAGATGGAAGGATTATCCTAGATTATCAAAGTGGGCCAGATTATCCCAGATTATCCTAGATTATCAAAGTGGGCTTATGTTTTTATAAGAGGAAGGCAGAGGGAGATTTGATTACAGAAGAGTAGTAGAAGATGTGACGAAGGAAGCAAGAGGTCAGAATGATGCAAAGAAGGGACCAAAGAATTGAAGAAAGGAAGGAAAGAGATTCTCCCCTTAGTCTCCAGAAGAAAATAGGCTGTAGCATGGTGAGAGCTGGTTTTGGAATTCCGGTCTCCAGAATTGTAAGAGAATAATTTTGTGGTGTTTTAAGCAACCAGATTTGTGGTATTTGTTGCAGCAGCCTAAGGAAACTAGTATACTTGAATTGAATGCATAGTGAATATGGTTTTCTGTCTATAACTTCAATGCTTAAACCTAGTTTCAAGTGGGCCAGTGAAATTTAGAGGTAAACCACTGACATCTGTAGATGATAACTTCTAGATTTTGCTCTAACAACATCGGCCATTCCTGCTGTACAAATATAGCATCCTTTTAAAATTTCAAGGGTTTGGAAGACTCTAATAATCAGTTTTTAAAGAATTATGCACATCCCCACCTCTACTTTGTTGCCATGTGGGAAGAGACAACAGAGTCAAAATGGAGTTTTCCAGTTTACTGCTTATATGTCACTGCTCAGCCTTTAAAGCAGAGGTTGAAAACTGGTGGGGTCCTTAGGCCAGAGGCATTTTTGTATGACCTGACAGTGATTCTGTAAATTTTCAATTATTTGCCAGAATTTAAAACTCAAGTGATCTCATATAAAAAAAAAAAATCCAGATTTCTGGCTTTTCTTGGAGAATAGAAAGATCTGACGATGCTGGGTTCATTTTATTGACAGTACTTGGCTGGTAGAGTGGAACTCTGGCTGTCTCCTTGGGGAGAGAGGGGCCAGGGTGGCTGTCCCTGTCAGTTAGTTCAGTGCCATCTTGCTCTCTAGGACCTTATCCATTTATTTTTCTCTCTTACTGGCCCCTGTAGGCTTATCTGAGTTTGTGGCTCTGCTTTAAAGAAAAAAGAACCAAATCCATATTCTGATCAGCTTAGCAAAGACATACAATAATTTTGCCTCTTGGCCAATAATCTGGAAATTCATGAAGAATAAGAGAAGTGACAGAAGAGTTAAGACAGGTAAATGTCTTAGTTACCAAGTAAGAAAAAACAAACAGTAGATTCTGGAAACCACAGAGCAGTAAGATTAGCATGAGTTCTTGGGAGCACGCAGGGAAGAAAACAGTTGTTAGGAGCTAAAGTATATTTATTAACCGCATACAAGGTAACACTCAGGTTTATTTCTTTTTGTGGTAGAATTACTAGTCTCCTAGTGGAAGGTCATTAGTATAGTGGATCTTCATTGCACAAAGACATTTGATAGTTATTTTTATGTCCTGTGTACAAGATAGGGAATCGTGGGATAAAGACTTAAAAGAATGATTTGTGCTTCCTTGAACAACAAAACCAAAGGAGCTGTCTTAAGTATGTTTATCAAACTGGCAAGGGGTTTCCAGTGCAGTGCTGTGTGGCAGGAAAGGAGAAGCAGTCACATCACTCTCAGCCTCCTTCCTCATATCTTTACCTGTCGACACCGAACCCACCAGCTTCTCTCCACCTGCGGAAACACAGCCGCCCTTATTACGCCTCACTGTAAGTCCCTGTGATATCCCCAATGATCTTGGCCAAGAAGTCATCAAATCTCTTTTTCCTGTCATTCATTCAGCTGGTCGAGTATCAGATCTGTTAAAGGAAGTTTACCAGGCAACAAAACAGAAAAACATGAAAACATTTTACAAAGCACCAATTTCTCATCCTAAGAAAGTCTGGCCTTACTCAGGCTTGGGTCATGTGCCTTGCTATGCATAGTGCCAGGGTTCCTTTACTTTACTTCTCATTATCCGGGTTGGAAGGTAGGTTAAGCCATTGTACACATTTCTGCCCCGAGGGAGATTTGGGTCTCTCAATTGCTTCATCAGTGGGATTTACATTCTGCTCTAGAAGCTGCTTTCTGGTATCAGCTCCATGAATGATAAAACCCTTGTGTCTGAGTCATGATGAATGTTTATGCCACCACTGTCTAGGGCTCTGTGATTCCTTTATTTAGAAGGTGCATCTTTGGCCCTAGAAATCTCTTCATTAGGTTGGTAGCTCCTTGCACTTCTTGGAAGGCCTTATGGTTCCAGACCTCTGGTAATCCTACCCTCACTCCTATTTGATTCATCCACAGTATAGTAACTGAAAGTTTTTAAGGTTTGTCTCTCTTGGGAAAGAGCTCAGCTTCACTTGACCATCTAAGCTGGCAGCTGGGTTTTAACAACAGCTCATGTCCCCATGGCAGCAGCCATCTTCCAGAGCCTTTCTGTCTCAGGTTAATTCCTGCTGATGATTTTTGCTCTGTTGGACTGGAACCCAAAATGACAAGGTTTTCTATGATGTCTTCCCTCATGCACCCATGATGAGACCTTCCAGAATCCTATCATTTCCTGAATACCAGAGAACAGTTATATAGATTGTAAATATAATAATAGTTTCCAACAATAGCAGGGAAGATCCTTTCCTCTTATGACAACACTGAAACGGTGCTTTCAAATGTAGAGATAACATGAAATGGAGTGGAAGCAAATGTTTTGGAAGCCAAATCAAGAGTCAAAAAGATTTCAACAGTTGGGAATGACTTGCTAAAAGAAATAGAATGGAATTTGAAGGATATTTTTATCGTCCTGAATTGAAGCTTAAAAAAGTCATGTCTTCAAGCTCCAGGTTGGAGATACCTGCCTCAACTGCAGTTCGGGCTGGGGTGGGGGTTGTGCTTGGAGATTTTATTTGACTGAGGAAGACCACTGTGACCCGAGTGCTAAGGAGTGATGTGCTCTTTCGTGTGTAAATAGCGATACTCTGTCTAGGTTGAGGGGAGAAGCCCCAGGTCCTCTGCCTGGGGGTTGAGCTCTGGCAGCCTAATGCATTATGTTGTGTTTGACTGACATACTGATTTTGAAAAATTTGGAATGGAACCCCTTTGGGTGAGGCATGTACTCTCCAGGCTTTGGCATTGATGTTCCTGCCCTGATTTTAAAGGCTTTTGTATTTGTGGATGGTCCTCCCTCCCCACTCCCTTATAGAAACACTCTCCAGGGCACTGGGATCCATCCTAAACCCACACTTAGAGAGGCACTTAATGAAATGAGGGGGATCAAGAAGAGGAGGATCCAGATGGTAAAAGAATTAGACAGCAATTCATATCGTCATAGTTGAGAGAACCACGGCTCTGTAACCTGAAGAGATGTCTTCAAATACCTGAGTATTGTCATGTGGAAGAGGAGTTAGATTCAGCCCATCCTATGGACCATTTGTGGACTATGTGCCTTACTTCAGTCACTAAGTTGAGAAGATGCAGAGAAGAGCAAGTTGGTTTCTGCCTCCAAGGCCAAGTTTTCTTCACAGAGCAAAGGGAGATAATATAGAGATGGCTGTAAAATAATAATACTGTGTGGTTCTCCAGAAGGCAGAAATGAGGAGGCATAGTTCAACTTGGTTTAGGAAGGCCTTTTCTAACAAGGAAAGTTCTCTGCAAATGGAATGGGATGCCTTGGAAACTTGTCACCAATCGTATTGGTTCGACCGTTGAAAATGAGCTAAAGGAGCTTTGAATGGGGGGCAGAGTAGACGATTTTTCTACCTCTGATAGCATGTGATTCCAAGACCACCGACTTGCTTTCCTTTACTTATCTAGAGAGAGTCATCACCATATTAAATGCCCACGAGTTTTACTCAGTGTTCTGGGCAGACCACACTGGGAAAAGTGTTGGATTGCAGAGTGTATTTGTCTTCTGGAGATGCAAGAGTCAATAGGCAGGGGCCCAGCTGTCTTTGTTATTCATGGACCTGGTAGAACAATCTCCTGGCATGTTTGGCAGGTACAGCCTTGTTGCCGGTTGCTTCTTT
>NW_011888857.1:491665-512185 GCF_000151845.1 Pteropus vampyrus
TAGAAACACTCTCCAGGGCACTGGGATCCATCCTAAACCCACACTTAGAGAGGCACTTAATGAAATGAGGGGGATCAAGAAGAGGAGGATCCAGATGGTAAAAAAATTAGACAGCAATTCATATCGTCATAGTTGAGAGAACCACGGCTCTGTAACCTGAAGAGATGTCTTCAAATACCTGAGTATTGTCATGTGGAAGAGGAGTTAGATTCAGCCCATCCTATGGACCATTTGTGGACTATGTGCCTTACTTCAGTCACTAAGTTGAGAAGATGCAGAGAAGAGCAAGTTGGTTTCTGCCTCCAAGGCCAAGTTTTCTTCACAGAGCAAAGGGAGATAATATAGAGATGGCTGTAAAATAATAATACTGTGTGGTTCTCCAGAAGGCAGAAATGAGGAGGCATAGTTCAACTTGGTTTAGGAAGGCCTTTTCTAACAAGGAAAGTTCTCTGCAAATGGAATGGGATGCCTTGGAAACTTGTCACCAATCGTATTGGTTCGACCGTTGAAAATGAGCTAAAGGAGCTTTGAATGGGGGGCAGAGTAGACGATTTTTCTACCTCTGATAGCATGTGATTCCAAGACCACCGACTTGCTTTCCTTTACTTATCTAGAGAGAGTCATCACCATATTAAATGCCCACGAGTTTTACTCAGTGTTCTGGGCAGACCACACTGGGAAAAGTGTTGGATTGCAGAGTGTATTTGTCTTCTGGAGATGCAAGAGTCAATAGGCAGGGGCCCAGCTGTCTTTGTTATTCATGGACCTGGTAGAACAATCTCCTGGCATGTTTGGCAGGTACAGCCTTGTTGCCGGTTGCTTCTTTTGTTTGTTGGCTTGCATCTGGCTGTGAGGATCATGTCATTCCCTTTGTGTGGTGCAGGAGTTTGTTTCCTGGGACAAGTAAACTGTGAAACACTATTTCCTATGCCCACCACCGTCCAGGAACCCAGAAACATCCAGTGATTAGCTACCGAAATAGGAGATTCCTAATTCTTCCCTTTTGATGGTAGAAATTTAAAATAATTCAGATTTCTATTGTTGTGTCCCCATAGATCCCTCAGCCCTAGAAAATATGTCACATTTTGATTGCATGCAGAAGGCTAAACCAAGCAAAGACAGCATGTCTTCACAGCCTTTGGGGCAGAATGTTCTGGCAACAGCATGTCCTCTTTCTGCTACCCCATTACCATTTGTCACCAACTCTCACTTCCCTACTGTCTATATAATTGTAAGGAATGCAGACATGGCCTCTTTTCCTTGGCAGGCACATTCTAAGGTTCAGAAAGGCAAATACTATCTGGATTTGGCATGTCTTTTTAATTTTCATGTGTTTGACCCTAGTTTAGCACTTTGGGGCATTTCCCTCCAGATACATCAAAAATCACCTGAAAGATGTGGAGACAAGGTATAGTAGGGAAAGGGAAACAGACTGCCACCCACCTCCCCAAACTGCTATCATTGCTCTGAGTAAAGGAAACAGGCAATTCTTTCTAAATAGCTTGAGGTCAGAACTAAATGTGAAACCCCACAGCTGCTGTGGCTATAAGGTGTGTGGACATGTCATGTCAGTCATCCTGGCAGAAAATTTCCCTTCCAGAAATTTTCTCCCCTGGATGAGTGAGAGTTGAGCCAACCCTGGGCTTTCCCCACACCTTTAGATGGAGTGGGCTCATCAGCCAAGCTATCTGCCTCTGGCACTGGGACCTCTGGAATCCCTAGAGTAACGGGCAGAGGGTAGAGGTTCTCAGCCCTGCCAGCCAGTTAACTGCACCTGGAGGCTTAAAAAAATGCTGGTGCATGGACCTCATCTCTTGAGCTAATTTTTTTAAAGCAGCCTTACATGTTTCATATACCATACAGTTCACCCATTCGGTGATTTTAGTATATTCACAGAATGGTATGACTGTCACCACAATTTTAGGACGTTTTCAGCAGTCACTCTCCATTTCTCTCCAACTTCCCCAGATCTAAGCAACCAACCACCAATCTACTTTCTGTTGCCATAAATTTGCCTGTTCTGGACAATTTTGTATAAATGGAATCACACAATAGGTGGTCCTTTGTGACTTACTTCTTTCACTTAGAATGTTTTTCAGGTTGCTCCACATTATCATGTATCAGTATTTCATTCTTTTTTATCACCAAATAATATTTCATTTTATAAATGTACTATATGTTGTTTATTCACTCATCAGCTGATGGCCATTTGGGTTGATTCCACTTCTTGGCTAGTATGAATAAATGATGCTCACAAACAATATGCACAGCTTTTTGTGTAAACATATGTTTAATTTCTCCTGGGAATATACCTAGAAGTGGAATTTCTGGGACATGTGGTAACTTTATGTCTAACTTTTTGAGGAACTGCCAGACATTTTCCAAAGCAGCTGCACTACTTCAAAGAGGTATTTCGTAAAAGCTCTCCATGGCGATTTGAGATGTGGTTAGAAAATGCTGCCCACGTGGGTAAAAACCCTTACTCTGTCTCATTTGGAAGTAAAATAACCACAGAACAGTTATCAGCTTTCTCCTGAAAGAGAGAATACTTTTAGAGCAGACTATCCACACCTTCCAAGTGGTTCTTTTCAACATTCCACATCCCTTAGCTCTCACTAGTGGTCCAAGGTTAAGCTGAGCATTGGCTAGGGGACTAAGTCTAATGGTAGAGGAAGAGTGTTCCATGTCCACCTATGGCGTGGGTTGGCTGCAAAGAGTTAAGTCGATCTGGAAAACTCATCTGTAGATTAAGTGGAGCAGGGCCACAGATGTGTAACCTCCACTTCTGAGGACACAACATCTCTTCTTGTAAGTGTCATCACTTTCTTGGTGCTATCTGCTACAAACTGAGTCATGAGGTGCCAACAAAAATCCATTGTACTTGATGTGAACTTGAGGCATCTGCTCATTCCTGAGATATTCACAGCTGTCAGCCCTCCCATCTAGATGGTAAACAACTTCCTGGGGATGAAATCTTGCCACTGTGACTTTTCCCGGCTTGTCTGAGAGGCATAGACCCAGATGGTGTGGTGTGTCTGCGAGAATCTGAGTGTGAGGGAGGGCTGCGTGGTTGTGACAGGAGAATCGAGCAGCCAACTGCTCACAACGCCTCACTTCTGAAGTACACCCAATGGAGGGAGGCAAAACAAAAACAAAAACAACCAACTGTGGTCCTGTGAGCTTTTAAAAAACATTCCTCCTGCTGCAGATGCACATTTCCAATGGCACCTGTGGACCAATCTGAGTCTTGTTCTCCCTTCTTTGTGTTTGTAGCCACGGCACGGGATATGAAAGTGATAACCACACAACACCCATCCTCTGTGGCGCCCAATACAGAATACACACCCATGGCGTCTTCAGGGGCATTCAGGTGAGTCCTCAGGGGGCCTGGCTGGCAGTGGACTTCACTGCCTCTTTCCCTTCTCAACACCCTTTCACTTCCTAGCTGATGGCCATTTGGCCCTGGCAACTCTGTTCCTAATTTTAGGCTCCTGTGACAGCAGGGACCCATCTTCCACTGGGGCAGATAGGGCAGCCTCCTCCTCTCCAGAGGCCAGTGTGAAGGGGGCTGCCTCCCTGACTCGGACCAAGACGCTTCCTGCAGAATCCCATTCTTTCCTCTTTCATTGCTTAATTAGCTTTCTCTGTAGTGGACTGAGCAGCTCCTACATTTGGGCTAAATGGGCTTGAATTAATGACCTGGACCCCTGACTTCTAAGAAGACTTGGTCTGCATTTATAAAGTGCCCAAAGGTAGACTCTGTCTTGCCAGTTGTTGCTAATAATAACAATAGCAATAATAACAGTGCACCTTATACATCTGGACACTTTCTATATACCAGGTACTATGCTAAGTTTTATACATGACTTTTTTTTTTTTTAAATGGACTTAATTTTTTTTAGAGCAGTTTAAGGTTTAAGGAAAATTGTGGGGAAAGTACAGAGAGTTCCCATATCTTCCCTCTTCCTCCTCTCTTATTATTAACCGTCCTGCATTGATATGGTACATTTGTTACAACAGATGCATATTGACACATTGTTAACTAAAGACCATAGTTTACATTAGGGTTCACTTTTTGAGTTGTGGAGTTCTCTGGGTTTTGTTAAATGCATAACGCTATGCATCTACCCTTACAATATCGTATAGAATAGTTTCACTGCCTAACAGTGCGCCACCTGTCCATCCCTCCCCCTCTCTCGCCTTCCTCCATCTCCACAGCCACCGATATTTTTTACTATCTCTATAGTTTTCCTTTTTTTCTAGAATGTCAAATAGTTGGAATCGTATAGTATGTAGCCTTTTGGGACTGACTTCTTTCACATAGTAATATGCATTTAAGCTTTTTCCATGTCTATACATGGACATTTTTTCCCATTTAATCTTCAGTACACCTTTATGAGGTAGGTACTATTATCTCCGTTTTATGGATGAGGAAACTAAAGTCCAGAGAAGATGACTGACTTGTCCAAAATCACATAGCTAGTAAGAGGTAGCATGGGGATTTAGAACACAGACTCCAGAACCCCTGTTTTTAACCACCATGTTATACTGCCTCTGAGGGAGACAGAGGGCGGTCAACAGTTTTGGGGAGGACGGAGTCTTTTTGGTGGTCTGAATCACCAGAGTTAACCAAAGGCTTGCATTTGTGACTTTTGCATATGACTCAGTGGCTGCCACGTGAGTAACAACTGTGATACTTTCACCAGAATAGTCAGAACTCTAGAAATAAGTTGTGTGTGGGCCAGGTCCCCACATGATGTGTGGGACAAGTAGCTCTGAGATGTTCTGATTAATATTTCCAGAAGCGTCATGGTGATAGAACAGTGCGTTCCTTCACCCCAGACCTTTCGATGTGAGAACGAAGGCAAGGGTTACAGAAATATGGAAATCTGACGAGAGCACAGAAAGAGTCATCCAGCCTCTCCTCCAACAAGTACCATCAGAATCCTGCACCAGGACCCTGACTGACACTGACAACTTGATTTTATTATCCTATTGCCACGTGCATGGCATCTAGGATGAATGAAAGGAAATGAAGAAAGCTCTTTTTGCCTTTCTTTCCACCAATCCCGGATTGTCAGACTCATTGTCATGGCCTGTGATAGACTCCAGACTGGTTTCATTACCCTCTCATTTTCTCCTGGAGTCTACTAATCAGACGTAGTGGCTCACCATTCATATTTATGCCACCGTTTGCCTTGAGACTCTGTGGCTTAGCAACAGCAAAGTTGCATGTCACTATGGTATTTTTTCTTCAAAACAGAAGCTCTCACAATGCAAGGCAGTGTGAAATAAAAACTAGAACAGAAGCGTGGGGATGGTGTGGAAAATGCACAGAGCAGAGAATGGGTTAAACTCAGAAGTTGTTTTAGGTCTTAACACAAAACCTGGATGTGCCCTTTGGCCTGGCCTTGCCCATCTGTACGAGAATGAGGGGGATTCAGCTGCCCCTCAGGCACTTCCACTGCTCCCGTCTGTGACTCTGATCCTGAGCAGGAAGGGGAGTTTGCCTCATCGTTTTCCTCTAGCTCCTTCTCTTGGAGGACTGACCATGCACACACTCGCTCCTACAAGATAAAAGGGACCAACAAAATGCCCTGTGGAGGACGTGTAAAGTGCACGAAAGGCAGACACAGTGTTTTCTAGTGTCATTATTAAAAGATTGTACTGGCTCCATGGGACCTCTGGTGATTTCAGCTCCCCTTCACAGACAGAACCCGCAAATCTCAGAGGCTCCTTCTTTCTGTCATTTACTCAGATGTGGAAAGTCTAGTTAGGGGCTCATCCGGTATTCTACATTTCTCTCTAAAAAGGACCTCCCCGCCCATTTCATGTTAGGCTCCAAGTCATGTGGCCATGTGTCTGAGTGGGAGGGATGCGAGTAGAATCTGGCGCTTTGGACTTCAAGACCTCACTGTCTCAAGTGGAGAAGCTGAGAGACAAGATGGAGCGGGAGCTCTGCCAGCATGTCTTTTACAGATGCCCTGGCTCAGTATCCCCAAGTGAATTCAAGTACTGGTTCTGCTTGATTATAGTGATGATCTATCATCCATTAGCGATGCCTGCTGTGGGCATCTGGGGTGTGGAGGGGAGTGGTTTCAGGCCTTGTATCTGCCATCCTTTCCTTGGGTATATAGTCCAATGCTCGTTTTCCTTTGGGACTGATGTGAATATTCACAAGTGGCTTAAAGCCTGCATTTCTCTTACGTTCTGCTTTCAGGATGTGCGGCGCGTGCCTGGAGTAGCCCCGACTCTTGTCCGGTCAGCATCTGAGACCAGTGAGAAACGGCCCTTCATGTGTGCTTACCCGGGCTGCAATAAGAGATATTTTAAGCTGTCCCACTTACAGATGCACAGCCGGAAGCACACTGGTAAGTGTGTCCCCCGTCCAGCCTTGGTCGTGGTGGCCTTTGGGCAGAGGCAGTCCAGGAACTCCTGTTCTGGATCTCACTCCAGTAAGAACACAGGTGATTTTTCAGATGGAAAGTAAACACTGCTTTGAAAGGTCTGGTCAGGTGACAGAAAAAGGCTGCTGGGCCATTTTGGATCTTGATTGTCCATCCTTTAATAAAGAAGTCAGTAAAGTGTCTTCAGGAAGAGCAAAGCAGAGTGGTGGAAAGAGAATCGCGCAGAATTAAAGAGACTTGGGTTTGAGTTCTGGCTTTACCACCAAGTGGTGAGAGCTTGAGAAAGTTACTTAACTTCTCTTTGAAGTTCATGTGCTTTACGTGGAAAACGGAGATGATCATGTTTACCTCATACAACTGTCAAGGCAGATTAACTTTTAAAATCAAATTGAATCAAAAGAGTTAGAGGTATGAAGCATCTACTAAACTACCCTATGTCCCTAGGTCTGAATAAACGATAGTGTTACTATTAGAATACTATTAGCATCTCTAAAGAGAGAGGAGCTAGCCTGGGAGGTGGGTAAGCAGACAATTTTGAGAGATGGATGGGCAAGGTTATCTCAAGGTTAGGAAGAGATTGTTTAAAGAAATACTTAACTGCTTGGGTTGGTAATAACCAATCACATAGAAATGGGAAAATGGATTGTAGGTTTAACTTTTGTTTTTAATCTTTAAAAAAGAGATGATGATTTTTGATGATATGTTAAGGAAAACTGGATTTTCCCACAGGTCTCCCTTGGGGGAAGAGAACTGGCCTCGTCTGGTTGTTGGCCACCTTGAATGTGAATAGCCAGCCATTCCACAAATATTTGCTCTTGGCATTGGGAGTGGATGGGAATGAGGTTGGGCTCCCCTACAGGGGAACAGTGAGAAGTGCAGACTTTCCCACAGGGGAGCTGGTGCCATTCTTTTCACAACTAAAGGACAGCTTTGTTGTTACCATCAGCATTATTATCATATTGTTACTGCTAACTTTTCTTTGAGGAAGAGAGAGAAAAAAGTGAGCTGCATTCGGATCTCTAAACCATTAGACTTTGCTAAGTCATGGCATCCAGAGGATGCAATTCTGGTATAAACCCAAGTGTGCACTCAGTAGACCACTTGCTTTGAGGCTAAAGATGAGAGAACTAGTGGCATGTTCTATTTTTACATATTTCCCCAAAGAGGATTATTTGCAAAGAAAAATGTTAAGGTGATAAAGAAAGTGTTAAAATAAAATTCTGTCTGGAAAGATGTGAGGGAATACATCGAAGGCAATATGATTATAGAAACTTTTAGTAGAAAAGAGGCACTTAGAAAATAATGAAGGTTAGATGTCTGTGTGAAGGGAAGACAGTGGACAAGATAGCCAACACCTCAGACCCTCTGGAGCCTTTAAGAAGCTCTTCCTGGCAGGAGATAGAGGGGCAGCCTGGTATATAACAATCCTGTGGCCCCTTCTTGAAAGAGTGCAATTTTAAAAAATTTATTTATAATAACAGTGCAGACTGTTATACTAAGTACTTTTATGTTAAATACTTTCTATGTGCCAGGCTCTCTACATGCATGATTTCATTTAATCCTCACATATAAAACAATTATTAGATGGGTAGGATGTAGTGGAAGTAGAATTCAAACTCATTCCTTTGAACTCTCGAGTCATGATCCTCCTCTGAATGAGTTTATCATCTGAGTTGGAGTTAGGATATACCCAAATGAACAGGCACTAAGAGTATATAATAACGTATTAAACCTGAGGGTGGAGGAGTTGAGAAAAATTGTTCGGAGGGTATTGATTTGAAATAGGGTCATCCCAAGTTTTCTTGGAGGAGGAATGGCTTGAGTTAACCATCAAAGGGTTGGTAAGCAGAGGAAGCACAAGAGAAGAAGAAGCAGAGAAAAGCAGGGGAAAGAAATGAGACTGTGTAGGGGCGCTGTCCTCTCCAGGCTGTAGAGTTGAAGTATAAGTCTCTGGGCTGGATACAGGAAGTTAAGTTAAGGAAAGGCTCCTGCCCTCAGGATTTTCCAGCCCATGGAAGAAGGAAGACCTGGACACAGCCCACCACTTTAGATGTTCTGTAATGCGATGAGGGAAGGAAGGGCTTTCAACCTGGAAGGGCTTCAATCATGAAGTTTCTAGAAAGGCATCGCAGGGAAAGCGGCACTTGTGAGGAACATAGAGTAGGCTTTTTGCCGGATGGGAATGTGGAGGTGTGGGGACAAAGGGCATTTAGTCTGAGTGGAGCGCAAGGCAGATTTCGAGAACGCCAAGCTCTGATATAGCAGGAATACAGATTAATCATGTGAATTGAGGAGGTTCTGGGGCTGGAAAGGTAACTAGGGACTGCCCTGCAACGGAAAGACCCGACTGATACCCGGATGGCTTGCTCTCCATCCTAGAATGCTGGTGACTCAGAATTCTCATAAGGAGGTGGGAAGGCCTGAGGTTGCTCAGTGTACTCATGGGGCTGAGTTCCCAGTATTTGGCTGAACTTTCTCGGGTGAGGACAGGGTGGGGCTTCTCCATTCTGAGGCAGGAGGTTGTGTAATCCCACTATTGACTTCTCTCGGATAAAGGGGTAGCAAAAATTTTCTAACCACTTTGGCTTCTAGTTTAACTTGAGCATCTCACAACCATGTAACGGTTTATGCTTGACTCAGAAATGAGAAGTCAGGAGCAGAGAACACAAATCTTAAGGCCATAAAATATAAAACACTCATTTCATGGGGCCAGCTCTAACGTACGTCCATCCCAGAAGTCTGCCTTAGACTCAGTCTAGGAGTCAAGACTTCTTTGGTGTATTATTTGTCTAAATATTTTCTGCCAGTGATTTTTTAGCCCTGCTTGTGTGCTAGGTGCTGGGCTAAGACCTTTATGTGGATGGTCTGATTTAATCCATTCATAAATCCTTGGAAATTGTCAGATTATTGGCCCCATTTCACAATAAGGAAACTGTATATCACCCAGCACTTTAAGTGGCAGAGCTGGATGTGACCTTAGCTTCAGACTCCAGGACCTGAGTTCCCGTTCGCTTCTGACTGGGAGGCGAGGGACCATCCTCATTCACCTAGCGCCCCCTCTACATGCATTGTGCATGAGCCTACGTACAGGTGGGCCTTTAACCTCACACTGCAGTTGGCAGCGCCAACCTAACAAGCTCCACTGAAATGCCTTAGGCATTTTGGGGTCCCTTCAGTCCCAGTAGGAAAGGTTGCCTTTAACAAGATTTCCATTTCCAGTATCATTTTCAAATGGAATATGTGTCTTCCCCAAGGTGAGAAACCATACCAGTGTGACTTCAAGGACTGTGAGCGAAGGTTTTCTCGTTCAGACCAGCTCAAAAGACACCAAAGGAGACACACAGGTTTGTAGGTTCACTTCTCATTGCCGGCAGTGTGTTTCCCTTGAGTTACGGTTGATTTTGTGGTTCTTGTTAAATATGGATGTGAGAGGGTCAGCCATTTGTTTCATTCTTCTAATTTTTTTTCCCTAATCTCTGAGGATTTTCCTTCTCTTAAAAAAAGAAAGAAAAGAAAAAGAAGCATCCTACATTTCTCCTGTAAACCACAGAACAATGAGATCCCACTAGTAATTTGCTGATGATACACTGAGCATCATTAAAGAATGTGGGTGGTTGAGATCAGAATCCCTTTTGCAGTGTGTGATTCACTTTTTCCGTCTCAGATGCAGCTGAGACGTTGGTGAGAAGCTGGACATATGTGGTTAAGGAATAGTTGTTTCCAAGACAAAAGCAGGTCTTCAAGGGTTACGGTGCAGAATCAGGTGGTTCATGCCGGGCCTGGGGGAAATCTGAGGGTGAGGCAGATGTTGCAGGCGTGACTGGAAATACCCGGCTCCTCGGGCCACCGGGAAGCAGGCCTTCTGCCCCCACGTTGTTAGGGCTGCGGCTAGACCTTCTCTGTCCGTTTAGGTGTGAAACCATTCCAGTGTAAAACTTGTCAGCGAAAGTTCTCCCGGTCCGACCATCTGAAGACCCACACCAGGACTCATACAGGTAAAACAAGTGCGTAAACTTTTCTTCACATTTATTTTTCATTATTTTTTTTTAAACTACTGTGAAATGAAGTTGTTTATGATGAGAGAGATTGGAAAAGACTAGTGCTAAGGTTCTAAACAGGTTTAGACTCGGTTGAGAGAAATAACAGTGCATGGCTATCTTTAAATAATAACATTGTTTAAGAAGGGATGGGGGTGGATACAGAACAGGAGAGAGAGGCGAAAAGAACTCTTTTCATGAGTGTCCAGAAGAAAATCGACGAGATAAGCTAGGTCCCTCCTGTTCCCAATTGGTTGTAACATCACATTTTTATCACTCAGTTTGATATGATAATCAACCTTACAGAAAACCAGCAGAAATTCTACCATGCCAAACATTTATTCTCCCGAAAGCTCATGTTTCACGACACTGTTTTCAGAGACCTGAATCGTTTCTCTACTAAAAATTAATGCCCCAGGAGCCGTCATGGTTTCTGCCAGACTCATATCAGCATGTGGATATCATCGCCTTTGCACTAGTATATACAGGGGAATGAGGCATTTATTCACTGGCTGCTGAAGGTGTTTGCTTCTCCATAAGGCTGGTGTGATTCATAGTGAAAACAGCACCATCTCTGTTGTATTCTTCAGCTTTGGAAGGAGGACCAGTGCCTAGGTGATCTCACTTTATCTTTACAACATCCTCGTAGGAAGAGTAGGGGCAGGCGTGTTTTATCCCCATTTTATAGATGAGGGGACAGAAGCATTTAGTTACTAAATGACTTGTCTAAAGTCCCAAAGCAAGAAAGTAAGTAGCAAACCCCGTTTTATCTGCTCCCAGCCCACCATTTCTCACTGCCTTCTTTGTTGGAGAAAGAGGGTTTTGGGGTTTGGGGTTCATCTCACAGCCTGGGGAGGAAAGGGAATTAAGAAGAGAGCCAAAGTCAGCAGAGCTGAATACCACTGATGGACTGAGAAAAAGGAAAACCAGCATGAGAAAGAGTGGGGGTTTGTCCATTAGGAGACAACCTTTGACAGCATGGCTGAGGATGGGGGGATAGGGGCCAGCGGCCAGGATCAGGAAGAGCAGAGGAACAGCGAGTGGGAGGTGAGGGAAGACGTGACGTCACCAGCCCCCCATACAGTCCCAGATTCTCAACCCAAGCAGGCTGCAATTTTATACTCAGAGTCAAGGCACCTGTGCCCTAGAGTTGGTGGGGTGTGTATCTCACTCCCCCTACTCAGATACCTTTGGTGTCACTTCTTTGTCTGAGTGCTGAGCTCATAATTTGGTCGGAAAGAGTTATCATCCCTTGTACCCTGACCCCCTACTCTGTGCATATCTGCATAGGTGCGAAGCAACCTTTGTTGCCAGCAGATGGTTAATAGTATACTTGATCGGCCCCAGTCTTGACCTTGTGATAATGCCTCTCCTAAGACATTTCTCAATCTTTGTCCTGACCAGTAGTTCTTAGAGAAGACAGTGGGAACAGCGATATCCTAAGAAGAACGCCCCCTCCCCAGGTGGTTCAGGGATTGGCATTTTTACTGAGCATAAAGTCACGGCTGTATTTCCATTATGAGTAGGCCCAGGAGGTGAGATACAGCAAAGTGCATGGGCTATGAAATGAGACAGATTTAGATTTGAGTCTGCCTGGGTCTGCCCTCTCCAAATGTCCAACCTCGTCTATAAAGTGGGGATAATGCTGCTTCCCTTACAGGGAAGTTGTAAGGAGTATATGAGGCAAGGTGTATATATATGGTGCCCAGGACAAGGCTTGGCATATATTAGGCACTTAATAAATGCTAATTATCTTCCCTATGCAGAATGAGGCTTGGAAGGAACTTCTGAGGGTACCTTAGATGGAGAAGCCTTGATCTTTTGGCAAGCTTATTAAAGATCTCAAAACCACGCCTCAACTAGAATTTTCTGTACAACAGGGATTATGCTCTAAGTAGTACTTTTAAGGAAAAAGAAGCAAATACCATGCACACTGGTATCAGTGATATATTTAAAAATACTCCGTCTGTCCAAAGTATCTATGTAGACAGATTTTAAAGCTACAGTCACAGTTCTGCTGCTGGATAGCAGTCAGTCAGTATGGTGATGACCTTGAGACCCTCACAGCCCAGTTAAGCTCAAGTCCCTACTTAGACAGCAAAGGGGGAAAATCTACACAGTTCACAAAACAGTCTAACAGGAGAGGTTGAAACAAATGTCTTTTCCCCCTTAAATATGAAATGCCCAGACATTTCCATTAACTAGACTCATTCCTTCTCTCCATTTCCCATCTTCTGACTTAATAATATTTTATAACTTTTACAATATTTTAATCCTCAAGGCCGCAGAGGCACTGCCATTTCATGAGTTGCATGTGAAATTAGCCCAATTCATGAGCTTAGGGACAGAACTAGAGGGAATCTGGAATGGGTACCTTGTGATGATTTAACTTGGGCCTTTGATAGTTGAGTTTGTACCCAGTTTTTCCACTGCAAGTGTCTGACTGGCAATTGTGTCAACAGGTGAAAAGCCCTTCAGCTGTCGGTGGCCCAGTTGTCAGAAAAAGTTTGCCCGATCAGACGAATTAGTCCGCCATCACAACATGCACCAGAGAAACATGACCAAACTCCAGCTGGCGCTTTGAGGGGTCCAACCCAGGGGACAATTCTATGTCCCAAGGCAACACGGCATGTGAACTGCTTTCAAACCTGACTTTAAAATTCCTCCTCACTCACCTCTTAAAGAAGGAAATGGCGGCCAATTGTCTTCATCCAGCTTCCAAGACAAGATGCCTGTGCTACTGGATTCTGCCGGGTTTGCCCGGAGAAGCTGGGCTCTGCATTGCCAACTCGTAGTTGACTCACAAGGCCCTGGAGAAGTGGCTAACAACATCCGGTTAGTTAAAGCCCATCACCATTTGGTCTGGCTTTTCCGGTGTAAGAAGAACCATTGTTGATGATGTTCCCCCACCCTCTCCTCCTTTTATGCTCATTTTCACTGGGAATGGAGTCATTGTACCATTTTCCATCATAGAATATTTATAGGCCAGGGCATGTGTATGTGTCTGCTAATGTAAACTTTGTCATGGTTTCCATTTACTAATAGCAATAGCAAGAAATAAATCAAAGAGCCAGGCCCTGGGGGTGAGCCCCTTCAGACATTCCGGAGGTTAGGCTGGCTGCTAACCTGGAAGGCAGGATGGAGCACTACCAGGCAACTTTTAAAACTCATGCGTTTCAAGCAGCTGAAAAAAGAATCAGAACTAACCAGTACCTCTATAGAGAAATCTAAAAGAATCTTACCGTTCAGTTAATTCAATGTTAACATTAGCACAATGCTCTTAAGAAACTGTGCTTGAAGACCTGAGATTTTGGTTTCGTGTTTACTTTTGACTTTTTTGAGTTGTAGTCCTATGCATCTTCAGAAATGGACGTATCTCCTCACACAAAGGAAGTGGAATTCATTTTTATCATTTGGGGTGTCCTTAGAGTGTACAGACCACGCTGGTCATGTGGCTTCAAGTTGTAAAAATTAGAGTGACCCTAAAAGAGATAGGGGCTGGTCCAGGATCTCCACTGATAAGACTGTTCTTGAGTAACTTAAATAACTTTGGTTCTAGAGGCTATGTGAAAAAAAAATGAGACTTAGTGTGAGGAAATCCATTGTTTAAAGGTAATTGGCTATGTGTGTGTGTGCCTGTATGCGTGTGTGTGTCTTAAGGGAGGGAGTTTATTATTTACTGTTGCTTGAAATTATTGTGTAAATATATGTATCTGACGATGATTTGCTCTTTGACAACTAAAGTTAGGAAATGTATAAATGTTAGCTGCATCACTGTCTTGGTGTTGATCTTACAAGGTATCGATGATAACACTAAAAATGTAACCTGCATTTTTCACTTCGCTCTCAATTAAAGTCTGTTCAAAAGGAAAGTGACAAGATTCTGTCCGCTTCATTGTGTTCAAATCTTGAGGGCAGTCGAACCTCTTTTAAATAGGTCAGAAGACGCCGCCGACATTGATGACCCCTGGTTGAGTCTCTCCGGGTCCTGACCACACTAGTTATTTCTCTCTGTTGAACCTCAGGAGGCAGCGCTTTGCCGTAGAAGCAGCCAGAGAGCTCTGCCTTCTCCTTGCATCATAAAGTGATTTTGCTGGTGCTGCGATCAGATGGGTGGCATGGTGGTAATTGTGTTTTGGGGTTCATGTTAATCGGATGATCGTGGCATCGCTGCTTTTTTCAGGTCAGTCAAAGAGACTAAAGAGGTGCTGATGATAACTGGTCTTTATTGTAAAGTTCGCAGCTACACACTATATGCACAGAAGTATATGCCTAGTACAACTGAATTTATAGCTGTAGTTGCTATAAATCAGCTCAGCAGGTTGAAAACTTCTTAGACTTTCCAGGGCAGCCAAGTGTGAAAGCAAAATCTACATTATCTATAAACTATAAACACTCTGGCTCTGGTGTGTGGTTTTTCAGTTGTAAATAAGGAGATTAATTTGGTGTTGCCCCCCTCAGCTCCATTATCATGGAGCTTGCTTCCGGGTTTCATCTCTTCATTTTAAAACGTATCTTGAACAAAAGGCAGCTCAGACCTGGAACTCTTTTCTGCATTGACGTGCAGCTCACAGTTCGGGCAGCCTAAAAGTCGGGTCCCGAGGCCCCCCTTAGTCTGCATCTGGCTCTTGCATCACTGTTAATTATAGCGAGTGTGGTGACTCATTTGTATCAGCCGTTTTTATCTTTTCCTGCCAGAAGACAGCATTTCTCTGGAGAAGCTCAGGACAAGCATGGCAAACGTCAGCGAGTCCGAGGGAGCCAGGTTTCACAACAAAAGCAAAGTCACATCGTGTTCAACTGCACGAGGAAGACCAGAGATTCTCACACTGCCAGAGCAGTGTAGTTCACAGTTAAGGTCATGGGCTTCGGAAAAAAGACCAACCTGGGTTCTAATCCTAAATCCCCAGGTTCCTTAGCTGTGAGGCAGGGACAAAAGAGTCTCTTGCTTGATAGGGTTGTAGTGAGGGTTAAATGGGGGCGGCGGATGGGGTGGGGTGGGGGTGGGGGTGGGGCAACATCTAGTACACAGCAAAGGCTTAATTAATAAGCATTATCTAGGAAGACGATTACTCAAAAACTCACCTACTGACTTAATCCTTACCTCCCACTCCCCCAGGCATCTTCACAGGTCAGCTCTGCAAAATGACAGACACATCTATTTCCATATATCCCAAACCAGAGTTAAGGTTTGTAGCAATAGGGCTCTTTCTTGCCAGCTTCCCCACAGACCACTGCACGAGGTCTTTGTGCCTTTCATAAACACTAGGTGGCACTGAGTGTGTGTTTCTGAGACCCATGGTGTTGACCATCAGCAGATTGTGAGGATGAAAGCAGATAAAAAGTTGATCAGTAAGAGCTTTCTCTATATAGCCCAGGCTAGAGGCTAAATTAGATGCCACTGTCAAAACGTGCATTTTTCCATCTCGCATTACTGTAGTGTCCGGTTCAGTGTACGGTTCAATATCTTTTAAAGGCCATCTCCAGGCACCCCTCCGCTCCCCACCCACACCCTGCTGGATCCTCCTTTATAATTCCAGTCATCCCTAGCCTCTTGCCTCTGAACTTCTGTAGCACCCAGAGTATGTAACATTAAATAGTACCATATATGGGTGTAGTGCTTTCCCATCTAGAACAATTATAAGGTAGATAGGACAAGTATTCCCATTCTACAGATGAGGAAGCTGCGGTTCAGTGAAAGTAAGTGGCTGAGGCAAGACTGGTCTTGGTGTTCTGTATCTAAGTTTCCTTCCAAAATGTGCTTGATGATGTAGGCTTGCACTCTGCTCCACTGTTTCATACCTACGAATTGTATCTTCCTAACCAGAGTGTGAGTTTCTACAGGGAAGAAGCAGATCTCCCTTTCCTGTGTTACTTACATTCTCTAATATCTGTAGATATTACTTGAGGAATTTGTTAAAGTCCACACTCAGATTCGGAAGTTCTGGGGCAGGGCCTAAGATTATGCATTTATAACAAGCTTGCAGGTGATTCCCACTGTGCTGAGTTGTAGACCACACTTTATGTAACAAGGGCCTACAGGCTGGGCTTCATAAATACTTGCTGAAAGTTGACCGATGGGATTTACACTTGACAATCTTGAGACTGCACCGAACCCTTCTAGCCCATAGAGTGGCCAGTGAAGATGGCCCGGGGTTCTGCTGCGATGGTCTGTGAGGCTGTGGGTCAGGACATTCATACCAAATGCAAGCAGAAGAACTGCACGTGTTAGCCCAGGTAGGTCCATCCAGGAGGAGGTTTATTTTCAAACGACCTACCCATCCACTGTCGGTGACTTTCCATAAGCCAAGGGGACTGCCCCAGGTGAGACAAGGTGTGGTACATGGTTCCTCCTGCGTATCCAGTCTTTGTACCTCCCTCCATCCACATCTCAACAATAGGTTACCTCGCTGACACCCACGAACTGAAATCTTACAGATGTGAGAAGGATTTAGTCCTTGTGAGTTAGTGGCCCGGCCGGCAGGCAGGAATTCCTCGCATCTTGTTCCTATTGGGAGCCACTTGCTTAGATCTCTTAGGTAGCAAAGGGCAAAGGTGATGGCTCCTAGAGGCACGTCCTTCCCGCAGGTGTTTGCACCTCTGGTCTTGGGCTAACGGGTGCGTCAGGGAGAGGTGTATATGTGTAGAACAGTGGTTCGCAACTGGGGGCATTTTTCTTCAAAGCCTCGCAGCAGACAGGGTGGCTCACAGGTAAATGCATAAGAACCACAGTAAGGAAAAAAAGTCCCCCCCAAAATGTGAAGGTCTTATGAAGCCCTTTTCGGTCAGGTCTCTGCTTTCAGTGACCATTTTATTTATTAAGTGGATGAAATCTGTGCAAACTTAATAAATACATTTAAATGATCAGGATGATGATGACCACACCCGGTTTGATTTCTTGCACTGAAGAAAAAGTAGCTGCTTCAGTGGAGGGCTCTGGGGCTTTTCTCTACGATTTTCAAGAAAAATCGTGATTCTGTTAGTTTTCAGACTGGTCTTGAAAAGGAAATAAAGCGTCGGTATAGGAAGGGTCACCTCTGAGAGGACTGGAAACCCACCAGACCAGCCAGCAGACGGCCATACGCAGTTACAACCTCCTGAATAAGGTTGGGCTTCAGAGGATATGCTCGTGAGGACCAAGACTCTGGGAAGTCAGTGCCTTTTAGACAGACTGAAAATCAGCCAGCTATGAGTGGAAGCCTCAGACAGAAAGATCTCAGATATAAGCAGCTAAGGCAGACCAAATTAGCAAATGTGAGTTTAAGAGATAATGAGATATTTTTATGGAGCAGGGGAGGATTGAAGGATGGCCCAGGGGGATGGGGCTGAGATAAATGTAGAGGGTGGGCTGGTCGAAACGAGTGGCGTCTCCCCCTCAGCATCCCAGGAGCACTGGTGATGTTGACACTGAGCGAGAAGGATTGCCTGACACGACATGGATTCTGAGGGCCACTGAGGAGGCAGCTGGACTCCAGGAAAAGAAGGAAGGAGGGGTATAAAGAACTCTGGGAAGAAACATGAGACAGATGAGGAATGGAGTGCGGATGTCAGGGAGGTCTGACAGGAAGAGGGGGCTTCTGTCTGACAGGGCTTGACCCCCGTGTGAACCCGTACCAGCACTGTTAACACACACCCAGGGCTTTCCCAAATAGATGCTCAAGTGCTAACATGCAAATGATAATAATGGGCATCATTTATTGAAGGTTAATGCACAGGCCAGTGCCATTTTATGTGCATTCTCTTACCGAGAACATTCCCATTTTACAGATGAAGGAACAGAGGCTCTAGGAAGTACCTTACACAGGGTCATATGGCTCAGGTATGGCAGAGCTGAGATTCTGACCCAACTCTGACTCAAAGCCCACACTCTTAACCTCTGCACCGTACTGTATTTTCAGGGCACATTAGCCCCGTGAACCAGAGGAGCAAGAGAGCTGAGAGAAAGCAACGGCGACGGCTTCTCGCCCACTTGCTTGTTTGGATACTGGCAATGTTTGTCAAGTGCCCAGAGAGAGGACAGACACGATTGACAAAATGTTCCCTCCTCCCATATCCAGTTGCAAAGCCTGTTTGTAAAATATGGTTTCATTCAATATTTTATATTAAATACCGGAATTTAAGAAATGACATAGCATAATGTTAGCCGGACAGTGATAAAAGGGGAAAATTAAGAAACACATTGAAAAGTTCAAGGTCAAGAAGTATTTTTTAAAAGCAGCATCCTGCTTTCCCAAGGAGCTCTACGTCAGCGGGAGCGGGCTGAGGAGGAAGCTGTTGGTTTCTAGTGGGGGCGGGGAGCATCTTGTGGATGTGTCCCATGGATAGGATTGTCCCCTTGTCTCAGCATAAAGCCTCCATTTTTCCAAGATGTCTCTGGGTCTTATCGTCCAAACCAAGAAGTCCAGGGAGCCTGTCACAGATGTCTCCTGTCCCAATTTTTCTGAGGAGTCTAAAAATATAATAATCCTTATCAGTAGCCTTTATCACTCAGTGCAGACACGGCCCTCCCTCCAGGACAACCCAAGCAAACCTTTCTCTTCAGGGATGGAGGGGGATGGTGCTCCCTGGTGAAGGCTCATGGAGCTCTCGTCAGGGGAGGAGATGCAGAGGGGCTGCAGTGGTCAGCATTCGCCTTCATCCAGCACCAGGCTGGGTGAGGCAGAGTTTACCTCTTCTGGTAGACTCCTGATAAAGATGCGTTTGGATTCACTGGAGGGCAGGAAGATTCCTGATGCCATGTGGAGACAGTAGCCATGGTTTTTAGACAGGGATTCCTAGGCCCCAGGAGAAGCAACTGAGGACGTGCGAAATTTGAAAGACCTTCTTCACCTGTAAGTTCTAGTAACAGCCAAACACTAATGGCAAGACCTACAGTTCTGTTTGCTGATCCAGCCCCTGGCCAGTGCCTTCATTCATGTCCGACAGGAGCAGCCTGCAAAGGCCTAGAGCAAAGGACGAAGATTGTTGAAAGAGGCCATGGGGTAGACAATGTCTTCCAGGCATCGCGGGAACATCCCAGCGGTGTGAGAAGAACGGGCTTTGCTACTCACACTCCTGAGACATGAAACGCTTTCTGAACCTCAGAGCTTCTGCTCAGACAACAACACTATTCACCTCAGGGATTGTCCTGAAGACAAAGGGGATGCCACAGGTGCTTAGCCTTCAGTCAAAGGCAGCCAGGTTTCTGGCTGTACATCAATTAGATCAAAGCCATTTAAAAAAGATTTCCCCCTCTGCTTGGCCCACACTGGCACTGGGCTACCCTGCCAGCAAACCGTGGTCCACCTCACTTCAGAGAGGAGAGGTGGGCTACCCTGGGTAAAGCCAGCAGAAGCCAGAAGTCAGTCACTGCCAATTTTTTCTTGTCACACCATTGTCTCTGTCTTTCTCGTCTGACCTGCCAAGTCAGCAGGCTGAAGGCACTGGGGATCCAAGGCCACTTCCCCACTTCCTCAGAGAGGAGGCTGCTGTAAGATGGGACTGGCTGGGATCCACCTGATGTCAGAACAGGGCCTCAGGTGTGCTGTGGCATCCTGTGTATAAAGGTCCTCTGCCTCCATCGAAATGCCCTTTGCTAAAGGTTTCCCTCTTTCCAAATGAGAGGAGAAGAAGAAAGCATTCAGAACGCTTGCCGTAGGCACATCTTTTGCACGTGGAGTATGTCCGCAAGTGTGACAGAATCAGGAAATTGGGAGATCTGCGAATGTCCGTTTGCAGGCCAAACTGGGGCCTTGGAGACACCTTACCTCCTGAGTTGCTGGCTCCTTTTCCTGGTTAGCTATGCCAAACAAGGAGGACGGTGGCTCAAATGACCAAAAGCAGCGGTGATTAAGAACTTCTGGGACTGGGTTCTGAGATGAATTTATAGTATGTTTTTTAAAACATGGTCGATTCATCTCTCAAATTATGGTCATCTCCATGGTGCTACTGAACCTGGATGAAACTAAAGAGTTCACTAGTTTATCTGACTGTCTACTGCCAAATCTCCAGCTATTTAATGTCATTTTGCCCGTCTTCCTCCACACTTGTCCTTTTAGGATTATAGGCTCTGTGGAGAGATGAAACTCCATGTCATT
>NW_011888857.1:512235-528621 GCF_000151845.1 Pteropus vampyrus
AGCCAGAAGTCAGTCACTGCCAATTTTTTCTTGTCACACCATTGTCTCTGTCTTTCTCGTCTGACCTGCCAAGTCAGCAGGCTGAAGGCACTGGGGATCCAAGGCCACTTCCCCACTTCCTCAGAGAGGAGGCTGCTGTAAGATGGGACTGGCTGGGACCCACCTGATGTCAGAACAGGGCCTCAGGTGTGCTGTGGCATCCTGTGTATAAAGGTCCTCTGCCTCCATCGAAATGCCCTTTGCTAAAGGTTTACCTCTTTCCAAATGAGAGGAGAAGAAGAAAGCATTCAGAACGCTTGCCGTAGGCACATCTTTTGCACGTGGAGTATGTCCGCAAGTGTGACAGAATCAGGAAATTGGGAGATCTGCGAATGTCCGTTTGCAGGCCAAACTGGGGCCTTGGAGACACCTTACCTCCTGAGTTGCTGGCTCCTTTTCCTGGTTAGCTATGCCAAACAAGGAGGACGGTGGCTCAAATGACCAAAAGCAGCGGTGATTAAGAACTTCTGGGACTGGGTTCTGAGATGAATTTATAGTATGTTTTTTAAAACATGGTCGATTCATCTCTCAAATTATGGTCATCTCCATGGTGCTACTGAACCTGGATGAAACTAAAGAGTTCACTAGTTTATCTGACTGTCTACTGCCAAATCTCCAGCTATTTAATGTCATTTTGCCCGTCTTCCTCCACACTTGTCCTTTTAGGATTATAGGCTCTGTGGAGAGATGAAACTCCATGTCATTCCCCAGATCTGCCACTTGCCAGCCCCATGTCTCTGGACAGGCTGACTTAACCCTCAGTGTGTTCAGCTTTAAGGTGGGAATAATACTCACAGGCCAGTCATATGTGATAAATGAGGCAAAACGCTTGGTGGGGGCTTGGTCCACAATCAGAAGTTAATAAATGGCAGCGCTTTTTCTTCTCAGTTTGTCTTTGACACTGTGGATACCTGCTGGGTGTCTGGTGTGGCATGCCCTACGGGGCCTCTTGGCCTTTCCTGGGCACCCACCCTCGATCCTGAAGTCCCTGAGGGAGGCCCTGGGGTAGTGCCAGGATGGCCCGGTTTACCAAGGGTGAGTCTGACAGCCTTTTCCTGCCGCAAGCAAGCATTCCTTGCCGACTCCATGAGGCGGAATGCAAACACCAGGCGAGTTCTGTACCATGCCCCAGACTGCCGGGATGCACTCCTAGAAGCAGATATGTGGAGGCTCCAACCCGTCAGAAGAATTCATTAGGACAGTCTGTGATATGGTGCTGAAACCGGAGGCTCGTTCAGTCAGGCCGGGGATGGGGAAGTCTCGTCCCTGCTGAACTTCTACCACTGATAAAGGCAGCCTCTGCTGGCAGATTTCATTTTTCACTGGGCCATCTGTGTCCAGTCAAGGATAACTTGTCTTTCCGAAAAAACTTCTCGTCAGCGTCGACCCTGCACAACCTCCCCCTGTGAGTCAGGCACCACTCCTGGTGCCTGGGGTCATGGGGATGGTGCGGTGTCAACTAACCGGTGTCATCATAACATACGCGGAAGGAAGCATTGAAGTGGTCAGGGTGCTCATGTGGCTGATGCCCTGTTACTTTTTATCAGCCTGAGTTATTGCCAATTGAGCTCTGTGTTAGCGGATTTATAAATCTTCAGAGCAGTTTTTTTATTTTCTTAATTTTGTCATTGCTATTATCACCTTTTATCACCTGTTTATATAGAGAGAACGTTACTACTCTCTCCAGTCATTCTTGCTCTCCGTCTTTCCTCTCTCGCTCTCCTCCTTTTCATTCCCTCCCCCTCCTTCCCTTTGGCAGGTTGGGTTGATCTAGCTCTTTCCTCTGATGCTTGGATTCTTATGACAGATCCTGATGGGACAGCCTGAAGGGCACTCACTCTTGCCTGCAGTCCATCCCTGTGGTTTGGGGAACTTAGAAAGATCAAGTTCCAGGCTTAAAAACAATCCACTTCACTTCTTTTTGCGATTGCCCAAAGGTTTAAGGCCAACTGTAGTGGTTTGGGTCTTCCCAGAACATCCTTTCAGAGCTTAGATTGGCCAGGAGGAGCTCTGTCCCCTGCAGTGGTCAGTTCCTTCCCACAGTGGCATAAGAGACACACCCTCTAGCCCCTGTTTCCCAACTACTACTACTAGAACGGCTTTTATGGACCTTCTAGAGACGTGCACATTTGTACCAGGTTAAGGAGTGATATCGTTCACTGCCTAACTTGAAATTAGAGATAAGTTTGTAACTTTATTCATTTAGCAAACATATATTGTGGCCCCTAGTTCAGAGTCGAAGCAAGCATGGCCTTCTTTAAGCTTCTCAGTCTAGTAGGAGAGGCGAAAACTTAAACAGATAATATAAGCATGGGCAAAAGAGCAAGAAGGAGCTTTGCCTAAAGAGGTTAGAGGTTTAACAGAGTATTTTTCAGCCTGATCTTAAAGGATGTATAAGACTTTCTCAGGAGGAAGAGGAGGGGAAGAACATTACAGGCTGAAGGAACTGCAAGAATGAAAAGGACGGGAATATCCTGGCATGCCTGGAGCCACAGTGGGGAGGGATGACCCTGGGCTATTGTCCAAAAAGACTCCTGCTTTCTCAGGATAGTATATCCTCAGAACTGGCTGCCCAGAGGTGTATAGAGCTGGTTTGCAAGCCAATTATTAAATATTTAGGAGTTTTGCAAGCCAGTTGTTAAAGCATCAGTAACTTGAATTAAGAATGTTTATAGCATGGAAACTGGCAAGCGCTACAAAATAAGACTGCTTTTGTTTGTTTTTCCCACAGCCAGTTTACCAGCCTACCACTGTAGGCCACTCTGAATGGAGAGTGTCTAATCACATCCCCAAAGAGCCTGGGCAACACGCCTCCTAGTATGCAGAGGCACTTATTCTACCAGGAAGGCCTGGCCATTCTTAAGCATTTAGTCTTCTTAAGCATTTAGTCTTCAAAGATGGAGTCAAAAGAGAAATCGAAAAACAATCTGATTCTTTCTGTTTCAAAGATTGCTGGGTATGTGCAAGGCTTCTCCTTGCCTCACACCATATCCTTGACCTACCCCTCATGTGCTTATTCTAAAGCCACCATGGGGCCATACAAATCAGTTCCCACTGAGATCAGTGTCGTTCCCTCGAGTCCTCTGTCATGAGTGGGACAACACTTGTCCAGAAAGAGTTCCTGGAGACTCAGGAGATCTCAGCTCAGCCAATGTCAAGGAAAGACTGACTTTTTAACAATTTTTTTTCTTCTTTTCCACCGAATTGACCAGTTATTTCATCGTCACCTGACACAGCCTTGGATTTGATCAATGTGTGTAAAGTTGCTCAAATCCTGTAAACTCTGACCACAAATAATTGTCCCAATGTAGTATAACAGAAAGAGTGAAACAAAACATGTTCAGATTGCAGCTTTGCTGCTGGCCACAGGTAATAAATATATACAAGTAACTTAACTTCTCTGAACCTTATTTTCTTCGTCTGTATAATGGGAATAACAAGTTCACCTCGTGGGGTTGCTGAAAGGATTAAACAAGACCATGCCTATAAAATGCCTGGCTTTGCTTTTTAATCTTTTTTTCTCTTCTTCTTCAGTTCTAACCACCCCTCCGACTACTCCCAGCCCCTGCCTTATCCTCATATAGTGAGTGGAGGCTGATGCTGACTTTAAAAAGAATCGGTGATGAATCTATGTACATTTCCTATGCTGGACCCTATTTAGGGCATACTTGTCAAGTTAGGGGGACTGTCAGTAACCCATCTGTGGAGAGGACTCATGGCTATGGCTTTATTATCGCCAGGCTCTAATTTCTCTGAACCTCTAAAATGTGGATAAAGTGCTCGCTTCATAAGTTTGTAGTGAGAATCAAATGAGATAATGTACATAAAGTGGTTAGCAATTTGCCTGGCACGTTGTAAGCATTCCATGATGGGAGCTGCTGTGAGTTAATTTGCTATGACTAAACAGAGTTGAATGGATTCTGAAAGTCAAAGGACCATGGAACTGGAAAGGAGCTTAGAACCCAATTCTCTTGTCGAAGGTCCCCATAATGGGTGGCAAAGCCAGGACTCAAATCCAGGTACCCTAACTCAGAGTCCAGAGTTCAGCAGGGCCAGTCAGCAGGAAATGATTACTCCTTATTCTGGACTTTTTTTCCTTATAAAAGCTGGAGGAGTAGAACAACCCTCAATGAAAATCGTTAATATTGGGGTTTGTAATTTTGAGGCTAATTAGAACTCACATTGCTGTGTTCCCCAAGAGAGAAGCTGTAAGAGGAGGCCGGGGCTTTGTTTCAGGAACATGAAGCTGTTACATATTGCCTCTGAAGCACAACCCCAGCAGGGACCAGAATCCCTAAGAGCTGATGGGACATACATCATCCAGGAATCTGGCTGCTTGGAGCCAAATGCAAATATAGGCAAGGCCCAAAATTGGGATTTCAGCTTTTTCTTTAGCAAAATCTTTAGCAAGATAATACAAGGCTGGGGAAATTGGCAAAAATCAAGTATCAGCCTCAAAATAAATGTATTTGGAGCAGAGTATTGAACATATGTAAAGTGTGTAAAAATGATTTTTAAGGAGTTTTTTTTTCCTTTTGTTCCCTATAAGTTTATTTTGGCCATTAGCTCAAGATGACTATTGACATTCTTGACTGTTGAAAATCTTCCTCAAGGAGCTGGCCTCATTACTGCATTTTTTTTTTTTTTTTTTTTTTGCCTCTGCTTTACTATAATAAGCCCAGGATATGTAAGCAGGGAAAGAAGTGGTGAGGAGAGGTTAACCCACCGCTCTGTCTTACGTGCTGTCTTTAACTCTTAGTGGAGCAGAGTGGTGAACTGAGTGTGTGTCTAGCTCTGCCACACTCATCATATGATCCTGAGTAAGTCATTTAGCCTCTCTAAATCTCATTCCTTCATATCTAAAAAGGAAATAATAATCGTACTTGCCCATGTTAGTCTGTATCCAATTAGGAGACAGAAACCACATGTTGACTTGACCAGGTTTGGTTTAATGTAAAGAAGTACTAAACTCTGATAGGCGAATAATTATAAAGATGTGAAGAGAATTCTAAAGGGTACCTCAGGGCCGAGGGAAAGTCCCCAAGGAAGGACAAACTTGGGACAGGGAGGCCTTCCCTGAGGCTGGGATTCAGGCTTGTTTGGAGAAGACGTGGTTGCAGCCTACTAGACAGCAGAGAAGTTCACTGGGTTGTTTGTTTCAGAGCTGGCCCACAGTGGCCAGACAGGCGGAAACAGCCCTCCCGGGTATAGGTGAGCCAAGGTGGGTGGGCAAAGAAAGGGAAGGCGATGGGAGTCTGTGTCCTGGCAGGGTGTTGCTTGGCCTAGGGTTTGTGGTGATGATGTTGGGAGGACTGGGAAACAGTCCTCCAAACTGCAGGCAAGCCAAGCTGGTGGGCGGGTGCACAGGGAAGTTAGGGAGCCTGACGGGGAGGCTGGAGCATCTGCATCCGGGACGCCACAGCGAGGTGGTCCCTGGGCCCTAGGCAGGGCTGTGGGGGTGCTGAGGGACTGGGCACTCTGGGTGGGGCAGAACGCCACTGGATGTCCCCACACATGCACAGGTGGATGTGTGAAGCAGCAGGAGCAAGCAAAAGCAAGCCAGCACAGCGGGACCGGGAAGAGAAGCTTCTTACTTCTGTAACGTTTCTCCATCGCCCTCTACTGACAAAGATTAACATTATGCTCAATGTCAAGGAGAAACGATTGAGCTCAGTCTATCGTTGCAAAGCAGGTACTGAAGGGTGAATTGGAAGCTGAGGCAATAAATTGATTAACTGGCACATGACTTCATAGAATTATTTGAGGGATTAAATGAAAGGGGCCGTGTAGGATCTTTAGCTCAGTGCCTCAGAAACTTTCAGTAGCTTGAATCAATTCTCCTGATTCCTGCTAGGGAGTATCAATCCATATTTTCCAAAATGTGTACTAAGGTCTTTAACTAATGTGGTAATAAACTTCATTGTTCAATGAGAAACAGGCTAATAAGAACAGCCTGAATATCCTGTAAAAGCAACAGATAAAAAATAATCCCACAGGCCATAGTCTTTGTAGGGTGATTATTAGCAAAAAACACTTCAGAGAGGCTTTCTGGAGCCTGGTCTGCTCTGGAATAAGATTGTAATAATCTGTTCCACATCTATCAAGATTTACTGTGATGCTGAGGTGATGCTCGCCAACAGTGACACCTGTTTGTATTGATTTCCACCCCCTCCCCAGCCTCTGACATTGTTTCCTGATGGTTCATGTCCACATTTCCCTGCATGAAAGAGGCTTCATCGGGTTCCTAGGTCTTGCAAATAGATAAATTGAAAGGGAACTTAGAGGCCCCCTGTCTTGACTTCATTTTTCAGATGAGGCTCAGAAAGGTGAAGTAGATTGCTCAGTATCACGCAGCTCAAGGCAGGACAATGACTAGAATCTAGATCTTCGGAGCGCAGACACTGTCTACAAAAGACATGCACCAACGAGGCCTGTGTTTTATAACCTGACACTGAGTTTCCAAAGACGAGTGAATATAAGTGTGTGCATTGGTTTGGATAGTCTCTCCCCACTAAATTTGTGTCTTTCCTAGAACCTCAGAATGTGACTTTATTTGGGAATAGGGTCATTGCAGACATAATTAGTTGAGATGAGGTCATACTGGAATAGGGCGTGTCCTTATTCAATATGACTGGTGTCCTTATAAGAAGAGAAGAGAAACAGAGACAAAGGAGAGAACGTCATGGGAAGACAGAGGCAGAGATTGGAGTCATCACGAACCAAGGGTCGCCAAAGATGTCTGGCAACTGCCAGAAGCTAGGAGAGAGGCATGAACAGATTCCCCACTTGAGCCCCCAAGAAGAACCCAATCCTGCCAACACCTTTATTTCAGATTTCTGGCCTCTAGAACTGAGACGATAAATTTCTGTTGTTTTAAGCCACCTAGAAGTGGGAAACTTAATACAGTGTGCAAAGATGAATGTCCAGAGATTCTCTGTGCCAGGAGATATTGTGCCTAATATGTACACATAGTCACTTGTCACATTTCAAGGCAAACTTTATTTTAACTGATCAGTCTTGTCACTAGGATTTACTGTGTTCTCTCATTTTTCCATCCATATACTCTACGCTGTGAGAGACGCTGAAGTTCAGAGAGACGGAGGAATTTGCCAGGTCATAAAGCTGGTCAGTGGCTGACCAATATTCGGAGCGGTTCTGTTTTCCTCCCAAGTCGATGCTCTTTCTACTGTACCATAAGCAATCCTTCTATCGCATAAATTCTTCCAAAATATCTAGGGAGAATGACCTGTTAACTGAGGCTATTGTGTGAATTGAATTTGTTTTTGGTCCTTAAATCTGACAAGGACACCAATAAATCATTTAAACTAATCTTACATGGAAATGGATACAAAAACCGTATATAAAATTGTATCAATTAGAATAAAACAACACATATTAAAATAATTGTCCACCATGGTAATATAAGGTTTGTCTGGGAATGGGAAATATAATTTGTAGAAACTAGTAATAGTTTCCTATTTGATAAGAAAAAATTATCTTGATACAAATGTCTTAACAAAAACAAATGTCAACAAAAAATATTATTTTCTGATCAAATCCTTAAAATTTTTATAGGAAAAATTTCTTCTCTCTCTCTCTTACACACACGCACACACACACACATCTGCACTTGCAAATTAAACAACAGCGAGATACCATTTCACACTTACTAGAACGTCTCAGGTGAAAAAGACTGACAACACATACACATCAATCACTCATTACACTTTCAAGTAGAATTGCAAAACTGACTCGTCGATTCTAATAGACCAAATTCCCTTAATGTTACACTTAAAATATCAAATATGTACAGCTGTCAACACAAAAAGTTGATATTTTTGTTTGATTCTATTGCCATTTCCATATGTATGTATAAAAAAATGTCCTGGGTTTCAGAATTAAGGAGCTTTTATTCTCTGAGGAGACAATTTCATTATCCCAAACACTTTGGGGTTACCTTTGATAGGGTCGAGTCTGGATGCTGACTTCAAAACCGTTCACAGGACTGATGGGACCCAAATAGCTTTCTTTATGGTCCCGTATCTCAGGCTCCCCTTATTACAGTCACACAATTCTTAACTCTTCTCCCCACTCAGAGAAGTCTAAACACCTCCCAATTTGCTACTTCACTTTGACTGGATTTTGCATTTCTTTGATTCTTAAGATATTTAAATGTCTCTCGTCTAGTTTTAAAGACCTTTAAACTTGGTAGAATCCTGCATTCTTTTTAACATTTTTCCCGTCTTGGAGTCCAATAGATATTAAAAGATATTAAAACAACACACATCTGGGTTCTGGATATTTCTCATTGCATTGTCTGACCTTGTGCTCACAACTTCCAAAGTTACCCTGCTGACAATGAAGACTGGACAGGAATTCGAAATGTTGTAACTATTTAGAGGTTAATGTTCCTTGAATTCCATTTTTCTCTTATGAAGTTGTTACGTTCATCACGATAATATTTAAAGGAAATAAATGGCCTCTGGTGCCTAATAAATCATAAAACTTTCCCGTGTACCAAATGATACGTTTGCTGGGGAAAATTAATTTCTCTCTCTGAGGGGCAAGTACTAAGATTAAACCATTAGAAGAAATTTCCCCAGTCTTCTTACAAGTGCCTGTGTGCCCAAATGTGTAGACAGAAAACTCTTTGATGGAAATACTAGGTTGAAATCAGGGTGAAGTGAAGAATCGACTCATTGCTGATATCGCTGTTATTGATATCGTTGAGAAAGGACTGCCCCCACACCTCATGCCCACCCAGCTTCCCATTAAAAACAAACAAGACGGGGGGTGGGGGTTGGCAGGGGAGGGATCTTAGCAATCAGCCCCAATTCAACTCCTGACCCCCTCCAGGGAATATTAGGGAACTCTAACCCTCCCTGGAACACTCCGGGCAGTTTTACTTCCTCCGTATTTGGTTAATGCTAATTGGTGCCCCCACTTCAGCAGGCAAACTGCCCACAGTTTCCTGTTAATCCGTGCAACTCAGAGTGAGAACATGGACATGTGTGCAGCTACAGAATCACTCTTTTCCTTGCTCTGTCCTCTTTATTTTGTCTTTTCCACTTTTATCTCCATAGGTACCAGCAAGTAAATATGTTCAAAACAGAACCCATCATCTTTCTCCCCAAACCTCCTCCCTCTTTACCTCAGTGGCTCCAACCAGAAACCTGGGAGTCATCCTAGATTCCTCCTCCTTCTTCTTTTTGCCCTGGCCCAACATCTAATCAATCACGAAGCCCTGACAGTTCTAAATCTAAATCTCCCTGCACTGCTTCCACTTGTCTACAGCCTCCCCGCCTTCATCTCTCTGTAGATTATTGTAACAACTTATAACTGTTCTCTCCATCACCAGTCTTGCCCCCTCCAATTTATATTGGCACAGCAGCCAAGGGAGATTTTTCTAAATGCAAATCATTTCACTTCACCATCATTGCTCTCAGGATAAAGCCTAAACTTCCCAGATGTTTTCCAGCCTTGGAACACCTGATCCTTACCTCGAAGCCTTGCTCAGTCGCTCATGGCTGCAAAGACCTATTTCATTCTGTATCATCTTTGAGCCTTTGTTCTAAATTTTGTCTGGATGCAACTCTCTAGAGCCTCTTCTTCCCATTTCTCCCCAGTCTCTAACTCTTACTCATCCTCCAAGTCTCAGACAAAACGGAGGAGCATTTCCCGATCCCTCAATCCGCAGTCCTTGTGACTGTGCATACAAACACACGTTTCCGCTATTATCACACTTCCCAGAGCAGTAGACTCTAAAACCCCTTTTATAGGCAGAGTAACGGTTCCCTAAACACGCCCCAATACCTAAAACCTCTGAATATGTAACAAGGCAAAAAGGACTTTGCTGATGCGATTAAGGATTTTAAAATGGGGAGATTATTAAGGTGGACCCTAAATGGAATAAGGATACTTACAAGGCAAAGAGAGAGAGACAGGAGAATCAGAATCAGAGGAGATATAATAAGGGAAGCAGTGCTCAGAGGGATGTGAGGCCATGAGCCAAGGCATGTGGGCTGTCTCTAGAAGCTGGAAAAGACTTAGAAACAGATGTTTCCCTAGAGCTGCCAGAAGGAAAGCAGCTCTGCGGATATCTTGATTTTAGCCTAGTGAGCGAGAACCGTTTTGGACCACTGATATCTAGAATTGTAATATAATAATTTTGTATTGTTTTAAACCACTAAGTTTGTGGTATTTTGTTATAGCAGCAATAGAACACTAACACATCCTCTGTGTAGATTTTGTTAATCTCTATATATCTCTAGCACCCAAAGCAGTGACTGGCGCATTGAATGTGCAAAATTATATGTGGCAGGATATTATCTTGGGAATATTATGCTCTTTATTTTTCTCCTAGCAGTCTGCTCTCTTTCTCCCTACTTTAGCAGCTAGTCCCCGGGTTTCTTTCCTCAGGAAATAAGTATGATAAGAAGGAATGACCAGCTGGTCCCCCTTTTGAGTTTTTCTGTATTGTAGTCTTTGTATTGATCACTGAGTGAAAAAAAAGTCATGGGGAGGAAATGATGATGGAAAGATTTAAAGAAGGTGGGATTTTTTTTTCTGAAGACCAGAAAAAAAATTTCTTCAGGTAGGAAGAGGTGGAGAAAGGAAATGGAGACTGGGAAGGGAGATGGGGAGACCCCAGGAGTGGGTGGCTAAGTGACGTGTATTAAGGAGACGAGGTGGTAGAGCACCACAGATGGCCCAGCTGAGTGCTTAGTGCCCTCCAGACCTGAAGGGGTCAGGCAGACAGAAGAAACATATGTATAGATGCACGAACAGCAGAAAGACCACCTTCCAGGCTTCGGTAATGAGTTTGCAAGTGAAACTTGGGCTAGAATCTTTAACATTGACCAAGACTGTACCTTAGTGACTTGGGATTTGGATATAGGAATTAAATACCATTCTAGGAAAATAAAGTTATATTTCTTTTGCTCTTGAATGTGTGGGTTGAAATTCAAACCACCACATGTAGCCATCAAAAGAATTAACCATCCCATGGCTTGCTGTCTGCGCTTGTTGCTTTCACGTACCTGCAAAAGTCAACTCTGTTTTGGCTTTAGTAACTATCCTGCCACAACTCAAAACTCTTTCTTCGCTGTCAAAGAAAATATATTTTAATAACTCATACCACAGCAAGTGTTTTAAGCCTGTTTTCTTGATTTTTGAAGCGAAAATTTGAATTTCTAAGTTTAATATTTTGTGTTCATTTGTTCATTGCATTCAAATAGTAAGGTTCTATAAAACAGTGCTTTCAGCATTGTACTGAGTTAAAAAATCCTTGTTCTGCTGGGTTAAAATCCTTGCTCTGTCCCTTGCTAGCTGTGTAAGCTTGGGCAAGTCACTTCACCTCTTTACAAGAGGCCTATAAATTTGACCAACGCGTAAACTTCTTGTCAAGACTGTTAATATATAGAATACTTCTGTTCGGGTATGCTGCATAATTTACTTTGTTTTGATTTTTTTTTCACTTGATATATACCTAGAAATTGAACTAATGTCTCTTTCCATAATTGAGATAACAAAGACGATACCTTGATATGGAAAGAACTTGTTGGTGGGTCAGGCACTCAGGTAAGCACTAGTTGGTATTAACCTGTCCGGGCTCTGTTCTAGGTACTGGGAATGTCAGTGAGCAGAACAAAAAATTCTGATCTCATGGATCTTACATTCTACTGGGGGAAACAGAAAAAACAATAACAACAACCAAATAAATATTAGTTAAGTCAGGTGAAGAAGAGCAAAGCAGGGTAAAGGAGATAGATGTTCCATTTTAAATAGGATCACGATTTGGGCAGAGACCCTGAGAAGTGAGGGAGGAAGAGAGAACAAGCATTCCAGGCAAAACAGCCACGTGCAGAGACCTGAGATGGGGCATCATGGTGTATTCGAGGGTCAGTAAGGAGGCCAGTTTGTTGGGGGCAAGTCGGCAAGGAATAGATGAGTTCGGAGAGATGTCAGAAACCAGATCACGAAGGATCAACCTTGTAGGGAATTGTAAAGATTTTTGGTTGTATTCTGAGTGGGAAGCCATTAGAGAGTTTTGAGCAGAAGAGTAACGTGATCTGACTTAAAAATTACAAGCATCATGATCCAGCAATTCCAATCCTAGGTATATATGTAAAGTCTTGAAAACAGGTATTCAAACAAAAACTTGTACGAGAATGCTCATAACAGCACTGTTCACAAGAGTCAAAAGGTGGAAACAATCAAATGGCCATCAACTGATGAATGGATAAACAAAATGTAGTATATCCACACAACGGAATATTATTCAGCTATAAAAAATAAGGAAGTTCTGATACATGCTATATAACATGGTGAGACATGAAGCCAGACAAAGAGGTCACGTATTATGTGATTCCATTTAAATGAACTGTCCAGCATGGACAAACCCCTACAGACAGAAAGCAGATCAGTGTTTGCCAGGGCTGGGGGAAGGGGAGAATGGGCAGGGACTGCTGGAAGGGTACAGGTTTCCTTTTGGGATGATGAAAATGTTTAGGGACTAGATAGAGGTGGGTGACAGTTGCACAACATAGCAAATCCACTAAAGCCACTGAATCACATACTTTAAAAGGTTAATTTTAAGTTATGTAAATTTTAACCCAATAATAAAAATTAGAAGGTTCCCGCAGGCTGCTGTGTGGAAAGCAGACTGAAGTGGGCAAGGACAAAGACCAGCGAGGAGGCTCCTTCAGTAATCGAAGCGCAGTGGTTTGGACAGGCTGGTAGCGGTGGAGGTGGCGGCGAGAAGTAGGCAGATTTGGATATATAATTTAAGAGAAAAGCTCCTCAGTGTTCTCTCTAGGGCTCAGGTCTCATGGGGCCCTATGTGTGCTACACCCCCTGCAGCACTGGTAGTTACTCTCAGCACTGAGTAGGACTAGATTTAGGAAGCCTGGGTGTTCCTTACCTTAAGGCACACACTGAGCCCGAGGATGGCTTCAGTGATGGGGTCCTGTGGGCCCCAGAGACATTTTGCCTGGGACAGGGCGTTGGAGGTCACATTACTCCTGATAAAGAATTATACTCCACTTGAGAGTAGATAGCATATTAAATCTCTGTATACACTGTTTTCTCCTGTCACATCAATAAACTCTGCTTTGAGATAGAGAGAGAGAGAGCCAAAGGCATTTATGGGTCTTAATTGTTCAGAACAGTGACTAAGCCCCACTTGGTCAAGATTTTCTTGACTTAGCAGCTGTCCAGAAAGTGACAAATTTATGATTTGAGAGCAATTTTATTTTTCTGCCTCAATCACACAATAATTTGTGGGAATTAGCTACCCGATAAGATAAGAGGTGGGGGCAGGGAGATGGGGAACGGGGGGGAGGGGGTGGATTCAATACCCCTCAGTGTTCCAGGGAGGGCTACGGAATTTTCAGAGCAGCCCTGGACACACTGCAGGGACCATTAAGGGATTAACCAGCCCTGCTGAGGCCGCTGCACAGCGGTGAGGTTAGTAAATCATGGGAGGCCCGGGTCATTATCCTGGGAATTAGTTCAAGTTGTATCCGCAGAGACACCAGCTATCAATTGGAGTCCCAAGGAGAACACCAAAACCCGCAGCTGAACTCGGGGCTTGAAGGGCTGAGGCACCCAGGTCACAGTCAGCGGAGTTTGCTTTTCTTTCTTGGCACGAGTCTTCTCCAAAATCTTACAACCCGTTTTCACTATCAGCACATTTTTGCGGGAACCATCCATCGCAAGTTTCTTTCTCTCCACCAGATCGTATTAACTTTGGGCTTAGTTCGTTTAAAGAAAGAAAGAAAGAAAGAAAGAAAGAAAGAAAAACTGCTGAAACTCAAGAACAAGCATTTATTGGATAAAAAGAAAGGTTTTTTTCCCATGGCATTTGTCAATAACAGAGGCTTAGATTTTTGCTTTTTCTCTTTCTTTGTATGTGGTTTTTCTTTTTATTTGTCAGAGGTGGGAGGGGAGTCTTATATCACTTAAACATGGAACTATTAAAAAAAAATCAACTCTAATCCATCTGGCCTATGGAATATGGCGGTTCTTGACAAAGGCAATAGTGGAAATAAAAAATGTATTTGAATTGCTTATATTTCCCTCGCCAGATGCCCAACGAAACAGCAGCAAATCTTTTCCCCTGACCCTTTTCAGGACATTTATTAATTATGCTGCCGAGTGAGTCTCTGTTTGAGGAATCTGTCTCTGTGTCCTCATGGAGTTTGACTGCCATCTGAAAGAGCAATTTTGCAGAAAGAGGGGATTTTGTGTTTCTGGTTTAAGGACTCCTAGGTCCCTAATGCACTATTGCTGAAGGGGTGTTAACAGATGAGGTGGGAAGTGTTCGGCTTGATTCAATCAACTAACCTGCTACCAAGCAAAGGTCCTGAGGGTGTCAGAGCCGGAGGTGAGTTGCCTGATACATGGACTGATGAACAAGCCCACTGGGAGAAGGAGGCAAGAATAGGAGGGAGATGTGGTGGTTAAGAGTTGGGATCTTTGCAGTTCCACAGCCTGGATGAAATCCTGGCACCACCAATTTTTGTCTGTGACTGTGGACAAGCCTTTTGATGTCTCTGAGCCTTGGTGTCCTCATTAATAAAATGAATAATGGTACCTTCTATTTAGGATAGTCATGAGGATCAGGAGAGATAATATTTGTGTTTAGAGCAGTGCCTGACATAGAATAAGAGAGAAGAATATGTAGCTAGATAGCAATTATCTTTGTTCTGGAGGCAAAAGATTGCTTCCTTTCTTGTGTCCAGAACAAACATAGATCATGCCCTGGGATGGTTTCTGGTTCATTGCTGGACTGTGCTTTGTTTGCGATCACTTGCTCGTTCACAACTAGTGGAAAGGAAAGAACACTGGACTTGGGGTCAGAAGACCTGGTTTCAAGCACCTTCTCTTCCACTAATGAGATGAGCAGACTTGGGAAATAGTCTTTACCCTCTTGAAACCTCAGCTTCCTAATCTGTCAAGTGAGAACACTCATCTGGGGCTCACTGATCTATTGCAGGAATCAAATTAGATGACTAGTTCGTGTGGCCATGCTGTGTGGTCTGGAAAGCACTCTATGACTAGAAGGTGGCAGCAGTTATAGCTGCTGATAATGAAGTCATGTGGGCTACTGATGACTTGTCCTGTACCCTCTGATGGCCTTGGTCCCAGGGAGGGACTGGGAATAGAAGGTGAGAGGGATCAGAATGATCCCAACTCCATAAATACTTTTACTCCCTTGAGGTGGTTCAGAAGTGTCACTCTCGCCATAAATGCCAGGTAGATCTTTGCAGAGCTAGTCCCTGTCTTGCAGCAGCTCTGCCTGTGTCACTAAAATCATGTTAATAATAGCTAACTTAATCACTTAATTTTCCTGTCTCCCCTGGAAGAACCATTTCGAAGTGTGATATTTAACCCTCTGTCCAGCTCAAGCGCAAGAGGACTGGCCAAGCTCACATGAATGGAACTGGCCTTCATTTCCCACGGCCGGGGAGAACGGAGCAAAAGCTGACCCCGGCCTCTTTCCAACAGGTCATGGTTTCACGGTGGGAGAAAAGCTGCAAAGACAAGCCAGGACTAATTCAGAGGAAGACAAGGTCTCTTTCTTCCTTGCATGGCTGAGCCACATTTAATATACTCTGTGATGTGGTAAACTGCACAGTTTTGCAAAAACCCACCCTTAGAGCAGAAAATAATTCCTGAACGCAAAGTGCCTTGCTTAGTACTTTTATGTGATCTGCTTACCAAGGTAGCAAGGAGCAGCCCTGGATCAGATGGGAAGGGGGTCGTGATTTGAAACACGATATACCCAACTCCCATACTTCCCTGTTAGGATCCACGTGTACATGACCCAGTACCCTCAAATGTGAGCTTTCTCTGTGAATTGTGCCCACGCATGGAACGGTGGAAGCTGGATTTGCTGCTCTCATTTCCTGTTTTAGTTCTGTCCCTTCCTGACGAGGACTCATCATGGGTAACGACTGGCAGTAGACTCTAAGAACAGATATCTTTGATCAAAATGCTTCATGTGGTCAACCTCTTCAATATGGGTTCTTACATAACCTAAATTGGTCCAAAGAGATAATTCTACATGGTCAGTTTGCTTTTTCCTCATTTTAGACAAATTCCTTCTGAAATATACTTCCAAATTTTTCTATGGGTACGCAATTGAACTCTTTTAAATCCAGCAGCCCTACATCTAAAATGCCCTGAGAGAGCCTTTCCACGTGACTTAGATTTGGCCCCTTATATTCCGGTCCTCACCATAGCCTCCTAGAAATTTGATTGTCACTCAAGATCAATTACCCAGAAAGCATACTGCCTGACACAATCATGGTCATAATTTTTATTATTTGAAGGCTTAATTTT
>NW_011888857.1:530516-532997 GCF_000151845.1 Pteropus vampyrus
ACCGGGTCAACCCCAGGGCCCGTCCAGCTCTGGCCTCAGACAGAGTCCCGAGAGGACAGCTCATTATTGTTCTCAGGCAAGCCTTCTCGTTGTTTTGGGAAGTGAGGTGGGAGGTAGGTGAATAAATAAATCTCTTGCATCTGCTTTCAGTGCTTCTCAAACTCTAGTGTGCGTAGGAATTATCCCAGAGAGAGTGTTATAAATGCAGAGTATCATACTCCAGAGATTCCGATTCAGTGGGTCTTGCTCTAAGGTGACCTTTAAAATCTGCCATCAACTACCTTACTGCTGCCTGTGCAGCATCCCAAACACTGGTCCCATGCTGTCCAGGCATTCCTTCCCTCCCCTCCGTGTAGGAGGCTCGAGAACAGTGAGAAGGTAGGGGAGCTCTGGAATTCTGGCACAATTTATACAACTTCTTGTTTTAGGGGACAGAAGGCAACCTGCACTGCATAGGACTTGGACCAAGGAGCAAAGAGGGCTGAGCCTGGAGCCCCCTGGGGCTGACACTGGGAAGCAGGTCAGCTTCTCAAATGATAACATTTATGGATACTACTACTACTACTAATAATAATACTTACCATTAATTGACTATTTCTACATGCCAGAACTGTGCTGAACAGTTTCCGTGCATTATCTTATAAGGCAACAACCATATGTGATAGGTTTGCCCATTTTTTTGTTATGCTCATTTTTCAGATGAGGTACTGAGAGGTTAAGTGACTTTCCAACCTCAGCAGTATGACTGTATTGTAAACCCTTTGTCTCTCCAGGTGTGGACTGAGGACCAGTGTAATGATATGTGTGACGGTTTTAAACAATATGTCCCCAAATGGGTTAATTTTCTTTCCATCGAAGAGTGGAACTTAATTCCTCTCACCTTCAGCTGTGGGCTGGAGTCAGTTACAGCAGGATGGGATGGTATGTCGCTTATGGGATTATGTGTAAAAAGACTGGGGCTTCTGTCTTAGTAAAGCCACATCATGAGCAGCCCTGTGGAGGGGCCCACGTGGTGAGCAACTGAAGCGTCCTGCCAACAGCGGCTGACATGAGTGAGCCTGGAAGCAGAAAGTCAGTCCTTTCCAAGACTGCAGCCCACCCTACAACTTGCATGTCTCTTAATGAGAAAGCCCACGCCAGAATCATCCAGCTAAGCTGCTCCCAGATTCCTGCCCTCAGAAACTGTGTGAGATAACAAATATTTGTTGTTTCATACTGCTGAATTTTGGGGGTAATTCCTTATGCAGCAATAGATAACATGGTATCATCTGGGAGCTTTTTAGAAATGCAGACCTCAAGCCTCACCCCAAATGTATTGAATTGGAAGCTTCGGTCTTGCAGGCTCCCTGGGTGGTTCATGTGCGTGTTACATTTGAAAGCACTGTTCTAAGCCCCTGTAGTCTTAGTCAAGTGTAGAGATATAAATACATACACATCTCCCAAGGAAAGTCTTTTAAGCCAGAACATCTTGTGTCTTGCCTCTTTTCTCTGTCTTTCTCACTCCAGTCAGGAAAGCCAGCAGCCGCTGCCCCGCGCTCCACCCCGGCTGCCATGTTGCTTGGTTTGCTGAGCACAGTTCCTCTGCCCCAGACCCAGCATGTGACAAGCGCCTCCTTGCATGACAATCTTTGTAATGGTTTATGGGAAATGACTCAGGGGAGTGCTTTAGATGGAAACCCGGGAAGAGTCATGGAGGCCAGAAAACACACAAATGGGGAAAAGTACCTGCGGAATATGAGGTCATAACATAAAAGTGTGAGTTTGATCCATTTCTGTGATGTGACGCCAGCCCGCCTCTGGGGGTTTCCCCCTTTGGGGAGTTCTTAGTGACTTCAAAGGCTAAATCAACATGTTGGAGAGGGTGGAAGGGGGTGTTTTGTTTTCAAGTTACGAACATAAGGTCACCAAAGGAACCCACGTTTAGATGATTTTTTTCTTTTTTATGCCATTGTTTATGCTGTGTGCTTGCTCCAGGTTTGGGGTGCAGATACTTCCTGGAGGACCAAAGCGGGCTAAGTCAGGCCTTCAGCCTGGGGAAGTGCCTCGCCAGTAGTGGGGATGGAGGAAGGAGCCTCCGATATTTCTTAGCCCCCGGATGGTGACACACGTGGTGGGTACTATTATTTCAAACAATTCTTCCTTTGCTATTTTTTTTTTTTTTCCTGAACCGCGTGCCAGTATTCTTGAGTGTTTCGGCCAGTTTAGGAACATCACAGAGTAGTTTGAGCAGATGGGTGATACGTGGCTCTGGTCAACTTTTTTTAGCCGTGTTCGTGGCCAATCTCTATTGTGAACTTTTTAAACTACAGCCAGATGGAACTGTTATCCATTCTGCAGAAACATTGTGGGTTTCACACCTAGACCTTTGAACATACTACTCTTCCTTGCAGTCTCCTCCTCTTTTTCATATGGCTAACTTGTACTCATCCTTCAATTCCTGGCTAAGGTATCACCACCTCTGGGAAGCCACCCTAGATTCTT
>NW_011888857.1:533047-533380 GCF_000151845.1 Pteropus vampyrus
TTTTTTTTTTTTTCCTGAACCGCGTGCCAGTATTCTTGAGTGTTTCGGCCAGTTTAGGAACATCACAGAGTAGTTTGAGCAGATGGGTGATATGTGGCTCTGGTCAACTTTTTGTAGCCGTGTTCGTGGCCAATCTCTATTGTGAACTTTTTAAACTACAGCCAGATGGAACTGTTATCCATTCTGCAGAAACATCGTGGGTTTCACACCTAGACCTTTGAACATACTATTCTTCCTCGCAGTCTCCTCCTCTTTTTCATATGGCTAACTTGTACTCATCCTTCAATTCCTGGCTAAGGTATCACCACCTCTGGGAAGCCACCCTAGATTCTT
>NW_011888857.1:534660-553942 GCF_000151845.1 Pteropus vampyrus
GCAGTCTCCTCCTCTTTTTCATATGGCTAACTTGTACTCATCCTTCAATTCCTGGCTAAGGTATCACCACCTCTGGGAAGCCACCCTAGATTCTTCCAGACTGAGTCAGGTGTTCCTCCTCTGTGCTTTGATCATACCTCGTGCAGCCCTCCTTCATACCGTTTATAATTCTATAATTGCAGATTTACTTGTCTCTTCTACTAGACTAGGACACAGTGATGGGCTGCATCACATTTCATTGTTCTGTTTACCCCAGTGTCTGATACAGGGTAAGCATTTAGTATTTATTTGTTGAACAATCATATAAACGAATATTCTTTGTGTCTAAAATGGTGCCTGGCTCCTGGTACATGTTCAATAAAGATTTACAAAATGAGTGGGTGTCTTCTAATCATTTCTCTGAAGAGTTTGGAAAGTAGTGGAGCTCTTGAAGGAAGACCCCTGGAAACTAGGAGATGCTCTGCCTAGGTCCCATCTTATTCAGCTGGAGCTGACTGCAGGCTTAGCGAGTGCACTGCTTTCATCTCGCTCGTTGCTCCTCTCACTCCTCTTGACGTGATAAATAGAACTGAACTCTCTGGTCTGAGAGGTGCTGCCTTATTGATTCAAAAGCTGGCAACAGTGACCCCAGCACAGAAACATTTCCTGGGGATCAAATAACTGGCTCCTCTCAGCACTCATCAATCTGCAGCCTGGCTACACGTCCACTTCCCCTGGGACTTACTACCTGAACCCTAACCCTAAGTCCCTCAGGCCAGGCAATGGCCCCAGTAATTTACTATCATCTTGATTTCCCAGGGTTGTAATTTAGGAGGGCTTGCTGTTTGAGGCAAAACAAAGCAATGCTTTGGTTTACTCAAGGTTCCGAGTGGTGCTACTTTCATGGAATGAAAATAATAATCCCATATCAAGAATACTTTTTACATGAATTTTCTTATCTGGTTTATGTAAAAAACTAGAGATAACCATTAATATCTTCAGTTCAAAAATAAAGAGAGAAGATCAGAAAAGTTGAATAACTTACTGTAGATTGTCCTATAACCAGGGATACAGTACTACTCCAGATGAAACTAATAAATATAATAGTAATAACAGTTGTTTTTTTAGTGTTTATCATGTGTCAGGCATTATAGTTAGTACTTTATATATAATTTGATTAAATTGTCACACCAATCTTGTAGGTTATATATTATTATTCTCATCTGACACCTGCAGACATTAAAACTTAGAAAAGTTTTAATTGACTTATGAAGCAAGTCAATAGTGGTAGTGCCTGTGGCCTAATTCGGGTCGACTCAGATTCTGATCCAGTTCTCCTAGTTGGTGCTCTGTGAACTCCATTAGGGGAGAAACCACTTCTACCTAGCCCTCCACTGCGTCCTCACTGCCAGCAGAGAGCTAGTAGACAATAGAGAGTGAGTGCTTCTGCTTCCAAATATGACGCTCTTTCTAATTTTCTGTTCTATCTCAGACATGAAGAAGGCATGTCTGTGTCATGTGTCAGGAGGCCAATCGTGCCCATTACCCATTCATCCCCAAGGCTTTTCATCCCCCTGAGCCTCAAGTTAGCTCAGCGTCAGAATGGTCCTAATCACAGTCGCCGTTGATTAAGTCCCAACTGTACGTGCATCACTGTTGCAGGCACTCTGTGGACGCTGATCAGATCCTCTAGGTCACCCTGCAAGGGACGCCTCATTACTTTTAAGAGAGGGCAGCTGTGATTCAGAAAATTGAAGTAAGGCGGCTAAGGTCGGATAGTAACCAAACGGCAGAGCTGAGGTGGAACCCACACTCATGCCGAAAGCAGACTCCACAATGTTACCTCTCTCTTTTTAAAAACGGCTTTATTGAGCTATAAGAGACCACACAATTTACCCATTTAATGTTTAAAACTCATTAGCTTTTAGTATAGTCACAGAGTTGTGTAACCATTGCCACAATCAATTTTAGAACAATTTTAGAACATTTTCATTACCCCCAGAAGAAATCCCTTACACTTTGGCTATTTTCCACCTCAAATCCACTATGTCCCCTGAGCCCTAGCCTCTAATCTGCTTCCTGTCTCTAGAGATTTGTCTTTTCTGGACATTTCATATAAAAGGGATTATATAATATATGGTCCTTTGAGACTGGCTTCTTTCACTTAATGTCAAGTTTTGTCTTGTTGCACATATCAGTACTTCATTCCTTTTTTATTGCCCAATAATATTCCATCGTAGGGATATACCACATTGTATTTATCCAGTCATCAGTTGACAGACATTTGGGTTGTTTCTGATGTTACCTCTCTTATCCGACCTATTTGTCTCCCAGAGATGTTCTGAAGACTAACTAAAAATTAGATGAGAAAGCATTTTCAAACTCTAAAGCATTGTCCAAGTGGGAGGCAGCAGTTGTTATGAGCCGATGGAAACAAATGAGGGCAAGCTGGCTTATGTTTACTTGTTTCCAATGAAGCACAGTGTATCTTGCAGCAGTAGTTGGAAATTTAGTACTGGAATAAGAGCTGTTTGTGTTCTTATCACTGCTAGTGCCTCTTCAGCATGCCATTCTGTGATAATAGTTTCTATCTTGACTTTTATTTTATTTTATTTTTTTGCTGTAAAACAAATGACAGCAAGTGGCTCTTTAAGGGAATGGTTTTTAATTCTGAGTGATTCAAAAGTCTGGCATCTAACTTTTATGGAAAACAGATCTATCTTCTGCCACTAAACTGGAGAATTGTTGACTGGAAATAATCTTATTAAACCAATTTAAAAAACTCTTCACAGGTCTTTCTCATCAACAGTCCAACAATTCATATATCTTTCAGATATCAGAAGGGGCTAGTCTCGTGTGCGTTACTAAGGAGTCAACTATGTATATTTTTGTAAACACACTTAAATGAATCCTAGAAGAAAACCAGGACAGTTAGGAAACTTGCATCCTCTTTTCGTCCTTATCCTGGGGTGAAATGAAACAGAAGTGGGAGATTGCGTTTTTTTCCCCCCCATCTTAATTTAGCAAACTAGGAATTAATTTAACCAAGTCCTATGAAGACTGCATACACTGCACAAATATTTCTTGTATGTAAGACACTTTGGGGTTAGGTTTTTCAGCAGCCAGTCTGAAAGCAGTGTAAAAAAAAAAAATCCCTGTAAAATCTTTCCTGTTTTCAGCTAAAAGCTACTTCTACTATTTTCAAAGGGGCCTCTACACAATCAACCAGATTTATTGAGTGCTGACTGTGTCTGGCAAAGGACATGGAGACGGGCGTATAGAGAGGTACCAGCCAGAGCATGAGAAAGATGATCATCAAGACAGGAAGAAAGGACTAGAGTGGGGTGTGTGTGTGTGTGTGTGTGTGTGTGTGTGTGTGTGTATGAGAGAGAGAGGGGGTAGAAAGAGAGAGACAGGGGCAGGGACAGATATAGAGACAGAGCTCGTATTGGGATAGCAAGTACAAGAAATGAGATATGCATAGAATACAGGAAATATTAATGCTAACTTTTTTTCTATGTTTGCTGTTTGCTAGGCAGTGTGTTAAACACTTAACATATCAATCACCACAACTTAATAATGGTACCACCATTATTTGGTACTAGGTAGCATAGCTAGTACCAAAGTACTTTGGTACTTTGAAGGTGGGGACTTATTTGCCCGAGTCATACCTTTAGGAAGTGACAGATTCCAGGCTAAGTTCCTAAGCACTGCCCTAAACCATCTCTCAGTCGAATAGAAACCAGTCTACTCAGGATGTTCCATATCAGAAAGTAGATATGGCTTTTTTTTTTTCTTTCAGGAAAAAGAAGTCTAATTTTCTCAATGCAGATTAGATAATCTAGCTCTGAAATCTGAATGTTGAATATGAATAGATAAGCATTTTACATTGTTACCATTTGAACATCCTTGAGATGAACATGTTATTTCAGCGACCCTAAGAGAGGCTGGGAGAGGGTGACTTTTATCTGTGATACGTGCACACCCACCCCTTCTCCTGTGTTCAGGGCCACGAGCCCCTTTTCTACCACCTTTCAAGTTACCACTTCCCTGCCCTTTACATCCAACTTGTCCTATGTCCCAGCTCTGATATTTATTTCCTCAGGTAATGGAGGAAGTAGGCTCTAGAGCTGGAAAACACTACAGAATATTATCTGGTCTAATCCTCCCATTTTTCAGATGAGGAAAACAGGCTCAGAAAAGTGAATCACCCTAACTCACAGAGCTAAATAATAGGTCTCTGATGAACTGCTCCTTTTTGCCTTTTTGCGTGTAACAGTGTTGTTTTTTGAGGAAACATGAATGGGGCCCACAGAATTCCCCACTGTCTCAGATGAAGACCATTGGCGGTTCTCAAGAGGATTTAAGTGATGTCCAACAGCATTTAATTTCTCTGTAAATCCTTTTGGCTTAGGTCAAGGAGAAAAATCTACATTTGGCCTTGTCTTTAACACCTAATACTTGGTAACTTCTCTTTTAAACAGAGAACAAAGCTCAGCTCAGAGCCTCTGACAGGCAACTAGCCAGCTAGAGTCTAATAATATTGTTTTGTTTTCATTGTATTTATTATTATGCCTCTATTTATGGCAAATGATACTGACTTTCAATTTACAGTACTGATATAATGTTTCCCCGAAAGTGTATCTATTTATGTTTTTAAAAAATTGATCTAAACCGTTTAGCAATTAATAGTGCAGATGGTTCACAAATAGGACAAAAATCTTCATAATGATAAGCAAAAGATTTAGAAGCAGGAGAAGAGGCCGAAAACCATTTAAGAGGCAAAATGTAATGATTTGGGGTCTTCCTTATTCAAGGCCCTGAAGGAGGCATATCTCAAATCATACTGCTTAGCCTCTTGCCTACTTTGGGATGGGTCATCTTAGTGTGAGGATTAGGGATAAATTCACATTGATGAATTACATGATGTCACCCATCCCTTGCCCCGTGATTCCATCACTCCCACAGTCTGGCTTCTCTATGTGTGGTGAGCCCCTTCTTTCCTCTGGCGCCTCATTCCCTACTTTGCCCTCCAATCTCGCTGGGACCTCCAAGTTTCCTTCTCTTCTTCCTACAGACTTTGACACTAAAGATGCCGGATAACTCACAGGGAATTCCTTCACCTTGAAGAACGGAGACTCGCTGTGGCCTCCTTGACCAGGCCTGGGTGAGAGAAAAAAAGTGCTGTGTGTGGCAGTGAAATGATGCTGGTGTGGAGACTCCTGGGCCTGCTGCTCAGAAACTTGATGAGCTTTGTGTGACAAGTCGCTCTCTGTCTCTAGGCCTCAGTTTCCTTATCTTTACGACAGTTGTCCCACCAGCCCCGAGAACTCTGAAGAAAGGAGGAAGAAGGAGAAAGAAAATACAGAGGGAGATAGGAATTTCCTGATCTGTGAAACGAGAAAGATATGTACAGCTGATCGGAGCCCCCAACTCATAGGGTGGTTGCAAGGATGAATTAGTTAAGATAATGTCTGAAAATGTCTCACCACAATATTCAGCACACAGTAGGTGCCCAAACACGGTAGTTAGTCTTATTGTCATGGGACTGCTGAAGAGGCAGTCAGCTTTTATAGACAGTGAAGGACACAGAGGGGCAGCAGGCTTCACCGAGGATCGTCTGTGGTGGTTATACCTTAGCCCAAACTGGCCTCTCTGAGCTGGACTGGAAAATGGGCCTATTCCTTTCCCTTGGGGACAGAGGACACAGTCACAAAAATAACACCAGGAAGAGAGTGAAGTGATTGGGAGCCCCTGTGCAGAGAGAAAAAAAAAAAAAAAAAAAAATGACAAGGAGCCAGTCAAAGGTCAGGAAATCAATTTTTTTCTCCTTACAGATCTATAAGTTTAGAGGCTTGTAAAGGTCAACGTTGTCTTTTTAAAGTACCTCCAGGATTTACATCTTGAGTAACACTTGGTTTCCTCCATGGTAAACATGAAGATCCAATTAGTTTTCCCTATAATTCAAAGAGATCCGAGAAACAGGGACCTTTCCGGTTGGGAGTTAGTTTGGCTATAAAGTTTCTTGCTACACTATTCTGAGGATGAACTTTAATCCATATCTTATCTCCTGTTTGAAAATGAACATCCCTTCTTATCATAATGTTTCTGCTTTCTTTTTCACTTTTTCCCCCTCTTTCCTTAGGAGCCTTGGCCATATTCCTTTTTGGCAATCAGAGTAAATTCTTCATACTTAGTTATTTGCTGCACTCAGTTACCTTAAGAATTTTTCTCTCTGACTTGACTCCAGAAGGCATTTTAAGGTCCTGTCAAAGCAGAATGTTGCTGGAACCTCAGCTTTCTGGGCCCTGATTCTGAGTCTTTTACAGCGATGTGAAATGATGATCACTGAATATTTCTCTTTTTTATGGCACCCTTGACCAGGGATGAAATCACTGATGCAACCGATCCATGAACCCTGCTTACAGAGGCTGCTTCTCAGCCTCTGGGTTTCTCTCTTTCCCTCCGGGTTTACTAATCCATCCTCGTCTTTCTGGGGGTGGGATAAGGGGTGAACTGGGCAATTGTCAAGTACAAACACCCCGCAGGGCAGGCTTTCTCCTCTTGCTGGGCTGTGGTGCTAGTGTGTTGTCATGAACAGGGCTAGATCTGGGTTCCTGGGGCAAGAGGATATGGGGTATCTTTTCATGGAGGGTGAGAGTCAGTGTTTTAAGTACTTCAGCCCCTTCTAAAAGGCAGGACTGAGCTTTGAGTGAGAGATCTGTGTGTGAGCTAAGGAGTGGTGGGGCCTTCTTGGAAATCTGAAGGAATCTTATTTTACTTTCTTTCAACCCATAGAAGAGTAAGCTCTTCAACAAGATGGTATCTTGTACAAAGATACCACTGAATATTTGGCAGGAGACATTGGCCTTCTTAGCATAATCTCTAGTTGACTGGGGATTCCCGATAATCACAATAACCAGCATCTAGTGCCTTTGCTACAAACAAGTCCTGTTAGGGGCACTTCACATTTAATCTCAGAGCCTCCCTATGAGGCAGATACTATTATTATCTGCCTACTATTATCATCTCCATTTTACATATAAAGAAACCAAGGCACAGACAGGTTAAATAACTTGTCCAAAGCCCAACAGAGTAAGTGGCAAGGCACATTAACATGTGACAGTTTGACACGTATTTTTTTTCTCTAGTTTTGATAAGTGAAGAAAAGGATGGATGACCAGCCACTTGACTAAGATGGTTGAGATATGGAGGGTGATTTTGCCTCTTAAAAGATTGCCATTTGGTTTTCCTCTTTACTTGTTACCTAATAGTCCAGATAGAAAGTACAGTATATCAAATCAGAATACATTCTGAAGTTGCAAAAAACAGAAAATCCAATTCAAACTGATTTTAATAAAGGAGATTTATTAACTCATATAATGGCAAGTTCCAAACTAGAGTGACCCAGCACCTCAGTAACATTATCATAGATTTAGTTTCTTTCTATCTTTCTGTTCTGCCTTCTGTGGTGTCTGTTTCTGCCAATGGCTGACTTACTTCGTGGTGGCAAAGGCTGTAGTGTTCTAGGCTTCATACGTGAGTAGTTGAGAAGAGAATACTTCTTTTCCAGCATTCCAAGTAAGAATCCTAAATTCACCCTGGTTGGAAACAAGTTGCAGCTGACTCTTGAATCAATCCCCATTCAAGGCCAGGAGAGTGGAATTTATTAACTAATGTCAGCCATCCAGTGATCATGTTTGGAAATGCGGGCAGAATCTGCTTCCACTGGCTACATGGGATACACAGGGAGACAAGATACCAAATAAAAATCTGTGTGTTGTCAGAAAGTGGAGAGCATAGAATGGCTGCTGGGTAAATAATTCATATTTTTGAATTATTGAAAGATAAAGCATGGTTCAAAGTGACAGAATGCCCAGTAGTTGAGATGTAGGAAATTATTACTCTCACTTAACATGAAATGCGAAAGTGGGCCATTCCAGTTGGTGTAGTGGCTCAAAGATGTCCCCAGTGACTTGGGCTTTTTTCTGCTTTGTCACAAAAGGCTGCTAGAGCTCCAGGCATTACATTCTCAAATGTGACCCAAACAGAAAAGAAGAAGGTAGAAATAAAAGGGCTCTCTTCTCATGTATCTTATCTTTTACTGAGGTAGGAAAATATTTCTCCCAAATCCCCCAGTCATCTGCCTCTTTCATCTCATTGGCCTAGACGGGATCATGTGGCCATTGCTAGTCTCTATAGTGGGAAGCTGGCAAAGAAAAGGTGGATCAAAAACGGCCTTGGGTAGTCATCCAATAATGTCTTGTTTTGGTAATTTTGTGCTAATGAAATGAAGGCCATGTTTTAAAATTTGCTATTGTCAATTATAGACACTATTATCAGGATCTGGTTTAAGGCCTTTTTAGCAAAATTCAGACTCACAGCTTATTAGCTTTCATCCATATTATCTTTGAATACAAATTTCAGTGTAGTACCAGATATTTACATGTTGACATCAATGAGAGGTTTATCAGAAGCAAATTTAGGCATCAGCTTACTTCACACTGTCAGCAGTAAATGAACACCTCACAGCTAATTAAAACTCAGCTGTCTAAAGTAGGCTTATAAAAATTGGAAATTCTAATATAGAATGTTAAATAATCTGAAGTTTGTTTTTTCTAGATGGCAAAAATATTTCTCTACTAATTAATTGCCTGATCTTCAGGGCTATAAGCTCAGTCTTAAAGTACATTACAAATATCCTATCACTCAATAAATTGCAGCCAGTATCAGCGAAACATTTTTGGCTTATTTGAGGACTGGAGTAACGAGGCCAAGAAAGTGACTCAATAGATTAGAGAAACGGTAGAGTGAAAGATGCTGAGAACAATCTGATTACACACACACATACATCCATTATGTTTTCAGTTTTGAACTATTCCAACTTTAGACATTTTTTTTCTCCTGACTTCCTTTGAAAAATGACATGAGCGAAATTTTTCACTGCAGTTGGAAGCAGACTCTGTTAGAGGAAAGAGGCCAGTACCTGGGGAAACCGTGACAAATGAATCTACTAGGAGGAAAGAAAAACTTCAAACATTCAGAGAGTTAAGGATCCAGGAGTAATTGCAGCTTGGCTGGGCAGGGCCAATGTGCACTTACATTTAGTACTGACTCACAACCAACATTTCATGGTGCTTTAGCATTTATGAGGCATTTTTACTTACACTGCCAATTGGCCCGAGCTCTAATAAATCTCCACTAGAGCATATTTGGTATGTACAATTATACTGGGACGTAATAGGTATTATCTTTGGCAGTTCGGTTGTTTATTCCCCATCTTCCCTTTTCTGGCAGCTGACTCAGGCCTGGCCAATCGTAGTACCTATTTCTCGGAACCCATAGAGGACCAATCAGGGTCTTCCCCTGGGATTTTGATGTATAGTCAATATAGTTACCCTCCGACCTCATCTGCACCCCATGAGGCAAAGCTAGAAGGTAAGACTGGAGCTGGAGAGGAGAACAACGGAGATGGAGAGCGCTTAGCTACACGTTGGACCCAGGATCAATCTTTGCCTGAAGCCAGACCCTTGTGATGTCTTAGTTAGGTGAGCCAAAAAAATTGTTTCTGGCTTAGCTAGTTTGGGTTGAGTATCTGTCACTTGCGTAGAAGTCCTGATTGATACCACTATTTATTTAAGACACAATCCATTTTTGTAGGTTCAGCTTAAATTGAGCCTCTTTGACGCTGTCTTTGCTGATGGCTCTCCTCGCTGACCCTTCTTCTTGCCGTGGCCACACCATTGCTAGACTGTACCCAACAACTGGCATGGTGTTGAATGCAATGGCACAATTCTCTGATTTTTCAAATGTCTTTTCAGCTGTATTGTAAAGTCCTATGGGAAAGGATAACACATTCCCTAATTAATAAACAGGAGGAGTTCTGAAAGTTTTTTCAGAAGTTGTTTGGTTAGAACTTGAAATTCATGTCTCCAGAGAAGTAGTGTAGGCAATGGTTAAATTCCCAGGCTAGCTCAGAAAAGCCCATTGTATAAAAATGTGTGTATAACGGCCGAGAATAACAGAGGAGGTATACAGAAAACTACTGCTTGGAAAAAAGTTGTTTGATTTGAGAGGTAGAAGCAGACTTTTCTGGACTGTCTGGAGGATCTTTAGTGTTGTGTTATCTTCCTTTTTAAAAATTAATTTTGATTTTCACCAAACTTATACATCCACTTGGTTTACAGAATTTATATAATTTTACTAGGGTTTTCATACGAAAAATAGCTGTGGTAGATAAGATGAAGGTCTCAAGGTCTGGGCCATGCTTACTTAATGCTATTCTCGCTAAATGTTAAAATGTAGCACAGTATTTTGCAGACCAGCTGTAAACAGGATGAGCTCGGACAGGAACCCAACCTGATAAGTGTAGCCAACTACAAAAAAAAAAAAAAAAAACCGAATGTGTAATTAACTAAATAGTGTATATAGAGAATGGCTAAGGCTCTTGGCTTTTTCTGGGGGAGAGAGACTTGGATGTCAATCCTCTGTTTCCTTTACTTGCTGCAAGTAAATAAAACTGCCTAACTATGACCACATCTCATTCTTGAATGAAACACCCCAAAGGCAAACACCTTGAGTTTGCTAACAGTGGTTTACAAACCACTGTGCCTCACCAATTTTCTGCTTCTTGGAGAGTAATGCTTTTAAATCTTTTAGGTGTTTATTTTGGTATTTTAATACATATGTTGTAAGCCACTTTTTGACTTTTCTCTTTAAGGCATTATCTATTGATTTCCATAAAGGCATATAAGAATTTAGCTTTCTTCCTCACTTGCCCACCCTGGCACACGCCACTCACATTCTCATCTTCTTGATGTAATTCTATCAATTTTGGTTAGATAAATATTTAATGTTCACATGATTATGACTAGATACAGGCAATTCACTGCTGAGCTGTGTAGTATAAAAATACCCAAATTACTTCTTTCTCTCACAACTTTAATTTTTCCCAAGAATAATAATTATCTTAATCTTATTTGCTAACATTTTAAAGTAATTATTCAGTTAGCCTTAAATTCTCTTCCAGTTGGTTACATATCTTCTCAAATTAAAAAAAAAAGTTTTCTATCAATTTCACCTTTTTGGAGACATTGAAGAGGAATTTTCATTCAAAAGGCTAATCAGCTCTCTGTTCTGCTTCTGTAAATATGCTGGCTGCAGGGGTTGTACTTGAAATTGACTAAAGACTCACCTTCTCTTTTGTTTGATCTGTCTAAGTGACAAATGTAACTGTTTGTATCCCTAATAACGCCCACACTTTGTAACACTTTGTAACTGCTGGTAACCCATAGCAACTCTCACCCTTTGTAACTCAATGTAACTACCAGCAGCCATAGCAACTCCTGCGCTTTGTAACCATATGAGGACAAATTAACCAATCAGCCTGTGCCAAAAAGGGTGTATAGAAGGAATGTTACAACTGAGCTCCCCCGCAGATCTTCAGAGTGCTAGCTCCTCTGGGACCACCGGTGTAATAAATCTGAGTTCTCCAACTCTCCGAGTACTACTTGGTTTCTCACCGGTCTAATTTTGGATCTTTTCTGCAACAACATCACTCCTGGAACCTTCTGACTTGCTCTAATCTGGGATGGTTGTTCTCTGAGCCTACTGCAGAGCGACTATCCTGGAATCTCGCTCCATAGTCCTGGGATTCCTTTTGCCTTGCTCTTGATTTGGTTTTCTTTTTCTTGGTTCACTCTCATTTGGGTGGAGTAACTTGTCCTCAGGTAGCTTTCTTTTCCCCTTTGGTAAACATAAAATTTGCCATTTTAACTATTTCTAAGTAAACAGTTCAATGGCATTAAGCACTTCCACATTATTGTGCTTAATCGCCATTATCCATCTCTAGAACTTTTTCATCACCCCAAATTGAAACTCTGTACCCATTAAACAACAACTCCCTATTCCCACCTCTCCCCAGCTCCTGGTCACCATGTTCTATTTTTTGTCTCTTACATATTTGACTCTTCTAGTTATCACATGTAAGTGGAATCATTCAATATCGATCTTTTTTTCTAGTAGCTTTTTGAGAAAAAGTGTATGAGAGATATATTGAGAACATGCATATCTAAAGATGTCATTATTTTCCCACTTACTGATAACTTGGCTGGACATATAATTCTGGGTTGGATATACTTTTCCCTTTTACTTTAAAGGCACTGCTCCAGTGTGATATGCCAATTAGATCAAGGACTCTGTAGCCAGACTGCCTGGTTCAGATCCCAGCTCTACATCCCATTACCTGTCTTATATTGAGCAAGTTACTTTGCTCCTTCGTACTTCAGATTTCTCACCTGTGAAATGAAGATAACAGTAGTACCCATTTCAGAGGGTTGTTGAATTGTAAAGCACTGGATACTGTACAATATAAAGTCTACCCCAAATATCAGCTACTGTTGCCTTCCAATCTCTAGTGTTGCCATTGTGAAGTCTGAAGCTGTTTTGATTCTTACAGATTTGACTCTTTCTAGGTGACCTTGATTCTTCCTAGGTCACTCATTTCTTTTTCTTTAGAAGTGGTTAAAATCTATTTGGACCTATATTTTAAAATTTCGTAATGATGTTCCTTCATGCAGGTTTATTTTCAACCATTGCTCTGGGTACTCAGGAGGCCCTTTCAATTAGAAAACCCATGTCCTTTAATTTAGAGAAATCCTATTGATTAATTAGTTAATTGTTTAATGATAGCCTCTTCTATTTTTTTGTCCTCTTTCTGGAACTCCTGTCATTTAGTTTATCTGATTGGTCCTTTATTTTCATATATTTTTACCTATGCTTTTATTCCTGTCATTTAAAAAAAAATATTTAATGTCCAAGAGCTCTGCCTTGTTCTCATTGCCATAAAAACAAAAACAAAACCAAAAGCAAACCTGCTCTTGTTTCACGTATGCATATCTTCCTTTAACTCTCTGAGATTTTAGATGGAAAAAAAAAGCAACCCTGGTTTCTTCTCCCTTTATAGCCTTGTTTTTTTGTTTGCTCTTGCCACATATTTAACATCAGAATCTTTCTTCTAACATCTGGTGATTCTTGGTATCTGCCAAACGGGGCAGAAAAAAATCTGACTGGAAGTTCTGCTGTGTGTGGATGGGGTTTGTCAACTATGGGCCTCACTACAGGGTGATCAGGAACCCCTCATGCCATTATCTTTTATCTTTTCTCTTTAGCTGGCCAGAGTCACCAGAGAAGAATCTTGCAATCTTCTCTCTGGAGGATATTTGTCAGGCTTCCAGCCTGCAGGAGAAGAGAGCTTGGGCAGTACTTAAATTTTCATTGAATCTTCTTGTTTTTAATACATTTAACCTCTCCAGAGAATAAACCTTCAGTGTTTTGCTGGGTGGGGAAGTCACCCAGATGTAATGACTTGGAGAGGATATCTAATTGCTTCTTCAATACACGTCCAGCTAAAACTTTTCTGCTGTTTCCCAGTTTTGCAGTGCAAATTAGGATTCTTTTCAGTTTTCACTATCACCAGCCTAAGAGTCTTTCTTAGGTCTTCTGTGAGTTACCGCTAGACTTTTTACACTTGTCACATTTTAAAGCTTGTTAAAATGCATATTTCTGGGCATCATTCTTGTTAATCTAACTTATCAGCTATCGTATAGGCCCTAAATCTTGAACCTATAACAAGGATCCCTTAGGAATTTGATGTAGGTGGTCCAGGGACCACAATTTGAGAAAATGGGTTAGACAATGTTTTGCCAGAAAACTACCAGAGTTGTTTGAATCTGGAAACTTCTCTGGAATTCCTTTGTTACCTGTCACAAGAACTTTGGGTTAAGGCTGAGAACACTTTTTCCCATGAACAGAGAACCTACCCGGATGTGTGTGGGTGACCCGCTTTAGTGTGGTTTTTATGGCGCTGAGTGTGTCAGGCAAACGTTCGGGATAGTAGGGCTTTCTAATCTTCCTGTCTGGATGGTCCTTTTCTGGGGTTACTTAAAATTCATGCAACCCCTTCAGAAAGCAAGGCTGTCAGGCTACATAGTGCTTAACGGGCTTTAAAAAGCAGTAATTAGAGAAAATGAAAAACAAAAACAAAACAGATTGGTTTGGTGTTTGGTCCCAGAAATAGGAACTGGCCACTCAAAATTTGGAAGCACATTTTCTGGGATCCCTGTTCCTCTCTGCACCTCAACTTTCTATGTCGTAACAATGCTCTTCTTTCTTCTGAGGCCTGTTTCCAGACTTTAAACAACTCTAGAGTCTTTGACCTGAACAAGAAACCAACTCCCTCAACATAGGGGCTGGGCCAGGAGTTGGGGTTCAGGCTTGGGGTTGAGGCTGCTGGGGGGGTGAAGCTCTCATAGCTCAGTTTTATTGCGAGTCCTTAGAGGAGGCGCCATCCTCACTGCAGATGGGCCCAACTGGCTTCCCAGCTCTGTTTCTTTAGGCCACCGGCTGCAGCGGGAGCTGGCAGTCTCCAAGCCCACAGCGACCCCGCGCACACAGCGACTCCGCGCCGGGCAGCCCCGAGTCCCCCGAAGCTCAGAATCCCTGGGCGCCGGGCGGCCGAGTTCTCAGCGCGAAGGTCGCTCCGCGGCCCAGGCCACCACGTCACTGGTGACCTGACCCACTGAGTCAGCCCTGGTCCCTGGAGACGCGAGCGACACGGGCCGCCGAGGGTTAGTGCTGCGCGACCCGCGGACGTCCTGGAACCGGGCGCCGGGGCGCAGTCGGGGGCTCCGGGAGGCTCCTCTGCGCGCCCGGGGCGCAGACCCGGCGTCTGGCCCGAGCCACCGCCCGCCCGGGTTTCAGGTTCAGAGAAGCGCCGCCCTAGCGCCTTCCCTCCCGCTCCTTCTCTTCCGCCCTGGAGGGACCTGGGCTTCTGCGGGCCTTCAAGAGCGCGCGGACAACTCTTCTGTGTGGCGGGGGCGGCACTGTGCCTGGTCACCAGCTGTTTACTCCTCCAACCTCACTCTCTGCTCTGGTACACTTTGCCCCTGCACAGCCGGGCCGCGCGCCTGTCTTAAGTCCACCCCCGTTTGCCAGGCCAGGACGAGCTGTCTGCCTCCCTGTGCTCAGCTCACGAAATCCCCTCTTGAAAACACACCGGAAGGGGGAGCTTTGGGCCAAGCGAAGGGTTTTCTGTCCAAAAAAAAAAAAAAAAAAAGAAAGAAAAGAAAAGAAAAGAAAGGCCGGCCTCCAGCACACCTGGTTTTAATAAGAGCCAAGGGAGAAATATGGCCCGGGGCCTGTAGGATCCCGAGGAAATTTTGTTCATAGAGAGAGAGAGAAGGGCGCACATGGATTGTACGTGAGCAGGCGCACTCACCATACAAGGGTTTGTAGAGACCTTGTGCACTTTTCAACTTTAATTGTAGCTTGGACAGGATGTAGGTGGTAGTGATGTTAGAAATGGGACATAAACAGGAGTTGAAAACACATTTATTAACTTGAGGACTAGGCAGTCGCACACTTATGTACAATGTATTCTTTTCTTCCCAGTTTTAACAAAATGAATATTGAAAAACAACCCTTGCCTCTTCCTATACTCCCACCGTGTTAATCCATGTACACACATATTTTGTGTGTGTGTGTGTGTTGCAATTGTAGGTACACAGCATTCTTACCGCAAATTCTGGAACAAGGGAGGTAAATTACGTCCCAACAGAACGGAAGTTCTCATTAATTTTGAGGAAAAAAGAGCTCTCAATACATAAGTTGGAAGTTAGAGATTCTATCATGCTTTCAACCTATATTATAAAAGTTTAAAGGATAAAGGACATGAAAGCCTTCTTAAAAAGACCCTTGTGAGACATAATAAATATATACACACACATTCTTTTTGCATCTTCATTTGAAGCCAAAGACAAATTTCTTTCCGACATAGCACTTTGATCTTTATACTCTTAAAAAATTCTTCCTCTGCCTGTACTAGAATTTTTCATCTAACATTTCTTAACTTCCTGATCAGCATTTAATCAGAGGCCCTAGGGTCTTGTACTTCTGTTCCCTCAGCCTGAAATTCTTTTCCCTTGCCTTTGCTTTGCCAGATTCTCCTTATTCAGATCTCTGCTAAGATATCCATTTCCCTGCTCACCTCCATGCGACAATGATGTTTTATTTTCTTAAAGCACTAACCATGATATGAAATTATTAATTTGATTATTGTCTGTCTTGCACCTCAATTATATAAGGGAACTTGCTGCTGTTTTGCTTGCTGTTATATCCTAGAACCATACTTTCCACTCCCAGTATCTACCAGGACTGGAGGACTGGTATTTAGTAAATACTTAAAAAAAAGAAAAAAGGAAAAAAAGAAAGATTTGTAGAACAGAGAGTAGCCTTGGGAGCACTTGCTAAGTGAATGTGACCCTCGAGAAAACATCTTTAGTCTCCTGTCCCCCACCCCTTGCTTTTTCTTCATGGTGGCTTGAGTGCAGCTACTGTCCCTTCTTAAGAACCCACCTACAGTGGCCTAGAGGCAGTTGGGGCCTCTGGCATTTTTCTGGGTCTGGATTTTGGACTAGAGAACAACTGGGATTCTCCCCCAGAGGCCTGGACTGCTGGCTCCGCAACCCCCTGACCCTTTAGCACTTCCCAGTGCTTGGCTGCATGCGTAAGGTTCCAAGGTTCCTGGTGGGAGCTGCTCATGAAAGATGCTCTGTTATTGTTGGACTCCAGGCACAAGGAATAATTAGGGGAGTGACATGAGCTAAAGTCGAGGCCTTTCCTTGTGGGCTGGGCCATGCGGCTGCAACTGGCTTGCTCTCTGGCTAAGGCCATGGATTCCTGTGGATTCCTACGTGGTTCACTTCTTAGAGGAAACCTTGGTGAGGAAGAGGCTGGGAGTAGGGGCAGACAAGTTTGGAATTTCCTGTGGTTCCTTGGGGATTGATTGTTGTTGAGAACAACCCTGGGCAATACCAGGGTGGAGTGGCTGGGCCTGCTTGCCTTTCCTCAAGGCCATACAGGGCTCCCAGGGTCTTACAGGCTGCCTTGGCCAGGGCCTGCGTGTCGAGTGGGTGGAGTTGGACCAGCAGTGGAAAGAACTCGATGTTCTGGGAGCTATCAGTTGCCAGCAAGGAAGAAGCTTTTCCTTAAACTCTGCAGTGCTCAGCATGGTACCTGGCACAGGGTGGGTGTTTTAACAAATGTTCATTCAAGTATGAAACGTGAGAATGCCGTTCAAACTGTATTTCAAGCCTGGGTTCAAATCCTGCTACCATTTCATTTTCTCTTATAAATTTGATTACTCTAGGGACCTCATGTAAGTGGGATTATACAATATTTGTCCTTTTGCATCTGGCTTATTTCATGCAGTATGTCTTCGAGGTTCGCCCACGTTGTAACATATGTCAGAATTTTTTTCCTTGTTAAGACAGAATAATACTCTATTGTATGTATATTCCACATTTGTTCATCTGTCTATGGACATCTGAGTTGTTTCCACCTCCCTGTGTTCTTGGTTAAGTTCTATAAGTAGTCCTTGCATGGAACTTCCTTCCACATTACTTGGAGATGCCTTTTGAATTTAATTTAATAAAATTGCAATGAAAAAAAAAAACTGGAAACCGGCCCAACGGCAAGAAGGAAAAATGGGCCCAACAAAACTTAAAATAAAAAAAATACTTTTTAATCCCAATTTTAGGTGGACTTGGATAGCGGCAGTTCTATACTTGACTGGGGAGCTAGGAGCTAACCAGTGATTCCCAGGAGAAAAATCCCTTTTAGTTTGGGAAGGGACCTGAGCTAACTTAGCAGTTAGTTAGTTGTTCAGTGTGAGGCCTAAGGCCTCAAGCATTTGTGAAGAGGGTGGAAAAGTCAGTAGGTTGGTTCGGTTGGATCCAGACCCAGACACCATGGAAGTTATTGCTTTGGAGGCTGTTGTTGGTTCTTAGTTTTGAGTTGGAGAGAAGAGAAGCAAGCTTTGGTGGAATGGGGGGCGTGTGGAAACCACCAGATTCTTGAGCTCGGCCTCGTTTCCCACACCACTCTTTTCTCTTTCTCAGAAGACTTTGTTTCAGAGAAAACAAAATAATTTTGACTGAGCTATTTATTAGGTTAGAATAATTTCAGGTAGTTTTTCCCCCTCTTTTGCCAGCAACCAGCTTTATCATTTGAATCTACTGGTCTACAACTTGTGCACCAAGGTGACGTGTGTAAATTCACAGAGGTGCCACAATACTTGTCATCTCTGGGATACCCAAGAACTACTAGCTCAACGTGCTCATAGTTGCAACATTAGATTGTGCCACGTTCCTTTCATGGCTGTCATATCATTGCGAAGCTGGGTTTTGGTGGTAGCTTTGATAAAGAAAATCAGTGTAGAGTAGGAAGTGAGGGGAGCAGTGTCCTATCTGATCCCAAAGTTTAAGAAGTTTTATAGTGCCCAAAAAGTGTACACAGTCCATTAATAAGTAATTATGATCATTTAAAAACGACATTAAAATATTTTTTCAATTTACGTTTACTATTTTTTTCAAATTGCTACTAAATTATGAGGACATAAATACTTACTACGTTGTTTGGATTTCATTCCTTAACAAATGTAACTTTTAGGTATTTCTTTTACCCAAGGGTGCCATAAAAAATTACTGAGCCTAAGGGCACCGTGTACCAAGAGAGTTTGAAAATCTTTCCTTTAATCTATCAGAAAATTCTGAAAGTTGTGTATCAATTTTTAAATCCATCAAATATGGGATTGAGGATGAGATTAGAAGAGAAGTAAAATAAACGCTTTGCTCTGAGATTTCCTGGAATAAATTTTAATTTTTCTGATTATAAAATGAATATGTATTAGTTATTTTAAAGAATAAAAACCTCCGTATTCCCACCCTCTCCCCCCTTCTCAGAGATAGCAGCTGCTAACTTTTGGTGGATATTCTTCCAGACTTTTTTTCTGTGCGTGTTTAAGAATACTAGATATTTTACGACTCACATAAATTCTATTGTTTATTGCTTTTTAAAAGCTGTATTACAGCTATCTTTCCATGTCAACATGAATAGACTTGTAATACATAATGCATATATATTTACTTCGAACAAATTTACAAGTACAATTTCAAGGGAGAAAAGCCTCTGAATTCTAAAACCTTTATTACTAAATTGTAGGATGACTCTACCGTTAGAATAGCTCAACTGCGCCTCCCTGTGGCATAATGGGATATTTAACATTTTTCTTCAAATAATCCGTGTAATGCCTTGTATTCTGACATCGAGGATACAAAGATGAATGAAATAAGATTTTTTCTAGGGGCTCGCAGTCTATAAGAGGAGATAAAATATATAATTAAATAACTATGCAAGGAAATAAAAAGTAATTAGGGATCAAAAGAGAGCCACAGTTAAAATCTCA
>NW_011888857.1:554742-568830 GCF_000151845.1 Pteropus vampyrus
GACTTTTTTTCTGTGCGTGTTTAAGAATACTAGATATTTTATGACTCACATAAATTCTATTGTTTATTGCTTTTTAAAAGCTGTATTACAGCTATCTTTCCATGTCAACATGAATAGACTTGTCATACATAATGCATATATATTTACTTCGAACAAATTTACAAGTACAATTTCAAGGGAGAAAAGCCTCTGAATTCTAAAACCTTTATTACTAATTGTAGGATGACTCTACCATTAGAATAGCTCAACTGCGCCTCCCTGTGGCATAATGGGATATTTAACATTTTTCTTCAAATAACCTGTATAATGCCTTGTATTCTGACATCGAGGATACAAAGATGAATGAAATAAGATTTTTTCTAGGGGCTCACAGTCTATAAGAGGAGATAAAATATATAATTAAATAACTATGCAAGGAAATAAAAAGTAATTAGGGATCAAAAGAGAGCCACAGTTAAAATCTCATAGGAGGAAGAGGTTAGTCCATCTGTGAAGATTAAAGACTTCATGGCACACTCACGAACAGCAGCAACAACAATGATAACGGATAACATTTATTGAGCGCTTATGGACCACGAACTGCTCTTTGCACTTTTTATAGAAAAGATGGAATTTCTCTTGTCTAGGCCTTTAAACATAGGTTGGATTTTGACTTAGAGAGGTGATGAGAGGTGGAATGAAGGCAGGAGACAGTACTTCAGGTGGGGAAAATGCAAGAGGAAAAGCAGAGACTTCTGTTCAGGGAGGAGCGGGCCTTGCAGATTGCTTGGAGTGAAGTGGGAAATGGCTTTAGAAAAAGGCAAGTGCCTTAAATCTCAGACCAAGGACTGGGACTTTAATTCTGTTGAGAGGCCATGGGGAACCAATGATTCAAGTTTTTTGATCAGGGGAGTAATTTTATCAGAGCTGGACTTGCAGTGTGAAAGATGCGAGACTCAGGGCAGAGGGGTTAGTTAAGAGGCTACTGCAGTAGTCCAGGCAAGATATAGTGTAATGCCACTCCAAAGAGGGGCAACAGAAAATGGAGAGGAGGGAATGAATCAGCCTGGTTAGGAAGCCAGCAATGGAGGATCTCTTATTTGAGTTTCACATTTTTATTATTTGTGTAAAGCCACAGTAACTTTTGGTGAACTTTGAATGGAGGTCTTGATACCCAACGGGCTTATTCTACATGAACTAGATTATTCTACATAAATAGATGGATTTTCCAGTGTTCACATGCTGATTTTACACCTCTCCTCCAAGAAACTAGTTATATTGGGGACACCAGCTAGGCCACATTATTCAGCCTCTGATCTGGTAATGTTGACAGAGCCCAGGTCCTCTGATAGGACACATTATTCCTAGCCATTCCCTGAGTTTGTGAATGGTGGCGTGGCATCTGGAGAATGCTGTTATGGTATGTTTCTTTTTCCGATGGACATAAAACCGGAGGGGATTTGTTGAACCTGAGCAAACAGGATTTGGATTAGACCTGAGGAGCTGATTCTAAGGATGAGAGATAACTGGAATTGTATGATCAAGGGAGCTGCAGTACGCTGTTTCGTGGCCATTTACAGAGATAAGACAGTTAATCGAGATGATTGGAGTTTAGTTTGTCTTCCAGAATAATTAATTTTCCATTTTATTAGTAAATGCTTATAAAAGGAATCCTGCCTTTAATATTGTATGCACCGAGAGCAGTGATTCTGAAAGCAGGGTCACTAGTTCATTGGTGAGCCACTTGGTTGTTCTTGACGGGCTCCAGCCTATCGCATAAATGCGTAAGATGTTATTTTATAATAACAAGTAAGGTACATAAGCTCGCATTTATCTCTAACAAAACTAACAATAAATGATTCAGAATCTTCCTCCCAGTTCTTCGTTATCACTGGCTTTCCCATGCCTATGTGGGCATGTCCCTGCATAGTTTGAGAGTCACCAATGTGGAGAGAAGTGACTATATCGATCGCGCTTTGTGCATTTCCCTAGTGAATTTCTCTGCACTTCATGGGTCCTCTTAAATATTTTTCCTTGAGAAACTCTTTTGAATTATATCATGTTTTAAAGATAAGTAACTTGAATGGGGAAAGTCAAGTCAGGTGTTTCTAAGGCATCCAGGATCTAGAATTTAAAAAGATTCCCATGGCTTTTTTTTTTTTTCTCTGAATGCCAGAGAATATGCTTTTTTTGCTCATGGGCAAAGAGGCGTGACTGCATATAATATATAACATCCTATAATGCAGTTCTTGAATTTGTGGATCACTAATTAACATGCTTGAGCTATTTCCAACTTTGCTAGAGTCATAATTCAAAAGTGATTTGTCATTGGCATACAACAGCTTCATATTTCAAACCCTATCAGATTATAGTTATGTACTTTATCACTTTTTAACCATTTAAATTACATTCCTGTTAATAGGATCTATGTTTTAACGTCAACAGGCAGATTGGCAGATTGCATGGTTCATGTCTAGTTGAGTTTTTATGGCTAATTGGGCACATATGTACTAAACTAACCCCTCTATTTAGAAGTGAAGGATTTTACTTAAAATGAGCATATTTTTATTACAGGCAGCTTAGTTTCATCTGCTTAAGTAGTTTTTAAAACATGAACCATTTTTCAGTACCACTGTATCTTAACATATTAACTGTATTTTTTTAAATGCAGATTTCTTTCACTAGCTTAATGGGAATTCACAGAAATCATAGCCTTTTAATTAAAGCCAATATGTTTCAGTGCCAGACATTCTGAAGGATTCCAGTGAACCAAGAGAGAACACATTTCTGCACTGGAAGTGTGCATATGGGACCCTTCAGAGCTGGACAGAAATGCCCGATGGAAGGATTGAAAACAGGAAAAAGATTAATAAAAAGAACATCAGAGTAGTTTTCCAAATAGCTTAAATAATGTGTGTAGTGAAATAATTTTCTACGCCAAAGGATGGTTTGATTGAAAAAATGTGACTTTTGCATAGTCTTAATAATATAAAGTCTAAATCTAACTTTAATCTCTAAAAGAAAGAACCTATGATAGCCATATTTTTCAAACCTAAAATTGGTACCAGTAACTGTATTTTCAGAACTGATTCTAGTGATCTGACAAGCAAAATCTGAAAGACAAGAAAACAGAATATTTGAAAGGATCCTTGAAAATCTGGACTGTGTGGTCACTGTAATGGCAGCTGTAAGAAAATCATGAGATACATTTAGTCATAGTTTAGTCAAACAGAAAGAGCCTGGGACCAGAAGTCTGATGACTTTAATTTTAAATCCGCCTTGCACTTAACTCGCTATGGGACTAGACAAGTTACTTAACCATACTATGTTTCAGTTTTCTCAGCCGTAAAACAGTGATTCTATCTACCTTAACCATCTTATGGTTATTGTGAAGATTCTAATGAAGTACTGTGTGTATAATCTTCTTGAAAAGTAATGCTGAAGCGTTACATATATGAAATTACTTCTGTGGCTTTGAATAACCATGTCCAGACAGAGAAAATGCTTTATTTGCCATTGCCTCATTCAAATGCCCAACACCTGCCTGGTGTAAGAAAAGGCTCTGTAGACAGTACCGAATGCATTTGTGCATGTGTGCATGCAGGAATGAATGGTTCTCTTTGCTCTAGTTTCATTTTCTCCCTCAGAGACTTGGGCCAAACAAATAAAACTAAATGTGTGGTTGCAGATTCTTTAGAGTTTTACTTAGGTGCACTGTGCTGGTAACCATCCAAGTCTGAGCCACATATAGAAACACAACATCTAGTATTACACATGTGTGGGATGTTGGGTGGCATTTTTTTCCTATGGTGTTGGATTTGGCAACTAGAGCCCTAGTTGCAAATGCAACAGTGTAAAGAAAGCCAATGACAAATGTGACCCCCTCCCTTTCCCTTTTCCATCTCTCTCCCCCTACCAACTACAAGACAGCCTGTTTAGTTCTCCTATCTCCAGTCTTTGACCCAAGCCTCCTCTCTCTTCCTGATGGCCTTTTATGGAGATTATGGGGGGAGAGAGAGGGAGAACATCTTCTATGCTAAAGCCTTTTGGAAGAAGATTATTTATGATCTTCTTCCCTTTGCATGAGGGAGAGACAGAAGCTAGTGGGTAATTCCTTCAACATATTAAATGAGGGGAGAATTTCTTATTTGCAAGAAGGGAAAACTGGCTTTAGGTTCTCCTATTGGATATCTGCTTGGGCAACTGGCTTGCAGATCTGTCCCCTGGTCTAGTGGAGCAGAGGACGACTGGAGAGGGATGGCAGGATGCTGAGAGGGGCTAGGGAGGTGGAGGGGTAGAGGAGAGATTAGGCAGGTGGAAGAGGAGGGACAGCCTGCACGTGCACTAGTTGTTATGGCAAGGATGCCCAAGTTCATGGTCGTCAGATGCACACTGTGTTGCAGGCCTGTTGGATTTGACTCTCTTGCTGGTTTTCCCACCCAAGAGGGTAGCCCACTGGGTGAGAAAGCAGTCTGAAGAGCCACACTTCTAGCTCCAGACTGCCTTTCAGGGGAGGGAGGCAATGAGATTTAAACTGAGTCACATTTTAAACTGAACTTACTAGTGCAAAGTGACAGTGACCCACAGGTGATGGAACTTGCTCGAGATCTACTATTCCAATATGGAAGGGAGATTTGACAGCACACAGTAGAAAGCAGTGATTAGAAGTCAGAAAACAAAGCAAAACCCAAACTGTTTCATGTTTGTATAGCACTGAGCAGAGACTCTTCCATAAAGTTATTACACTAATTAGAAACTGTCCTCATGTGGTTTGTCTGACTCCAGTAACTTAATCACAGAATCCAAACTCTGAGCAGAAAAGACCTTAAAGATAATTCTTCCTAGACTAGTAGATTTCAAATGATGTTTTAGGAAGTCTGGGGGTGGCTGCCCACAGAGGTTGCTCAGGACCCCCTGGGGGAGGGATCAGGATGAGTTAAGGGGGAGGGTTAAGGAAGAGGGTAGAGATGCTGGGAAAGTGGGAGTTCTGGTGTCTCCCTCCCCACTTTAGCTAGAAAAGTTTGCTTTTATCTTCTTTACATATTGGGCTTCATTGTAAGACTACTTTTGTCTAAAGGGTTGCCCAGTTAGCAAAAAAAAAAAAAAAAAGACTGCCTTACATTCCATCCTCTTTGTTTCTGAGACAAATAAACCGAAGTTCAGACTGGGGAAGTGACAAGCCAGAGGCCACAGAGCCTTGAGTGGCAGACTGAGTCAGGACACAGGTCATTTAGTTTGGCACCATGTCCCAAACTGAAGGGTAGATTAAGCCTCATGAATTCAAGGTGCATGTAGATCGAATCATGCAGATAGTTTTTTTTTTTCTCTTCTTCCTAAAAGAGTAAGGCAGTTATTACATCCATTTGGTGCCTTTACTGCCGGAAAAATAACAGCCAACAGGGGCTTTCTTGGGTTACCTCAATAAGAGATCTCTGCAAGTCAAACACTATTAACTTTAATGAAGCAGCTTTGATGGTGGGGAAGAGACAGCTGACACCACATTTCCCTAACAATAAACCACTCTGACAGATAAAAACAAACAGGGTCAAGATAACATATAGCATTTCGGAGAACAAGGCCAATATCAGATGCAGACGGATGTGATCCGGGCTTCCCTCTAAAGCCTGGGTCCCTCCATCTGTTGTGGTAACATCTAAAAGGCAGAGCAGAACGATTTAATTCAACTTTTATAGAAACTACTGCCTGGGTTATTATTAGGATGGCCCTGGGAAGAAATTTTAAATAAACCTAGTACTATCCAGGGCTTTTTCTGAAGACCGTCTTTGCTTTGTTTTAGCCATCGGATCTGAGTGCTGATGGTTTGTTTATCCAGTTCTAGCAACCTGTGTGATATACTCCTCCATGTTCCCTGCCATGGCGTGACCTAACCTGCTGGTGGCCTCTCCATGGAGTGCATTCTTAGCCTCCAGAAACGAACCAATGACCGGCGATCTTTACACATGGAGCTGCCAGGGCTTACTCCATCTTGGCAGGTTGCGATGAAGAACTTGGCTTAAACCAACAATGACAACAATAACAAGCAGTCAGGGTTAGATGAGGTTTGGTGCTAATGCCTGTGGGAGGTAGTAAAGAGGAGGTGGTGTGTAATCTGGAGCTCTGACATGATTTGGCCATTCATCATTAAACCCAGATTTCAGTGAGAGCGTGATGAGTGACAAATATTAGTTTTAAAAAGTTTATTTCATTTCTTTCACCAGGCTGTGTCACTTAACAAAATACCCTATATTATGTCCTTTCACTAGTGGCTGCATTTATGTGCATTTATGGGAGGGATCATTATAATTGTGCTTTTGAATTTTAAGTCACTTTCTACATGTATTTTCTCATTTGATCTTCACAATGTCCCTAGTGAAGCACATTTTCAATAGCTCTACTGATTTGCCCAAGATCATACAGGTAGTTAACTTTAAAGCCAGCACTGGATAATTTCAAGGCTTATTCCATTCTAATAGAAAGCTCTAAGAGTTCTCTCTCTCTCTCTCTCTCTCTCTCTCTCTCTCTCTCTCTCTCTCTCTCTCTGTACTGGGGGTGGGATACGGGGCTTGGTGGCTAGAAAGCAGAAGAGCTCACCCTGAATTACTTATTGAAATCCACTGATAATTCCAGAGCCCTGGTGTAGCCTTTCCTCGCCACACTCTTTCCTCGACTAAGGCAATTGACAAGTTGCCCAAATACCTGCTTTCATAGGGTAATAATTATTATGTAGCAAGTGCTATGTTAGCCACTTAGGCAAACACGTAATTATATCTGTGACCACTCACACCAGTCCTGGAGGTACTCTTATTACCATTATGTTATAGATGAGGAAACTGAGACCCAGAGACACATAACTTGCTCAAGGCCATATGGCTTCCGAGCCTGTGCTAGTCCTCTGGCACCATACCATACTTGGGTTTGGGTGTGAACATGTGGTCGAAAGTGAACAACAGAAGGGAGAGAAGCCATGAATTGATCAAACTATACATTAAGAATAGTAAAAACAATAATAACAATAGTTGCCATACATGCCAACCCCTATACAGATATTTTACACACATTATCCATTCACTTTGGCAGTGGACCCTACCAGTAGTGTCACATCACTACTCTCTGCTCCTCATTCTTAGTTCTTAGCTTTCGATATAAAAACCCTTCCCTTCTTTTGTGATTTGACCATAAGAAGAAATTGTATTTTGAAAGCATACTGCTTGGTCCTAGATACACCCCTCCCCCTGCAATCTAGAGATGACTTAAAACTGGGAGAGAAGCCGACTCCACTCAAGACAGAATGAGATTCAGGATGGTTTCTAACAGTCTGAATTCACTTCACTGAAACCCCCAAGAAGAAAAATATAATAAGAGCAAACATTCAGTTGGAGGTGATAGAAGTCTGCTGTAGGGGTAGCCCTTGTGAAAAAGATTTGGGGAGTTTTAAGCACCTACAAGCTTAAGGTGAATCAGCTATGTATGGGGCATGCCTGCTGAAGTGGCAGAGGCAGTCCTAAGAATAGTTTTGCATCATGGATTATTCTTGGAGCCCTAAGGGGAACCAAGATAAAATTCTGTTATTTTACAGATGAAGCAGCTAGGCATCTTTTTTTTATCAGGTCACAAGAGGAGTTTGGAGTCATCTCATGATAAGTAGAAAAAGACTTGCTTACACCAAGGTCACCCTCCTTCGCCTCCCAGTCTTTGGCGGAAAAGCAGGACATTTCATGAGATCGCTGGAAGTCTGAAGCAGAGACTGAATGAAAAGTCACCAGCAGCTCGACAAGGTTTTCCTCGTTACCGCACTCCAGCCCCTTAGTGATTCCATGAGGGAGTTAATCCTATTCTCACCTTTTAACAGGTTAGGAAATCGAGTCTTACAGCTATTTGGCAGAGGCTGCCTATATGAACATTTTAATTATGCCTGGCCTGGGACTCTAACTCAAAGTTTGAAAGAAAGAGAAAATTCCCATTGCCCCTTCCCACACCCTTAGCCGAGATCAGATTTCTCTCTGATAGACACGCTGGGAGGACATGGGTTTATGAGGACCCTGACTGCAGGGCTGGGTGATGATGACTGGTAATTAGCTTGCCCTTGTGTTCAGGTCCCTAGGCACAGGATAGGAGTGGTGAAAGGACACAGGCCCCCAGGAGCAAAGGGCCTTGTCTTCCAGCATGAAAACGCGTCTCAGAGGTCGGAGTGACTGGGTTTTGTGAGAGCCACCTGTGGCGGCCTAGGGCTGACTCGGATTTCTCTCGGGGGCCATTTTCTCTGCATCACAGCAGCTCTCGGGATGCTTCCTCCAACTTTAACCCTACTCTAGGCTAACAGTCCAACAAATGACAGTGAGAGTTTTAAAGGAGGGCAGAAGATAAAGAATGCATTAGGCTCAGAGTTGATTTTCCTGATTTCCTGGCTTTTCTCATCCAATATTCTTATATGCAGGTAAAATCACAGTAAAATGACCATCAGGAGCTTGGTCAATGGGGGAAGGACTTCAGTGAAAAGTAGCCTCGGGCTCATGAATAAAGCGTGTGCAGGGGCAAGCCTCTATCAGGTTTGCCCAAGTCAGTGGAGGATGCCGAGGCCAGTGAGACGTCTCTGAGCCTCGCCTTGTCTTGACCTCCTTCAGCATGGAGCGCCCCCTTCTGGGCTTTCGTGCGTCAGGTGGTGATAGAGGCCTTCATTGCCATAGCCCTGGTTTCCTTCTGCCAGGAGTGATACCGGGCCCTTCAGGGGTCTTGCCTGTTTTGCCTTATGTGGGCTTTGGCACAGGGGAGACAGTCACAGGCTTTCCATGAATTTGGTCACATCCATTCTTGTGGTTATTGCTGGTAGTAGGCAAGAAACTCGGCTGGTTTAGCAATTATTAATTTCAGAACATTGCAAAGCTCTGCCCTCTAGTGGTTCTTTGGGAAACTTTCTCTGAAAACAAAACAAAGCAAAACAAAAAGCAAAAAACAAAACAAAAAACCCCTGACGTTTAGTGCTAACTGTATTTTAAACAGAATGGCCGGAGGGCGGGATGACTTGAGAAAGCTGAGTTCCTGGAGCTCTACAATTGAACAGCCCTTTCTGCTTCAATCACCGTTTCCAGGCCATTGATAAGCTTGAGAATTGTCCAAATCAATTTAGACTATTTCAATAAAAAGTGGAGTAAACACATCCCTAAAAACAAAACTTGGTTTGGATTCCTTGTTCTTTGTCAGCACGGTGCCTCTAAAGCCCCTTAATTTGTAACTTCTGTTTGTTCACATACCAACCGATAACACAATTGATTCTTGGATTGCACCAACATTTTCACTGTTTTTTATTATTATTATTATTTTATTTTTATTTTTTATGAAACATCTCTTTGGCATTTCTCACCCTATAATAAGTATTCCTATTTTCTCATACGTTGAGAAGAAAATGCCTTTAGTAACATATCCACCTTATTATTTGATTTTTTTCCTATTTCTTCAAAGTGAGGACAGATCTTAATTTATATGGCAAACTGAACTGTGTACTCCCTTCCTAAAGTTTTTAACTTTACCCTTAAGTTGACTCTTGCCTACTCAGTGACCTTGCACCCTAATTTTTCCGTTTACTTCCTGTACTGCATTTGAAGTGCCTATAAATCACATCTTAGGTCAACCCTTTTCTTAACATGAATAATATTTGTATTCTCGCTGTGCAACACAATTTTACAACAATACCAATTAATTTTTTTTGGCAGTCTAGACTTTCATTCTTTTTCTTTTTCAAAGCCCTATTAAATTTCAAGTCTCTTAGCTTTTGTGGTGACTACTGCTTTAATGCACTAAGTTTTCACCTCTCAAGGCAAATCTGGAAAATGTCACATTTGAGGTTCTAGAGGGGCTGACCCAGTATGATATGGGTTCAAAGCAGAATTGGGTCCAGTCAGGCTGTGAGGTGGAAGCAGAACCGGAAGAAGGGATTGGTGAGACCTATCATGTTGAGTAGATTCTCACTTGATACTTGGATGGGTTGGCCACTAACAGGTTTACCGCCCCTCCCCCTCCACATAGGACCTTCCTTTAATTAAAATAACATACTTTACTAATCTTGTAATCATTGGTCTGTTTCCAGAAACTATCAGGTTGCATGTGGAAAAGTCAGTGGAGCATAAACAAGATCCACTGACCTCATCTCCTAAGTCATGGAGGAGGGAAATTCAGCATTTGGCACAGGGAGGGTAAAAGCAGATAGAATTTTTATTTCAACCATATCTTCTGAGAGCTTAGCTTTTTATGATAAACTCTTGCAAGTTTCCTTCTTACCATTTCTCGACCTCGTAAAAAACATTCAACTGTAGTTTGTACGCATTTTTGACCGTGTGCTTATGTGAGTGCGTTGAATGTTCTCTGTTGGCGGCTTAGAAATTGAATTATTTGTGCCTTTACATGGTGTGAAATTCGTCGAGCACCTATCCAGACAGTCAGACATAGATTTATGTACAAATCTATGGAAGCTCAGAACTTCGGAGTATCATACCTCTCATAAAATCATGAGCGTGGCCTGGTTTTCCTTTCAGGTCCACGTAGCAGAATATTAAGAGGGAAGACCCTGCAGATGACTTCCCTGTGTGACCATGGGCATGTCACTTATCCTTTTGAAGCCTTATTTTTTAAATGTGTAGAACAGGAATAAGAACGATGTTGCGTGAGGATTAAACGAGGTGATGGACACAAAGCTCTTAGCACATAATTATAATAAATATTAGTTATTATAATTATGAGGATGAAAGAGCCATTGTAAGGGATCAGCTCGTATGGGATAAACCTGGACTATGGGTTCAGAAAGGCCTGAGTTTGAATTCTTAACTCATATGTATTAGCTCAGTGACTCTGGAAACCTCATGGAATCACCTGAACCTTTATATTCTCATCTGTTAAGTTGATGACTGTATCCCTTCACCCCAGGGTGGTTGTGAGGCTTCTGTTAGACACAGGATGTACCACACTTGGCACATAGAACTTAACAATAACAAAAAATATTAGCTGATTTCTCATTCTCCAAGTCTCTAAGGGTGATGTGTATTGTCTCCAATAGGCATTTCAACCCTAGTTTTACTATATGGGTCAGAGTGAAAGTAAAGGGTACCCCTTAGAATGACACTCCCCCTTTAAGTTAAAAATGACCAGTTAACATTTCCTTTCAGACCCTTTCAAAAACCCAGGAGCCTTTGGCTCTGTAATTTAGAACATTAACTGAAACAAATATTGCTATTCTGTTAAAATTAAACGAATGCATATATTGTTACAAAACAATAGATCGAAAGTTCTCCCAATCATTCTGCTATAGAACAAAACTCCCTGACTGGGCGGCGGTACACAGTGCCGCCAAAGTTCTTCGGGACACCAGGTGCTCTGAGTGTTAACAGTCTGTTAGAAAGATGCCATTGCCCTGTGCCTTCTGCGTGCCTTTGTCTCCTGGCTCATATTGACTAGTGTAGTTCTGGGCAGGATTTTTGTTTGAGTACCCAAAAGGACTTTTTTCTTTCGTAAATAGAGAATTCGGCTTATAATCAGTGGTTTCGGGGGGTTGCAGAGGTGAGAGAAAAGGTTCGGTGGCATGGGAGAAACTTCTTTCTGCTCTGCTCAGATGTGGGGCCTGCGCACTCCATGGGCAAGGCTGTGAGAAACAGTGACACCGGCTCTTGGTGTGAGCAGCCTGTTTTCTGCTTACATACATAGACTTGATTTATAATCCCAGTCCGGACAGCATCTGAGTCTAATTACCTGGGTATATGAAAGTTCAGGAGATCTCAACTAAGTTAGCAATTCAGGGATGCGCTTTACCAGAAGCAGATGGAAAAAATAAAACACTTTAGTTTATGACTATTTTTCTATTCGGGAGAAAGAGAAAGAACAAAAAGAGTTGCCAAATTGATCCTTGTCAAGCACTAATTAAATATTATTCATGATTAATTCTGATGTTGATGTATTCAGTGTTTTAGCGGTGTCATAAATATCTGAAAGAATGAAATAACTCACTTTGTGTAGTTATCATAAATCATGCATACCACAGTCCCCACGTGGCCTCCTGAGCCAGCCCCTTATTAGTTTTTAAATGCATACGCTTACTTGTTGGTGACCTTTATGGAATATTACTAGAGATATGAGGAAATAATTTTCTAATTATGTCTTATTGTTGCCATTTCATTCAGTTTAAAACAAATATTTTTTAAATTACAAAGAATGAATAGTTTCTATTGATTATGGAAATATTTACAGGTGAAATGATATGGTATCTAAGATCTGCTTTAAAAAAATCCAGGTTATCTGGAAGAGGGGTGAGTGAGTGGGAATGTAGATGAAACAGAGCAGCCATAAATTGATAATTCTCGAAGTTTAGTGATGGGTCCATGGAAGTTCATTATAATACCCTCTATTTTTGTATATTTTTGGAATTTTCTATAATAAAAAATCTAAATGATATTTCCTTGGGAAAAAGCTCAAGTGTATTCCTGAAGAAAAATTGTGGTAATCAGTTTTCATTGTAACCATATGTTCTTTAAGTTACAAATTATGGGTCAGAAAGTGTTGTAAATCCAGTTTGGGGTTGATAGACTAATAGTGATGATGATCATGAAAATACCAATGTTAGCTTCTACTTAATTGAATATCAGCAGTATGCCAGGTACTATGCTACAGGCTTTACACATTTATTTAATCCTTAAGATAACTGTATACGTTATATATTTGTATTTTTACTTCGTAGATGAGGAGACTTAAAGAGATTAAATTATTCGTTGAAGGCTACTACTGTTTGACAGAAATAGTATCCGCGGTTCCCAAATTCTTATTCTCTTTCTCTTTTTTAATTTATAAAGATGCTTCACTTAGTGAGATAGTTGGTCTGGAACTATGAATTCAAGTAATTTGAGCAGATATTAATGTTTTAGTCAGAGGTAGCAGATAGGTGACATGCTTACTCCCTGCCCTTGTGCCCGTGGTGGCAGACATTCTAATGGATTGTAGCATTTTCCCATGCTGGCTCAGAATCCTAGTCAACATAGTGTCCCCGACAACTCAACTGGCTCAGAGTTGGCATTCACATAAAAACCCATTCATCATCTCTCACCTCTTACCACATTCCCAGATGAGAAAACTGAGGCCTGGGAGAGGCAGGACCCGCTCAAGATCTTACAGCTAATGGGTGTCAAAGTACTCATATTCTTCTACCACAATAGCTAAAGATCCTTCCAGGGCAAACTTTCTGTGATTCTGCATGTGTTACCATGTGGAAAATGCTTAGAACAGTGCCTGGTACGTGTGGAGTGCTGGATCAGTATTGGCCATTATTGTTATTATTTTTATCATGGAAAAAGTAAAATATGTCCACACTAAGATGTAAAAGCTGTGAACAAAACCAGGTCAGTTTGCAAAAGCACCTGCTCATTGCCTAAAAAGTGACCAGAGCCCGGGAAAATGCTGTCTTAACAGCTGCAGCCTCAGGCCATAGGGTCGCCGGCAACACAGGCTCCTCTGCCTTGGTCCCCATTCACCACTCCTCAGGAATGTGCATGGAAGGCACCGTTCTGAGGGCCCTGTTCAGTCTGGATTGATGATGTAAAGCAGCCGACCTTAGCATCACCTTTGTATGGTGCTGGCAGCACCGCATCGGCCTCACCTTGCCCCGGCTTGGCGGGCCCGTGAACCTCTCGGCTAACTCATTGAGTTCCTGCTCTGACATGGCATCGGGATTTGGCCTTCTCTCATAATCTTGGGTCTTCTCCTTCCCTCTGCTGAGGACTTTTGAATCCCTGGACGACTATGACCAACATGATGTCCACCACTCACAGCAGGATTTTCAAACGTAAAGAAAACATGCTGTTCCCGCAGCCTGTGTTCCTTGGTGGTTTTGTGGATTGGTTCTGCCTTTCCCAGGAGATCCAGAAATGATGCAGGTATTATGAGTGGATTTAAAAAAAAAAAAAATCTGTGAATTAAATAGCTAATAGAAGCCCATGTAATTTGTGTGACAAGTGACAGCTTGTGTGAAAATAACTTACCCATCTCCTGTTTCACATTTGCATCCATTATGCTGGGTAAAGCTGTATGTCACCGATAGACCATTAAGTCATAGTCACCAGTGTTTTCCTAGGTGAAAGG
>NW_011888857.1:570195-611140 GCF_000151845.1 Pteropus vampyrus
GCCAAGATCGTTTTGGTAATTGATATAACTAACCCAGGTCAGGGAGAGGGTCAAAGATGATTTCCCAACTGAGAACTCTAAAGCTGATTCTTAAAGAGAGAGAGAGAGAGAGAGAGAGAGAGAGAGAGAGAGAGAGAGAGAGAGAGAGAGAGAGAGAGAGAGAGAGAGAGAGAGAAAGTTAGAGAAATGGGAAAAACAATTCAACCAGAGAAAGTAGCTTGATCCAAGACCTGGAGATGAAGGAGAACATAGTTTATTTAGGAAAATGCAAGTATTCACTGATAGAGCAAATGATCATTATGTTGGCAGCCTATACCAGGCACTGTGACAATACAGCATTGATCAAGAGACACAGTTTGGTCATGCTGCAGTGCATTGTGTGTGTGTATGTTGGCGGGGAGGGGTGCTGGAGGCAGGGAAGGTAGAGATGGGTGAGTGGGGCTGGCTCGTGAAAGGCCTCACCAAGGGGCCTCAGAAGCCTTGCCGAGGAGTGTAGTTTGCACTTCCAGCAAGCTGCTGTCCACTGGAAGGGGGCAATGGTTAAGAAAGCTTTAAGATCAGGAGGATGTAGGAAAGATGGAGAATTTGGGATATGCTTGCCTTTTTTCCACAACTCAGTCTCTGTTGGGGACTTTCTGAGTTTTTCTGAATCAGGTGGCTGGTAGGCCCTTTAGAGCCTCTGTTGATAAATGCCCTTGTCCCTCTAGCTGGTGAGTCAGGGGAAGGATGATGATTGTGCCTAGCATATGTGTCCATTGCAGCGTCAGATGCTGATTCACACGAATCACTTTTTTTTTTTTTTTTTTGATGAAAACTGACTCTTCTCTTCAAGCTCCTAACTTGGACAAAGAAGCATGTATCTCAGAAGATATTTCTATGGATTAAAAAAAGATAAGCATGTTTTTTCTTGCAAAAATTCTTTACTCTATAGCTAATTTGCAAGATTGTGTGTGTATCATTCTAGAGAAGCTGCTTGTTCCTTCTGATGATTTTAGACACGAGCAGTCTGTTCCTTCCCATCAAGTAGATCTGGATAAGCCATTGCCAATTTGATGAAAGTGCAGCCTTGGAGCGCGTGGGACAATGCTGATCCAGCGGTAGGCATAGGCTTTCTAGAGTTAGCTACATTGTAGAGGGAAGATAAAGAGAACCTGGGAACATAACCTCTTGCAGTGGTTCACACAGCTATTTAAAACTGCAGTAAAAAGGAGCCTCCTCCAACCAACCGAACAACAAACATAAAAAAAGCTCTCCCACCACTATTTATTTCAAGCTTTGCATTTGATATCCATCCATTTGAAGGGTCAAAAAGCAGAAGAAGACTCCTTGGCTGGTGGACTCGTTAGATTGCTTAAGTTCAAAATCTAGCTCTGTTGCTTGCTAGCTGTGGGCCTTCAAATGGCCAAACATTTCTGTATTTCTTTTCTCCTTCTATCAATGGAATAGTAGTATACCTTCCTTAAAGGATTTTAGGGGAGGAGTACATTTAAAGAACTTGGTAAAGCTCTTGGTAAGTTCAGTGAATAGTAGCTATTGTTATTATTTGGTGCCTATTTTGGGAGGCAACTGTCACCCTTCTCTCAACCCTATACAGTGTAGTAACAATAACAACTTGCATGCAGAGAGTTTAGCAAAGTTTATACTTTTTTTTTTTTAACAAATGTGAGCTCAACTGAAACTAGAAGATAGAGCAACTGTTCCTTTCATTTTACAGAGAGAAAAATGAGAACCAGAGCGATTAATTGATTTGACCAAGTTCTGAGAGTGAATAAGAAGAATTGACGCATAGGCTTCAATCTTCAATTGAAACCCTGGGCTTCTATTGTACCCCAGGGTCACTCTTATACCAAGAATGTCTTTGAGCAACATGTCTGTACAGATTCTACTCACTTCCTGTAAATGAACAGTCCTTACTCTCATGAATCAAAACACCACCAGCCACCTGTGTCCTGACATGAGCATTCGCTGGGGCACGTCTGGTTTCCTGGTTTCGGGATCATTTAGACAGGCAGAGGAGTTGCTGGTGGGTGCAGCCATGGGGAAACTGGCAGGGCTTGTTACCAATCATGCCTGTGACAAACCTCAAAAATCCAGAACCCAATATTCCATTCCATCTGAGTTCAGGGAAAAGCTCCTTGCAGTTGCAAAGCTGCCTTGGAAAGGTTGTGTACAAGGTGACATCAACTTGGACAGTGAGTGTGATTAAATCTTTGTAGGGGCAGCTACAACGAGAGTGATGCCCCCTAACTATCTCCTGCTTAATTCACAGGGATGTAAGGTTTGGGCCTGGGAGTGTTAATCCTCTCTCTCAGAAGACTCCTACTCAAGTCCGTATCCTCCAGCATTGTTTTTTTTTGTTGTTGGTTCTTTATGGTTTATGGAACTATGTTACCTATTCTTTGTAGATTTTGGTCTTGTGAGCTGCGGATTCCTTCTTGTTAGAATGGGCCTAAAATTTCATAATTTGAATTATAGCTTAAATGCCATTCCTTCATATCTGCAGAGATCGATTCTACTGCAACTGAAATCCCAGGGTAAACTATTCTTGCAAAATGCCCTATGATGTAGCACAGAGAAGACTGGACTGCGGGCATAGCTACCTGGGTCCTAATCCTGGTCGGCTCACTGGGTCAGCAAGATACTTCATCTCTGTGGCTGGCGTTGCTTCTTGTCTATGAAGAGAGAGCTGAAATAATATTTAAGGCTCCTTTGGCTTTTAAATCCTATGATATTTAAGCAGTGGAACAATTTTGGAGAATTGATTGGAACACATGACTAAAACTAGATTTGGTAAGTTGTGGAGACATATTTTTATTCTTCTGAAAATTTTTTTTGCAGCTATATGGGGATTATAAACAGCATACCATTAAGCTGTTGTTATGTATTCTTTTGCATGAAAACCAGAAGTTTTATTTTAAATTTAAAAACGAGTTTATTCTTATTTTCTTCAAAAAATATTTTAGGAAGGGTTATCATTCAGTTCAGAAGTTCCTATGCCTGCTTTAAGGCCAGAAGCTTGGAGAGAACATTTAAAAACGTACAGGATTCCTAGATATCTCTCAGACCTATGGAAATGAGTTGAATGGGGGTGGGGCCCAGCGTCCCTATTTCGAAATGAGAGCGGAGAGTCAGACAAACACCCGGTAACTCTGATGAACAGGTTTGGGAAATCACTGCGCTGCTGGCCCGAGCTGTGTGGTTTGGCGGAGTCAGCCTCTTATTCCCGGCCCTGCCATTCTCGTTCCAATGTTTTCTTAGTGCTCGAGGTGAGCCACGGGGAATAATCTGAGTTATCGATTAGTTAATTGGACAATACTTGGACGTGTGCAGAAGAGGAAGAAGCCCAGGCCTATGCCAGGGACGGGGATGATTTTTCCAGTCCGTTCAGGTTGATCACTTGGCTGCATGTCACACCCTGTCTTTAGCTACCATTCCACCATCCCCCATTCCCCAGCATTAGGGAGCCACTGATCAACTCCAGTCTCTCTGCTGTTCTCTTCCCTGCAGGGCCTTTTGAGTTCCTAGTATGTGCCCGCCGCGAAGTCGCTCCCTCCGCATCCCAGCCAGTAGTCCCAACCTACTCAGATTGTTTTCTTCCATTTTCTAGCGTAACAGCTTTATTGAGATATGACATACGGAATGATTCACCCACTTAAAGTGGATAATTTAGTGGTTTTTAGTATATTCACAAATAGGTGCAGCTATCTCCACAGTTGATAGAACATTTTCATCACCCCACAAAGAAACCCCGTTCTCTTTAGCTACCATTCCACCATCCCCCATTCCCCAGCATTAGGGGACCACTGATCAACTTTCTGTCCCTATAGGTGTGCCTCTTCTAGACGTCCGATATAAATGGAATTGTAAAATATGTGGTCTTTTGTGACTGCTTCTTTCACTTAGCGTAACGTTGCCGAGGTTCATTCATGTGGTGGTGTGTATCAGAACTTCATTGCTTTTTTACGGTCAAGTAATATTTCATCGTATAATCCCACATTTTCTTTATCTGTATATCCGTTGATGGACATTTGGGTTGAAAAAACGCTTTTTGGCTATTATAAATAATTCTGTGTGAACACCTGTGTACAAATTTTTATGCAGTTGTACGTTTTTAGTTTTTTTAAACATACCCCTAGGTGGGGAGTGGTGGGTCATGTGGTAACTTTATGCCAAACTTCTTGAGGAACCACCAAACTGTTTTCAAAGTGGCTGCACGGTTTGACATTCCCACCAGCAGTGCAGGAAGGTTCCAGTTTCTCCATGTCCTTGTCAACACTTGTTATTTTCCCTTTTAAAAAAAAAATGATAGCTATCCTAATGAGCGTGGAGTCATATCTCATTGTGGTTTTCTTTCTTCCATTTTTAAGATGATTCCTACCAAATATAATTTATTTAATCCTTCTAGGAAAGGTCTTTTAAAAATCAGAATTAACTTTCAATTGTTCATTGTAAAAAGACAAGAAAATACAGATAAACAAAAAAGTGGAAAACCAAAATCATCCATAATTTCACCACCTGGGGAAAACCAGTGTTATGGTATAGAGCATATCATTTTAGAATCTTTTCTTATGAAATATTTGGAGAATATTGTCGACTCAGTGAAACCAATTGGTGGGATTATAGGGAGATATTTTTGAGCAAGAAGAAGCCTTCCCTCCTAACATAAGACCACGGGTGGGCCTCTTGGCTTCACGCTTACAAACATTCTGACCTGGGTGGTAGATGGAAGAAGTGCTCTTTTTTTCTGACCCAGTCAGAAAAATGTATCCATTGAAAAATGTGTCTTTTAGCCATGTAGTAGCTGTTAGCTGTCACTCAATGAAAATTCTTGATGCCACTTAGGCTTTGAGTATGGCCTTGGAGTAGGGGTTGGGGATGGCTCGGCTTTCTTACATCCTGAACATAAGAAATTTTTGACATGGCGCTGTGAGAGGCATACTTTTTTTTTTTTTAAATACATTGATCATATTAGACTTATTGGATGAAGAAAAGGATAATGCATGTTGCGACATCATCTTTGATAATCGACCTTAAATTTTGGCATTGACTTAGAAAGCAATCTTTTTCTAACATAGCTAGCTGATTAAGAGTTGAATGGCAATTTCTTATTTCACAACTCAAATTGTCAAAAGTTAATTGTAAATCCATGATTTACATCTTAGAATATATTCTCCCTTAGCAACAGTGGCATTCTGACTGTCAGCCAGGGGCCGAGGCAAGCACAAGTCTATTTTAGCTCCAATAATAAGACTAAATATTATGGAACACTTACTATATGTCAAAGCCTTTTACATGGATCATTTCTTTTAATCCACACAGCCATTTTACGAGGTACGATTTATCGCTATCTCAGTATTATGGATGAGAAAACTCAGGTTACACACCTTGGCTTGGACATATGTAGTCTGGAGTGCTAACATCCTATAAGATGGTGCTTGTTTAAAACTTGTGGTTAAACTGAACAAAACAGGAAAACTATAGGACTGAAAAAGAAAGAAAGTTTGCCTATCTGACCTGCCGATGTCACTTCACTCTCGGAGTGCTTTCTGTTTTCTGTTGGATGTTGCGTCCTGGGCTACCTCAGGGGAGATGTCACTCTGTCCTCCTGCCTCTACTGCTTGGGAAGGCGAGTTAGAATTAAGTGAGGTGAAGTCTCCTGCAGGGGGCGTCCCTACAACAATAGCCTTTTGGCTAATTAAGCACTTTTCCTGTGAATGCACTTGAGGAGTGAGAGGGAAGCTAGGATTGTTTCAACTTCTTTTTCTTGATCTCCCTCCTGCATCCCTCCCACTCCTATCCCAAGCTATGAGGTCAAAGAATGAAGAGCTGTGGGGAGAGAGAGACACAGCAACGCAGTGGGAGCCTATGAGAGCGGCGTGGTGGCTCTGGTGTGGGAGCCCTTGGGAAGGCATTGTGACTGGGCTGGGAGGATGTGTGAATGGGCCAGGGCAAGAGAGACGGGGACACACATTCACTGCCAATCCACCGTGAGCCAGGCACTGTGCTGGGCTCTTTATGGAGATTCTCTCATGACAAGTGCTGTTGTCGTATATAGCTAGTAAAATTATATTTTATTCTGACCACCACTCAGTGAAGTAGACGTTTTTAGCTGCCTTAAGTCCTTTTAGAACAAGGCTGGGTGTGAACAGTTAAGGCTGCCATCCTTATTAAATGAATGAATTTGCACGCTCAGAGAGACAAGATAACTTGTTTAATATAACACAACCCCCAAATGACAGAACCAGGGCTGCAGTTCTGCCTTGATTCCAAAGTATATTTTTGGTTTATTTCCTGGAGCTTAGGATTCTAGGCCTCATGCTCTCTTTGGAGCCATGGGGTGGCATTAGTGAGCAGTGTGCTGGCCTAATGGGAAGGGTGTTTAGAGCCTCAGCCCCACAAGCAAGTGATGCCGTGATTGCTGATTTCATGTCCTACCTTTTGCCAGAAAATAACGAGTGAGTTAAATATTTTAAACAGTGTTTCTAAAGCTTTTATCAAGCCTTTAGTGGTTACGGACTTGAGTTTAGGATCAGACTCGGATTGGAATTTAGACTCCCAGCTGCTTATATAAACTCTACTTGCCATCATTTGCGAGGAGGGGAAAATGTCGCCTATTTGGCAGAGTTGGGAGGATATTGCGTGGCATGTGCTAAATGCTCAAGAAAAATTAACTATTACTATTATCACCACCAAGCCCTTTCTTCCTTCCCCTACTTTCTTATACACCCCTGGAAAGGCCTCCTTGCCACGCTCACCATCTACCCCGATTGAGACCTACCAGATTCAACTGTTTATGGAAAGTTATTCAGGAAGCTCATTGATTCTGCCTTTGTTTGGAGTTTGCTGGGTGAATGGGGGCCTCCTGTCTCTGGGAGACTCGTTTGCTGCACTGGGTCCCCCAAGGCTGTGTGGAGCTTCCCCATTGACACCTATCTGGGCCTGGAGCTGCTCTATCAATTCTTTATTAAGACCAGTTATTTTTTATTTATGACGCTTGCAGATTCATTAAAAATGGCACTCCCTATTGGGGATACCAGCAAGGCTTTTAGCCAGTTTTTATCAGGTTGTTAGAGTAGATATGAATATTTTAATAGAGAGAAAGAGCACAGCCTTCAACGAACTTAATTTGTTCTAGAATTTAAGTGACAGGCTTAACGGGGGTGCCAAGTAATTCAGTATAATCAGCCCAGATAGTGGAATAAGAAACACAATTAGATGGACCAGGGAGCTTTTCCAGAGGGACCACAGGGGGATTTCCTATCCCTGAGCAACTGTAAATCACTGTAACCCTGCAACAGTGTAATCCTTTGAGTCTAGGTAAGACCTAGCATAGCCACAGGCAGCTTCTAGGCCCAGTTAAGTTTCCAGGAAGCCAGAGGGAGTGTTTTTGCAGATTCTGTTTTAACATTTATAGAATTCTTTTCCCAAGATACTGATCTTATTAAATTATGTACAAAATGATGGATAAGGCAGGTCACTGCTGCCCATCAAAAGCATATTTGGGGCCTCAGTCTTGATTGCAATCCCAGACACAGTGGCTGGTTTCTTGGTGTAATTTTAAATATATCCACTTGGGGGAGCTTTATGATTGAATTTTAAAATCCATATCAGATTTATAAGCCACGTGAGATCCAGATGACTAGCCCCCCACACCCACTACAGTGACAAGCTACTGAAGCAAGCAATGGTTGCAGAAATACAATGATAAATCAATGTGAGTGGTTTTACTTTATTGGCAATTCCTCCCTCTGGATTTTGAAGTTAGCCTTGATTTTTTAAAAGCTTCTCTTTCAAACTCAAATAGTTTAAAGATAAAATAAAGAATAGCAGTACTTTCTACTCTTTCTTGGATGAGTGTTCTGCATATGCATGCAGACATCAATGCATACTTAAATAAATTCATGTCCCAATTAATCTTAAATAGCTAAAGCACCAGAAAAATCTCTTTTGAAGTTTTACAGACATGGTCAATTACAAGGAAGATAAAATCATAAAACCAAATGTCTGAGTAGGGATTGCTATTTTCCAGTATATTCACCATGTAACTCTCCATCATCCTTCCTCTCTCCCAAATAGATGGGGCATGGAAGATGTCTAATGAAGAACAATCCCTTGATGCCCAGGCATAAGTCCAGGTTCCAGATGGTTTTTGGGGTCTACCTAGATTTGGACAGTTTTGAAATAATGGAAAGCTAGCTAGGATTCCTAATTCGGACATTTGCTAGAGAATGTCTTCACAATATGGATGCATTATCAACCCATTTTACCACAGAATAAAATGAAACCAATTATAAACCCACATATACAAGTGCGCCTGTGCAGAGGAATCTGCAAAGTGTTTCTCAGAGGGAGATGGCATGGTTATTATCTAAAGCTCAGTCTTATTCTGTTTTCTTCTCCTTTGTCCTCTTCTTTCAAGTGATCAGGTCATTATAGATTCTCTCATTCATTTAGCATCCAATTATTATACTAATAAAACTTTGCTTTTTTTTTTTTAAACAAAGCCTCTTTCATATTTCTGCTCTCTCTTCAGAAGAGGACAGGAAGAGTTCTGGAGGGTCACTCTGCAGCCTTTTGTCCCTTTGGTGAAGGGCATCCCTGGATCACAGCAGTTGCTGCTTCTTCCTTCATTTGCTTCCTTCAGTGCTGTCTCCTTCCATTCCCGAGGGACTCTGCCTCTCCGTGCTCCCTGCCTCTCTCACTGAATGGCTGGCCTGTCTCCGCTCGAGTATTGCACGCTGTTCTTCATTGCCTTATGAGGGCACGTCTCAAGTATCTGCTCCATGAGGACCAACTCCTCCCCAACTCCTAGTCACTTGTTCACCATCTTTATTGGTCGCATCAATATGACTTTCACTGTTTGCTCAGTGGAAGAAAAACTTTGCTTCCTCAGGAAACCCGTTGTTCCTACCAGGAAGACTTCTTCCGGAGGGAAAAAAAATGTTCCTTACTGTTATTCACAGTACTTTCTGGCCTTTTTGCTTTAATGGAGTGGTTTTCAAACTTATTTTTTTAGAAATGGACTTTTTTTTTTAAGAAATAAATCCTATGTAGAAGTCCCACCTAGTTCATGCCTGACTTCAAAGACCCCTGTGGCAGATAGTTGCGACAGTCCCTGGCAGACGCCTCTGCAATAGGACTTTGCTGCTTCTCCTATCAAGGAGTGGATTCTGTTTCCCCTCCTCTTGAGTCTAATGGCCTTTTGATTTGCTTTGACAAACAGAATATGCTGGACGCAACACCACAGGTCCCAGTCCTGGCCCTTGGAGACCTTGCAGCTTCTACTTCCATCCTTTTGGGTCCTTGCCCTAAGACCACCAGGTGAGGAAGCTGCTCTAGCTAACCAGAGGACGAAAGCAGATGTGGAGAAGAACCGAGGCCACCCAGCCAATGGCCGGCACTGAGTGCCAGACATGGGAGGGAGGCATCTTGGACTTTCTAGGCCAGGTGACCCTCCAGCTGATTATAGTAGGTGAGCGAGCCTACTAAAAAAGCAGAGGAACTACCCAGCAAAGTGCAGAATCAGGAGAAATAGTCAATTCTTGTTATTTTAAGCCACTAAGTTTTGGATATTTTGTTATGTAGAAGTGCCTTTGAGGAAAACCTATGCTTTCCAGTGTGTGTGTGTGTGTGTGTGTGTGTGTGTGTGTCAGCTTATTTTAAATTGCAAAATAAGTTTCTGCCTGATGTGAATTTAAACAGAGGAGAGATGGCTTCCAGCTGCCCCACAGTGCTGCCTCCTTCTGCCTGCTCCCTGCCCCCTTTACCCTGCATGCCAGACTACATCATGGCTGAGCTCCTTGTATATATTTATGCACCATGAACATTTTATAGATGCTTTGAGAAAAGTTTTACGTAAAATTGGATTTATATTTGTTAAGTCTTACATCGCTTACTTTAGCTAAGAGATGCCTCATCTGAGGGCACAGAAGGCTCATTTGCTCTGATGGCAGCAGAGAGAGGATCTGGGTCCTCAACAGCTCAGCCTAACTCCACTTCCTTGAACCACTCCATTGCACCCCAGACTCAGAGTGGAAGGTCCCTGCTTTAACACACTCCAGTGCCTGCTGGAAAACGTAGTCGTAAGATCGACCAATTACTTTTCTACTGCAAGTGGATAATTTTTTAAATTCAAAAGAGACGGCTCCTAGGGCTACTGTTACACATTAACCTGTTCTTGAATGTTAGACTTGGCGTCCATTTTTCTAGTATTACCTGGATAATAATTACCATATTCTCACTCCTTACTGTGTGTTGTTTCTGTGCTAAGCACCTTATATACATTGTATCAGTTAGAGTTCCTAACCTGTGAGACCAGTATGATTAGGTTAATTTTACAGATAAAGAAATGAGGATTTAGAGCGGTTAAGGCATTTATCTATTAGGGCTGGAGCATTGCACGACTCCAGGGGACGCTGTTCACATTGTTGTCTTTGTAGATGGTGCCCTCTGGTGTTGTGCAGGTCACATGATGACTTTCCCATGGGAACAGTCCGGGTGGGGGACAGAGCTGGGAACAAAAGACTCTGAAGCCTGAGAACTTCATTTTTTTATGACTTTATTAAAATTTTTCACTTCTGTAAGCTACTTTATTTCTCCTGTCTCTGTCTGTCTATATATTTGAATGCCAGTCTCTTCAGCCACTTGTCCGTTCGTCCGTCCATCCATCCATCCATCCATCTATCCATCCATCCATCCATCCATCCACTCACCCACTTAGTGGAATCCACTTAGTGGAATCAGTGAAGGTATTAATTACAGGCATACCTCGTTCTATTGCACATCGCTTAATTGTGCTTCAAAGGTGTTGTGTTTTTTACAAATTGAGGGGAAGATCCTTCACCGGCAAAAAGATTACAACTTACTTTATTGTACTGGTCTGGAACTGAACCCACAATACTTCTGAGGTTTAACTGCATCTATAAAAGGCCTGAATATCCAGTTTCTTGACATATAAATGGAAACATTAATTCTCTAATGTCTATTCTTATTTTTAAGTTCATTTGAAAATAAATTATGATTGACTATTTAAAACAATTAGAAAAGAAAATAATTTTCTAGTAACCCATGTAGCCACAACCCAGATTTCATATTGTGCTATATTTGCTTCAAATTTTTTGTCCCTGTTTTTTAAAGAAAGAAAACAGAACAATAGAAGTCAAAGCCCCAACCTCTCTTTCATGTTTTTTAAGAAAAAATTTTATTTAAATGAGTTTCAAGTATACAGTACATTGATTAGACATCTATATAGCTCATAAAACGATCCCGCCAATTGTTCCTCCCTCCCTCCCCTGGCCCTCCACCTAGTCATCATATTAATGCTAACTGCATTCCCTCTGCTGTGCTTTCTTTAGCTCAACGATGGCATGTCATAGCCACGTCATGTTCCCAGGCATGGTTTTATACGCTTACTACATCTATGTGTATCCATAAATAATATTTGGTATTGTTTTGAGTTTTATAGTTTGCACTGACTGTCATTATGCTTTGGCAACTTGCTTTTGTCCTTCGACACTATATGTTTTGAGATTTATTCGTTTGACATGTATACATCTAACTGATGGGAAGTGAAGTTGTGTTTACTTCTTTTGCCATTACAAATAATGTTCTGGTGGACACCTTGGAACATGTGTCTTTGTTCACACATGCACGAGCTTCTGGGAGTGGAATTGCACATCTTTAGCTTTCTTTTCCAAAGTATTCTCCAAGTGATTGTGCCTGTCCATCCCCACCCATATGAGAGTTTCTGTTTCCCCACATCCTCAGCTATACTTAGCGTTGTCTAGTGCTTATCAAATGGTATCTCATTTTTGCTTTCTATTTCCTTGAGCATCATTGCTTAGTTATATAGGTCATTCAAATTTCCTCTTGTGAATGCTCATTCATAATTAATACCCTTTGCCTATTTTTCTTCATTGGGTAGCCATTGCCTTTTTTATTGATTCATAGGCTGTTTTCTGTTTCTGTTTTGTTGTTGTTGTTGTTGTTGTTGTTGTTAAGTATTTCTGGAAACAGATCCTTAGTTAATTGCATTGTAAGTACCTTCTCCCCAAACTGGCTTTTCTTTTAACTTGGTTATGCCTGTTTCTATAGGTCTTTGTCACTTTAATTTTGTTCTTGAACATTTTTGAAAAGATAAGTCATTTCATTATAATGCTCTTTCACAATATAGTAGGGGTATACACAGGTACTTTTCCCTGCCTTTCTACAAGAGAGATTCTTAGATATTTATTGAGCTCTTACTATGAACAATAGGCTATATAAAATGTAAGCACTTTACATGTATTGATCAATCATTTTAATAACACAAGGAGATAGGCACTGATATTATTCCCGTTGAAAGATGAGCAAACTCAGGCCCAGAGAGATTAAGTTATTGCCCCAAATTATGCAGTGATTAAGAGATGGACTCAGAATTAGAATACAGGGAGAACTATCCAAGGCTTGTTTAACCACAAAAAAGAACTGCTTCTCAATGCTACAGTCCCTGCTCTCCAGAGCTCACTGGAGGAAATACACATATAAACAGGCCCCATTAGGCAGTGAGACAAACTAGGGCAGCACGTGTTATTAAAGGAGGTTGGGGAGGACTTCCTGGAAGAAATGGTCTTTGAGTTGAGTGAATGAGAATGAGATATTTGTGCTAAAATCTGGACAAAAGGAATGACGTGTGTGTGCGTGCACATGCTCATGCGTGTGTACGTGTGTGTGCAATCTCTGTGGGGGATGGGAAGGACATTCCAGGCAGAGGGAATACCATATGTAGCAGTCTGGAGAGAGCACAGCATGTTTTGGGCACTGGTGAGTAACTCAGTCTATTTGGAAGGTGGAATTTAGGGGTGGAGCAATTAGAAATGAGGCCAGGAACAGTGTTTGGTACTTGGCTGCCATTATTATTTGTTGAATAAGTGAATAAAAGCTTTTAGTGTTACAAATGCAATCATGAGGCAAGCTCTTAATTAACTGAAATGCTCAAGGCATTGTCCCTTATAATTAGGAGGGCTTTCCAAACCTCTTTGGTTTCAAACTTTGTTCCTGTATATGTGAGGAAATGTATGAATCTTACTTCCTTATACCAATAAACAGTTTATCAAGTCCACTTCAGTCCTTTGCAACTAAGAGCCTTTCAAGTCTCCTAAGTAAGAATTCAGAATTCATTACTAATTACTGGTCATTACTTATAGCAGCTGATGGTAAAGACTGAGTTAAATGAACTTATTCTCTCCAAGGCATGCAGTGTAATGTGTGTTATTTATGCTTAGGATTGGTTTGATTTCAGGTAAGATAGGTCTATTATGAATTAGATTTTTTTTTTTTTATTGATTCGACTCATTGTTAGCACCAGGAACAGGACTTTGGGCTCTGTGTGCTGACTCAGCAGTTGCTACAATGTGGTTTTGTTAGGCAGAGGTTAAGAAGAGGAGAAATACAAGTCTGGCAAGTGAAGTAGTTAGTAATGCCATAATTCTTACCATGGTGATATTTTGGCCGTGTCTGATTGGGATCGTGTAGTTATGAGGCTGAGAACAAGGTCACTACGTAGGTCTCTTTCCTCAGCCTTAATTTATGTCCAGGGCTAACTCCACGAATTCTTCTCTTTCTCTCAGAGCATGTGGGAAAGATTCACAGCGACCTCCTCAAAGCAAGTCAAAGTATATGGGGCTAACAATGAGTTGAATCAATGAAAAAAAAATGTTAATTCATAATAGATGTATCTTACCTGAAATCGAACCAAAGTATATGCTCTAACATACTCGAATAGCAATGGATCCGTAGCTTCCTCTTTACATGTAAAATATTTATTCTATACTTATTGATATAGCCAGGGCTCTGATGGGAGTAATTTCCTGAGCTTTGGAGAATCAATGTGCCTGTGTGCCTTTGCTGTCCCTTTCCATTGGACAGTATCTGGCCTTTGTGGCCACTGCAGGGAGAAGGGAGGCCCTGGGCATGCCTTTCAGGCTGAGGAGGAGTTTCTTTTTTACCAAGCTAGGGGTCACTGTAGGCTTGGCGATGGGTGTAGGGTATCCTGGGATGCAATAACAAATCTCATTTTGCTGCTCAACCAATGAGAATTTGCTGGTGGGGAGGGAGATGTGTTTTTGCCATCTTGAACTCAGATTCATGAGATTATTTTCTCATAGGATCCAAGTTATGAAAGATATTTAGATTTTCAGGGGAGCCCATAAAACTGTTTGCCTAAAATATAGCTGAAGAGGAAATGTGTTTTGGTTATGTTATGGTTCTATAAAAGGCAAGCTTTTTTTCAAACTTTTTTCCTTCTGCAGTGGAATCTTTCCTTCAGACAAATATACAAGGAAGACAAATGCAGAACCACTCTGCTTAAAGTGGGATTCGGCCTTCCTGAGTCTTGCTTGGTCCCTGAAATTCACTTTCTTTTTGGGTTTGCTTCACTAATCACTCCCACCAGCACCCCTTTTGTCCTGAGGGGGCGCTGTCCACCTTTACTGCTCCATTGCAGGAGAGAGACGCACAACTCTATGGTCAATTCTCCGACATCAGAAGGGGTAACAGAAGGGAATAGATTTCGCAACAGGGAAAAAAAGGAAAACTAGTGGTTCTTAAAAATTGGTCTGTGGATCAGTGTGGGCTGGTTGCATAAAAATCACCAAGGAAATACAAAATAGATTTAAAAAAATTTGGAGGCCATTTCTCAAAATTCTAATTCAGCGGCCTTAGAGTAGATTATGGAATCTGTACATTAAAACGCTGCTCCAAAGATTATGATCTGTAGCCATATTTAGAAATCTCTGAATTAAGTCCATCTGGCTTTCTGGATACCACTGTGCCTTCAGCTCGGGACTACCTCCTGTGGTGGAGGGTATCTTTCCCTAATACTGGGAAGGAGGCAGATCCAGATAGAAGAGGACCCTAGGGAGGGACAGGAGTTTCTTCCCTGCCTAAGACTTATCCCCTAGACTGGCTTCTTATCTGAAAATCTGTCTCATTCCCATTAATTGCCAATAGGAGTCTTCACAACCCTTCCACAGGGCTGTGGCCTCACCCTCTGGCCTAAACACAGGGAACACAACAGAATACAATCTATTTAACTTGCCCAAGAGAAATCACAGATGGAAGCTTGAGGGGATTGTTTTCTAATTGCTAACCTGGGAACTGAGTCTCTGATTTCTAAAAACATTTTTTTTTTTCTAAGAAATATTCTGTAAGTCTAATCCATTTAAAGAAACAATCATAGCCAGAAAACCTCTTGGAATAGAACCCTTAAGACTTTGTGTAACTCTATTTTGTTAGTGTGAGAGTGATTCTCCTGGTCCTGGATCGTTCCAGAGTCAAACGAAAGGAAGCCCAAGGATGTGTCTGAAGGAGAATTGGGTAATAAATACCAAGTCCAGCAGCTCCTCCTGTTGGGCCTTCCCTGGGTGACTTCCCGGAGTGATTGTTAGAACATCAATGGACCAACAGTTTTTTGTGCTGCTTAAGTCAAGGAAGCATTATGTTGAAACAGTTTTTAAAGTTTCATTTTAACAAACTAACAGAATCATCCTCATCCTTTACTGCTTTAGTTTTCCAAGAAACACGGGAGCCTCCAAAGACTTGGCCCTTCTTTCCTGCAGATCATGTCTCCAGAAGGGCCGATGGGTGCCTAACCTTTTCCATGTTCTACACAGACAGTCTTGTGATATAGAATCTGTCATGGCCTATAGGATAGTCCCCTTCTTGGGCTGGCATTAGCTCTCAGACTAAACCTGATTGCATTGTCACCCAGGAACTGGCCCCCAGGTAGATGACAATATCTTGGTTCCCTGGTTTACCTGGCTTTCTATTTTCTCCCTTTCCCTTTTCTATCTTCCTCTTTCAGTTCCTTCTGTGGTGTGCTGTGGAGAGAGCCTGTTTTCAAGTCCTGACACTTGCTGGCTGTGTGACCTTAGGCAAGTCCCTTAAAGCCTCAGTTTTCTCATCTTTAAAAAAGGAATAATAGTGTCAATCTCATAAGGTGGAATCAGGACTGGTTGCATAATTTGTCGGGCCCAGTGAAAAATTAAAATGTGAAGTTTCTTATTAAGATACTATTAAGAATTTCAAAGTCGTGATAGCAGAGTATTAAGCCAAGTGTGAGGTCTTTCTAAGCACAGGACCCTGTGTAACTGCATACATCACACACCTATGGAACCATTGAATCAATGAGATAAGAAGTATTACTATTACTCTTATTATTTTGTGTCTTCCACTTTCTTTTTATACTCTAGGTTTGCTGGTAATAGCCAGATATGCTCTTTTCCATTAATCCCCCCACACATATTATTCAGTTGTTCTCAGGGATCCCTCAGTTTATGGAGACTTCCATCCTTCCTACCTTCCTTCCTTCCTTTCTTCCTTCCTTCCTTCCTTCCTTCCTTCCTTCCTTCCTTCCTTCCTTCCTTCCTTCCTTCTCTCTCCCTCTCTTTCTCCTTCTTTTCACTCTCTCCCTCTCTTTCTCTCCCTCTCTCCTTTTCTTTCTTTCTCTTTCTTTCTTTTTTGAACCTAATAACAGAAAAATCACTAGGTATAAGGAAAATCATTCAGAATACCTCCATTTATGTATTTCACTTTTTCTTTGATCCTCTACATGTTCATATCTGAGGGTAATCATACCGGTTAATTTTATATTCTCCTTATTTTCATTTTGTTTCATCATTTTCCTAAGTGTTTAAAAACACCAAATTCTAGATCCTGAAGAAGGAAATGGGCTAGTGAGGGAGGAAATGAGAAGAAACAAACAACTGGAGAGAAAAATAGAAGAGAGATTTTGAGAGATTAAGCATTTTGGAGAGTGGAGTTTAGGGTCCTGGATGAGTGAAGAGCTTGCTGGTTAATAATAATTATAGCTAATGAATTGTGCTGAGTACTCTACAGAGCTCACCTCATTTGATTCTCACAGTAACTCAAGACAATAGATGTGATTGTCATCACTAGCAAACAAAAGAGAAACCTGAGGCAAGTTAAGTTACTTGGTCATAGATTATATAGCTACTTAGTGTTGGATCAAAATGGGAACTACTCGGGTGACTGCAGAACTTGTACTCATGTGTGTGCGTGTGTTTTCTTGTTGTCATGGCTGTTATTGTGACTGAAGTATTTTAAAACAAATTCTAGTCCTTAATGTCATTTCACCCCTACCATAGTTCATTATGCATTTCTAGAAAATATGGATATTTTCTTATGTAACTATAGTACCATTATGATACCTATCAAAATTAGCAGCAATTCTTTGATGTTACATATAATCCAATCATACTCAAATTTCCCCGATTGTCTCAAAAATGTCTTTTTAAAATCTTGATTCATACATATCAGGATGCAAATAATCTATATACATTGTAATGGTTGTTACATGTCTTAACCTTATTTAAATCTACAGCAGACTCATCTTTTTAAAAAATGCCATTAACTTGTTGAAAAACCTGATCAACTGTGCTACAGGAGTCCCCAATTTGGATTTGTCTGTTTGCTTCTCTATAACATCATTTAATTTGTAGAACCTATTCATTTATTTCCTACACTATGTGCTGCCTTTCTCAGATGTGTTGTTTTGGGTTATGTAAAGCAACTCTCCTTTGTTATTTCTTTAAAAGCTATCAGGAAAGATTTAATTTATTTCACAGTGCTTTTTCTTTGGATTTTTAGATTTGATGGACCATCATTTATTTAACTGTTTTTTTCTCTGCTGTTTTATATATGTCTGCTTACAGTTTTTCCTTTCTTTAAATATGCTTCAGTGAACATCTTTGCAAAGATAATACTTTTGATCATTTTATTAAAATAAGCACCCAGATGTGGAGTTAGAATGTCAAAAGTTATGATCATTCTAGTGGGTCTTGAAATATATGAAATTACTTTCCATAGCAATGCATTTTTTTTACATTAAAAAATTAAAACTTAAGGTCTTTTAGATTCTGTTGAAAGATTTCATGGGTTCTTTGGGTCAACACAGACTCAGGGATGAGTGTATAATTGAAGATTTGTCCCTACAATCTTTCCTGATATCTTTCAAATAGATGACAAAGGAGATGCATTTCATGACTCAGAACAACACATCCAAGAGAGACAATATACAGGGTAGGGATGAAATGAAGATAACTGAAGTGATGTCCAGACATACTGACTTGGTATGTCACAATATTGTGATTTGGGATCACTTTAGCATACCTGTTTTAAAGGAGATTTTGTTTTGGTACGTTCTAATGGATTCCACCAAGAGCCAATTTAGATACTCCATTTCAAAAGATGCCTATTCGGTTTAAGTGTCATAAAGCAAAGTAAAAACAAGAAATGAAAATCTTTCCCCAGTACTTGCTATCTGTTACACCCCAGGCAGTTAGTTGTGTTTTGTTCTTGCTTTGTTTTTTTCATTAGATGATATTTTGCTGGTGTCTTTTGTAAAGAATACTTTATCATCTTTAGGAATGAAGAATGTATTACCATGATTTTGTAGAAAGGATACAGTAATTAGAATATTAGCCTCACTGATTCCCTCACTTCCTCATGCCTGCCTTCTTCTCTAAGTCTGCAGCATCTTTTCCTCACTCATTTGAAGGTACTTGTTGGCTTTATTAGTTAGAGTTCAGCTAAGCTGCTGTAACAAAAATGCTCTAAAAGTACAGTGGTTTAAATAATGTAGAAATTAATTTCTCTCTCATAAACAATTCCAACGTGGTCCCAGCCCATGGGACAGCTCTGCTGCGTGCAGTCATTACAGAACTTGGGCTCCTCCAATTTTTTAAATCTCTCATCCCTTAGGATGTAGTCATTGTATGATTGCAGGTTGGCCCCTGTCATTCCGAGTTCCAGTTCATGAAAAAGAAAAAGAAAGGAAGTCTGGGGCCAGGGAGTTTCTTTTGACTTAGAAGTTGCACATGTCACTTCCACTCCATATTTCTTTGATGAGAACTTAGTCATACCTAACTGCAAAGGAAGCTTAGAAGTGTAGCTTTTGTCTAGGCAGACTTGTGTCCAGAGAGAAGAGGAGACTAGGTTTTGGTAGGCAAGGAGTAGTCTGTGACATATTGTCTATGATATTCGGCTCTACAGTCAGACAGACAAAGAATTTGTCTGATCAAATTTTAGTGTAGCAAAATGAAAAATAAATAAAATATCTAGAACATTCTATGATGTACAGTAAGTGATAAATATGTTAATTACTTCTTTATCAATTTTTAATAAAGTTTGAATAAGTAACTATGTGAAAATAATCTTGGGCTTTAAATTTCTTTGCATATAATTGGTGGTAGTTATGTCAATAGATTTACTTACTAGGAAAAAAATAGAAAATGTTATAAGATGATGGTTGTGGGCAATAATTTATTTTTAGATTAATTATAGAATTAAAAGACATTAATTGTAAGGGAAAATGATTATTTATAAAATATGAGTACTACAATTATTTCTCCTTTTATTGATATAATTCAAATTAAGCCAAGGACACTAATAACTTTTCGTAGTCTTAATCAATCAGCCTAATATAGTAATTATCATCTTGACCGCAATACCATTGGAGCCCATGATTATTTTAAGATAACTACTTCCAGTCTTAGTTTTGCCACTGACCGGCAGTATGACCCAAGACAAATGATTTATCTTCTTGATTTCTTTATTAGAAAAATGGAGATAATAAATTTTACATTATTGGGGTTCTTATGAGAATCAACTTGAATGAGCAAATTCATGCAAAATGCTTAAGAAAAAAAAAACACTGTTGGTTAAGGGTGCAGAATTGGGAATCAGACTGGCTGAGTTAAAATCCTGATTCTGCTTTTGCTAGCTGTGTGGCTTTAGAGAAATTACACAAAATTCTCTGAGATCCACATTTTTTTCTCTAAAATGGAGGTATTATTAGTGCCTGCCTACAGAAGAGATTCAATGAGGCCTTCTGTGCTGGATTTATTAAATGATTTATTCATGCTTGATAAATTCATGGTGGTCTTTTTGTAGTTATTATTATGTCTGTTAATTTTGTAAACTCCTGAGTTTATCTCCCCCTCCCCCAAAGGTAATTAATTGTGTAAGCATGCACCTATCATGAGGTGCTGCATTCTCTTATGTCTCTTGTTACTGCTTTGCTCCTACATCCTGTTAACATGCTTGTATATTCAGTTTGTATACTAGTTCCTTGGACGAGCATCTACTGATGACTTTAAAGTCTAAGTCACATAGACTCAGCTATCTAATGTGAACTCTACCGCTTGTCTCAGAAATTAAGTATATATTTTTTCATAATGGCCTCAATCCCATGCAACTATTTTGAATGAAGTAAGCTGGCCAAAAGAAATCTTTCTGTGGATAGCTAAGCAGTGTAATAAAAATGGAAAACACAGGGGTGATACAAAGCTGCTTTAATCTCAATGTATCTCTCGCTTGTGTCATTTGCAGTGATCCTGGATTATATTTTTCAGGTCTAATTTTGGAATTAATTTGCAGAATTCTACTTCTCTGATTTTACGCAAATAACCTAAAGCCCCATGATTGCTCCTCTCCCAGGTACCCTTCCGTGATCCCCATATTACCACAAGGACACTTTCCTCTTCCCCATCTTGCCACCCACTACTTACAGAGCTGACATGCTGCTGTGTTGTACCATTGTGCTATCTTGAGTGCTGTGGCATTCAGCCTGGCTCCAATGATATAAAATGAGGGGGTATTGTTGCCTTTTCAAACTTGAGACTAGCAAAAGGCAAAACCCCCTTTTGTTTGAAACCATTGGAAGTGTAGTCTTGAGTTCTTGTTCTTTTAGAGAAACTGTGGGGTGGGTCCTCTTCTTCGCCATACCCCCTTCCAGAAGCTGCTGTAGTTTTGCGTGGAGTAATTGAGCAAATGAAATACCAAGCCTATAAAAGGTAGCATTATCAAAGTGAACGAATGAACGCTTACCTAGCAGAACTGTAAGACATGGAAAAATAGGAAGACAAGTTAATGATCTAGAAATTGTATAGCTTTGCTGTCTTAGAATTGTGGCAAATGGAACATATGGCATTGGGTCATTTTTTGCATTGATATGAAAAGAAAATGAGTTTATTTTACAAATAAATGGAGTTTGTGTTTCTGTTTGCTATTCATGGCTGTAATGTTTACTTCTCTTGAAATAGAAATATGTCACCTAAATATTAAATATAGAAAAAGATTTTTTCAGCTATTAATGAAGAATTTTTCTGTATATGCCGTGCCTTCATCCACTTCAATAAACATTTTATGCTTTTCTCTTCATTTGCTATTACTTTGATGAGGCTGTCTGTGAACAGAGGCATCTTAAAGAGAAAAAAAGGGAATTGTTGAAAAGAGAGACACGTTAAAATGGTTATTTGCCTGTGTATTAGAATTTTAGATTAAGGCCTAGAATCAAATTCACTACATTTTCTCATGGATTTTAAGATATAACAATGTTTCTATTTTCTATTTTGAAATTCAGAATAGGACCAGAATTCCATTAAAGTTTCCCTAAAAAGCTATCACATTTATTGTCGCGGACATATATTTTTATCTTTGCAGCATCCTTTATTTTAGAAGCTTTCTTTTCCTTGTAGAAACCACCTCTGCTCTAGTCTCAGTTCATGGGATCAAAGCCCACAGAAATTGGGTAAACAAACAATGGGCTTGTGTCTAAAGCCAGGTTAGTCCAAGTCAGCTATAAGCGCTAGGCTGGAGAATGAAGTATGAAGCTGACAGAGGCCATTTAGGTTTCCAGATGGTGAGAGTCTGCCTGAGACTGCCAGCTCAGAGAAAACCGACTCAAGAAATGAAGATTTCTGACCACATTGTTTAAATATCCACATCTGAAGTGAGATTGACTGCTGCCATTGAATTTCTTATTTTCCCCTCTCAAACTATTCTTCTGAGTTGGTTTCATCTACTTACAGTTGTGAAAGCTCCAGCCAATACAGTCATTGTCATTTTCCTCAGGGAACATTTGTTTTATACCTGGGTCATTCCATGTTAACCACTTCACATGTAGCAGGAGACTACAGTATTAACAGATGATAGAATTGGAAGGGCGACCTTCCAATTCTATCATCTGTTAATACTGGTCCAGTTTTCCTTGCAATGTTGAACTCCCTTGCTCAGTATCCTTCATTGATAGTCACCCTAGAATACAAATCACTTTTTTTTTCCCAAGGATTTTGATATACAACAGTGTTTTCATTCTCTATTCTGAATTTCAGAATAAGTCTTGAATCTCATTATGGTCCCTCCTTAAAAAGAATCCACCACCATGTCAGATAAACCACTACCTTACAAACTAGTGCATTTCAATTTTGGAAAGTTCTAAATCTCAGAAAGGTTTTCCTTTCATGGAGTTGAAGTATGATTTATTTTTATTCTACTCATTGGTCCTAATTCTGCTTGAAGCCATGCAGATTAAAGCGAAGCCTTCTTCTACAAGGTAGCACTTCATATATTTGAAATACCAGTCATATCTCTACTCTGTCTTCTTTGCTTCCAGCTACGTAACCCCTATTCCTTCTCTCATCCTTCACAAAAGATATATCCCAACCATCTTGGTTGCCCTCATCTCAATTTATTCCTGTTTGTTAAATGTCCTTTTTAACATGAGACAGGCACTTAGCTAGCACCTCCTGTGTTTTCCTCTAAATACTTATATATTTATATAATGCAGTCTTATACTGAATTATATTTTGAGACTTCTGTTTCCCAGCCACAGTTTCTGATTTATAATAAGCTTTTTTCCGCTCCTTCCCATCCTTTTCTTTTTTTTCTTTTTTTGGTCCAAAGAGTTCATAAGCCAGGTCTGTGTTTAAGTTTTGAGTTTTAATTATTTGAATCTGTAGTGGGACTTTTCAAACAAACGTAAGCTTTTGTTCCCATAAATATCCACCACCATGTGAAGAGTATTGTTTTGACCATGTGTTTCTGCCTCATTTGGGACCTTTGTTATGTACAATGATGTAAGAGGCAATCACTCACTTGAGCTACTGAAATACCCCATTGACTAGACATAGTATTCATTTTATCATTTGGGAACTGCATTCAGATGTGGGTAAGGAAGAATAGAAAAGAGTGGCTTAAAATACACATAAAATAGTGTAGAGAGAGGCAGCCCAGAGCTGGTATCACGGTCGCATCAAGCCACGAAGGACTCGGGCTCTCTCTACATTTATGTTCCACTATCCTAATGCCTGGCTTCCATTCTCAACATTGCTTCATAGTTTAAGATGATGCTTTCCAATATCTTGTTCACATTCCAGACAAAAGGTTGCTTCTCCCAATCGAATAAGCTCCTTTTAAGGAGTTTCCCCAAATCCCCAGAATCACTTCATTTATATTTCACTTGTCGGTGTTAAATCATGTGGACGCAGCTAGCTGCAGGGCAGTTTGGAAATACAGCCTTTATTCTGAGTAGCAGCATAACCAGCCAAAAATTAGAGTTCCACTGCTAGGAGAGAGAGGAAAACGAATATTGAGAGACCACCAGCCACATTCACGGAAAGCTATATTGAAATATTTTCCCTCTGGCCTTGGAAGTAAAGAGTAATAGAAAGATCTACTTAATTTCGACAGTATCTTTCCTCACTTTTGGATGACCTTTGAGTTTGGCATGCTTTATCTTCCTCTCCAGGAATTTTCCTCCAGGTCTATGTGAAAGGGTTAAAATGCAGTTGTGTTTTTCAGTCCTTCCTCCTCCCTTCTTGGCTGCCTGCATTTGGCAATAAGCCGTGGACCTTGCAGTGTGGCAGAGATAAAAATTGTTGGAGCCTAATACATATTTGAATTAAATCAAATCCCTCCTTTAATACAGTAATAATGAGGTTTAGTCTTTCCCTCTTTAAGAACAACTGCTGCAATAATTAAACGACACAGTCTTTAATATGGACAGTCCTCGCTTTGTAAAGTTCCGATACGCACAAATTTCAGTTACCACCATTTAAATAACACCAGTCTCCCAAACGCATGGTTCAAATTTCAGTTACTAAATATATTAATTGAGAATTTGCATAAGATAGAAACTTTGCTGCTACCTCTTTAATTCACAAGTTACTACAAAAGTGACAGATGCACATCATGATCAGTGACCAATCATATCACTTCTTTCAAAGTCTGTCAGTAATTGGTCACTGTGCATCTGTTATTCAGTTCACAAACAGACAGCAAAGTATGTATTTGCGTTGCCTCCTTGTTTCTCAGTGATAAATCCATGTCATATTTTACAAGTATGAATAATCAAAAGAGAGAATTGGCCAAGAAAAATCAAAATGCAAGGAAGAAACAAAAGTGAAGTTTAAATGAAATGTAAATGAAGTAGAGAAGAAATAGCCGGTTGTGGGAATGTTGACCTTACTGCCTTTTATAGGACATGCAATCAGAAGAACTTAGTGAAGGCAAATGTTTTGACATAAATGAGGAAAGTGGTTCTTGCTAAAGGATAACAATGTTCCAGAGGAAGTGATACCAAAGGAACTCTTAGAGATATTTCAAAGCATTGAAAATACAAGGGCTAAAATGTTCGAAGCGGATGCAAACTTAGAAAGCAGCGTAACAGTTTGCCAAGGCATAGAAAAGATGCTTGCGCCATATTGTGAATTATATGACAACAAAGCAAGAATATTTCAAACTAATCTTGATGAGTTTTTTACAAATAAATAAAACACTGTATTTTCAATGTTTCTAGTACTTTAAATGATAGTATACTAAGTACACATTAGTTTTATTCTTTTTCATTTTCCTATACATTTATAACCAACAGTAAGAGAGTTTTTAATGTTTTGAAAAAACATTTTTAGAGGTCACGGAACAATTGTAATGTTTCCTATTAAGACAGTTTTGCACCATCTCAGCTTGCATGTGCTATAGTACAAAGTGAAGATTGCCTGTAGTTCATAGAGGTACCCTATTTAATATCCAGAACAATTTTGTAACTCGGGCAAATATTATCACCTTTCTCCCTCCCTCCCTCCCTTCTACTCTCTCTTCCTTCCTCCGTCCTTCCCTCTCTCTCTCTCCCTCCCTCCCTTTCTCCTTTCCATTCATTCATGTAAATGAAAGTCACAGAAATTATGTAGGTTCAAAATTACATAGCTAAATAAATGGCAGGCCTCGAACCATGAAAACATTGCTTCTTGTAGCCGCACTACCGTGACACCCACATTCCTTCCAAAGAATCTCATTAATATGTTAAGGTACAAACAGAGAAGATGTCCTAAATGTTGAGGCCTCCAAATCTACTGTGTTCCATGTCACATTCCACTGATTGGTAATTAATCATCATTCTTAGATTGCAGGCAAGGCAAACTAACTCCAACATGGTACATTACTACTGTCATGACCACCAGTGAATCACGGCTCCCTGTGGCCACTTTTCTTGGAAAGGGTTCTTTGCCACTCCCCTCATTAACTGATGAAGTTTATTTCCTATCCCTCGAAACTGGGCTAGTTTAAACTATCTTTGACCAAAAGAATGAGGTGGAAAGGAAGTTGCAGCTTCTGCTTTTGCTCTCTCAGAATAGTTCTCCACCATTTAAAAAAGCCCAGCTTAGCTTCCTGGAGGATGAGAAACCACATGTAGATTTGAGGTGTTTCAGCTGACAGCTGCAGCTGGCTTCTGAATAAGTGAGCAAGTGAGGCAAATCCAGGACCAGGCAGCCCCCAGCAGATCTGCCCACTCATTGCAGATGCTTCTATGAATACACATGGAGCAGAGACATGCCAACCCAGCAAAGCCCTGCCCAAATAGCCCATCTATAGAATTGTGAGTAAATAAATGGTTGTTATATCAAGCCATTAAATTTTGGAGTGGATTGTTAGAAAAGAGAATTTATTGGAAGGATATGAGGTTATTTTTTAAGATTGAAAGGAAAACTGAAAAACAGAAAGCCTTGTACCAGGAATTACTCAACAGTCTTCTCCTGGGCACCACTTCTAGAGAGAGTAAACTCTACCTGTTTCTTTTGTTCTTGTGTTGTTCTGCTAAAGATTCAGAGTCCTGGGGGAGAAAAATTGATAGATTACGTGTCCATCCCATGGATGTATTGATTTATGAGAGAAGAATCCGACAGAAGGAACTTCCAGGTGTCTTTTAAGCTTTTGTAGTTGGGGAGGCAAACACTTGGACTTATTTCCCCCAAAATTATACACAGATACTTCCCCTGAAAGAAATCAGGGTTCTGCCAAGGAAAGAGAATGGATGATGGACATCTTCTAAATGACAACTGCCCACTACAGTCCCCTCTCTTCCCTGATGTGGATTTTAAAAAATTTAAAGTATACAAAGTTTGTTATTTCATAGCAGTGAATATTTAGGGAAATCAAAGGAATTTAATGTCCATATAACCAGCATATAAATCAATATATAGAGAGAAATTGCAACTTGGACTGAGAAGGTTTGAGGTTAAAAAGACTTTAGAGCTCATCAAGGCCTAGGTTCTCATTTTATAAATGAGGATACCGAATTTAAGGTGATTAGGCTGAGGTTATATGGAATTCATGACAAAACCAGGACTAGAACCCAGGTCTTCCTTCTGCCCCCCATCCCCAACCATCCATAGCTTCAGCTGGATTTGGGAAGCAAAAAAGATGACCCCGCATGTTTGAAATTTGCATATTACCTTTCTTTTGGGTATCTTCATAGCAAGGACTCTCTGGAGGGCCTCTTCAACTGTGTGTGGCGCCCTCCCATTTTCCTCCCAACAGCCATCATCTCTTTCCCCCTCCCAAACACATTCAGAGGTACTCAGGCCAGTATTGCTCTAGGCAAATCTAAACCTGAAAAATCAGATAAGGTTGATGTTCCCAAATGCAAGACAGCTGGCGTTTCAATCAGGATAACACTATCCTGTCAAGACTCAAACATTCTTAGAACTTCAGGTTTGTTTTCCATTTGTTTTAAATCTCTTGGTTTTTTGAAGGATATTTGTATAAAAATAGCGTCTTTGCATTCTTGTCAGATTCTGATGCATACTGTTCCTCTAAAGTCCTAATCGTGTTAGTGAGACATGTTGATTTGACTGAATTATGGGGGATTATGGCATCTCAGAAGAAACAGCCAGTTGGAGAATCTCAAACTGTATAAACATAGACCCATCAAGGAGAAAAGAACCTGGTTATTATAATGAAAACTGTTGGAAGAAATAAAAACAAGGTAGTAATGGGCAAGAACATATAGAAGGAAAATGATTATGAAATAAATTGAGTTTAAAGAATATTTAGATTTCTGGTCTGGAAGGAAATATAAGATACTGGGAACAGTGGTTGCCTCCGGGAAGGGGGATGGATGGCTGGTGATTAGGGTAGGAGGAAGATTTTAAAACTGTGAACCATATCTTTGCAATGTTACCTGTTCAAAAATAACTATATGAAAAACAACATAAGTGTAATGTGCTATAAACAGTTTCTTTATTAGAAGCAAGTGCTTTGTTTTGAGAACTTCCATTGTGTTTTTTAATGCTTCAAGCGAGTTTGGGTAAAAATGTTATAGAGACATCTTCTTTAGCCTTATTCTCTTGATTTATTAAGTCATATGGGGTTTTCTTTGGCTAACATTTTGTCATTGCTACCCTAAGGGCTTTCTTTTTTCACCCAATACATCTTATTTCAGGATTTTCTATCTTGGTATTAATTGATTTTGATCATCCTAAAGACTCTTTGACAAGTAAATAACATTCCATTTTCCATCTTTTTAGTCTTCTTGCACAATATTTGATATTTTAGAAGTAGCTTCCGACCCCTCCTCCCCCAATTTTCATCATATTTATCTTCTTAAAATGTGGTCATTGTATGTAATGGATCAATTTTGCTCACCCTAAAAGTAGATTATTTTGCCATTTGTCAGCTGTTTCAGCGTGTAGTGGATTCAGTTAGAGTTTGTGACTAAAGATTTTACATCGGCATATACGGAGATAGCAGTTCTCACGAGGTGCAGCTTAATGGAGGTTTATCCATTTTGAAAGACATGATTTTTGATGTTTCTGCCATGGTTTTGCCTCCTCTAGAAATAATACCCGGGTAGCCGTTATTTGTGATAGGAGAGAGACTGTAGAAAAAAAAAATGGATGTTGGCTTCAAGGTAAGGGTTTTGGCAGATCCAATGCCATCTCATTGGTTACAAAGCCTTTCTAGAAAGCGTGCAATTATTCAGCTTGCACAGCACAATTAGGTAAACAATTCATTTAGTCTCTCTGTTGCTACTCCATTGCAGAGGGATTGGGGTGGCTCAGGAGATTGGCAATGGGGGCTGTGGCCTTTTCTCTTGACGTAGGTGGTTTGTATCTATTCGCCCGGGTAGTGACCATATAGTGTCTCCATCTGATGGCTGTGCGGTGACCCATGTGAGACAGATTGGAGGTTTCAAGCCCATGGAGAGGTGGTCACATCTCAACATCCAGGATCCCAGCTGGCGGAAATATGTGAGGATTATACCAACATGATCCTATTCAGTTTGTGCTTTAGTGAAATTCATATCTTGAAAATCCTACTTGCAGTAAAGTGAGCTTTAGGATATCTTTATAAAGCTCTGAGTGAAAGTCTCAGTCTTCTACTTGTGTCTGATGATTAGCACACTTGGCTTGTTTACTTTGGCTCTGAGGCTTTAAGAATCTTTAGGGTCATAAGATTTTCCCTGTACTCTCTCACGTTGTGAATACCGGGGATAATATAGCTACCCACAGTTAATATGAACTGCCTGAAGAAAGTATCTGGGTACAGGATTCGTTTTACATTTTGTAGGACATCATGGCACATTTTGGTAGTTTTAGGCTGAATGAGGCTTCTTGTAAATAAAACAGATGAAAACAGTTGTGCTTGTAAACTATAAAGATGTGCTTATTTGGACCCAAGACAATTTTCATCCTAGGCCTGGGGGGGTCTACGTTGATTGGCCCTCTGGACTTCCGCAGTATTTTCATTTTCCCAGTCCAAACATTTATCAACCTTCTCCTGTGCACGCCCCCTCCCCTGCCCCATGCACGCACATGAATTTACTACTTCTATTACTTTTTCTAGTTGGAGGTTGGAATCTGGATCGGGGCCTCAGATAGATAAGCTTTTCAAAACCAAACGCAATACTTATAAAAGGGATATATATATTGTAAAATCCTAGGGTGCCATAGTGCCACTGACATCTGCATAACTCCGTCATACTGGCATCCCTGGCTTTTCAAAAGTTTGCTTTCTGCCACTTCATTTTTATGAAAGACCTACATTAGCTCCTGTTTTCACTAATCCGAAGAAATCCAAAGAAGATTTTTGCTTTCATGAAAAATTCAAAAAGCGAAAATAGCGTTAAGTGCTCGCTTTGCAGTGTTATAGAGGCAGTGCGACCCTGAGCGACAAGGGTAACCCCCTCAAGCTCCTTCCCCGGGAACCACACTCAGCATCTCAGCATCAAGTCACCATGGCTTTGAACTATGTCTATGAGCATCTGTGCTTTATCTTGATTTATTTTGTACATCCATTAGCAAGATGTGTGCTTCTTTATGCCACTTCAGCTTAGGAAAGATTCCAGGTGTTTGAACTGATGGAAGAGCCCGCAGGTGAGTTAATTAGTGTGGTGGCAGTTGGAAACGCGCCTCTGCTACTTACTATGAGTCGTGTCCTCCTGAGGAGGAGGAACCATGGTGGCCACGCAGCGAGAGGGTGGCCCGTGATTGGCCACCTGACAGACTGCTTTCTTGGGAAGCAATGTTGCATATCAGATGAGGGCATGCCACCAGTTCTGGCCTGGTGGGCAGGGGAGGGACACTGATGGACAGGTTGGAGTAGGTGGTTAGCTTTTGAGTGGAAACTGGGTGTTCACATAGTTGTAGCTTGTGGTCGTATTTATTTCTCTATTTGAAAGATAATCATGAACTCTTACTTTCTTTTGAGGCCCTGTGACTGTAGACCACTACGATGAAAATATTTTTCAAACTGCTTTCTTTGCAGAAAATTGAATACACTGGAAAAAGGCATGGAAGAAATAGTAGATTAGGACCTTTCATCTTTTCTCTTTCCCTTTTCTGCCCAGCCTCATGGAATTGGAGACCCCTGAGTCCTTTGGCTGTGGACTGAGTTCCTAGGTATAGATCTAAGATAATTTGGAGACACGGTGGGGTCTCCAAATTTGTGTGGCCCCCTTTGTTATGACACAGTAAAATGCCAGGGGTTGCCTTGTTTCATTACTTGATTAAGGTTTATTATTTAAAGTGTGAGGTATCACTTAAATACAAAACTGAACTGGAAGAGAAGTTAACTTGGATCATTCTGTTGACAAGAAAATTATCAACTTTCATAAACTCATCAGTGAATTACAGAAACAAGTGGGATGGTTTTTCCAACTACTTTGGTGAAGGCTGTGCTCATTCTTTTTGCGCAATATTTGAGAAGAATCTTGTGGGAGGTTATCGAACTGATTTGTTGGGTTGCAGGAAGACTGGTTTGACTTCTTATCTCCTAAGATTGTCAATAAATGCTTTTATTTAGTTTGGAGGAGAAAGGCTTTATATCCTCTTCTTTTCCATGACTCACAACTTTCTGAGCAGTCACATTGTGCTTTACAGTGAGGTTTGGGGGAAAGTGTTATCTAAATTGAGCCAGCCATTTTGAGTGTGAGAGTGTGAAATAAAGAGAAGCTATCGATGTTTCTAAACTTCAAATTTACAATGTACCCAGGCCCTGAGAACTAACTTTCCCATTAAGAGGAAAGAAAATTGGCGGATATCTTAAAACAAGCAAAATTAGTTCTGGCTTTAAAGTTTTCAGACATTTTCAACTTGTTTCAGCTACCCATAATTTTAGGAAAAGTGGGTAGCTTTAGAAAAGATGGTATTCTCTGTTGGTGGGTGTAAATGTGTATGGAAACTATTTGTTTCTCATGTCAAATTGGATCTGTTGACATAAACATATTTTTTAAAGCTTGGAGATTTGTTTGCATGAAAGACTTCACTCAAAGTTGTCTTTTCCTGAGAACTTGAATTTAGTCAAACGTGTTACTGCGAGATGAGTCACAATTTGAAATATTTTACATAGATTTTTCTCTGAATTTGTATCAGAGCAGGTTTGTATAGGAGACTAAAAAATAAATAACGGCAGTTGGCCTACAGGATGGAAAGCCTCTAGAGCTGAAGTGTCATTTTGGAAGGGAATACTGGAGCTACAATGTTTTCTGTTTACCATCTCTCTTTTCATGTTACCTCTTTCTGAATTCACAATCTAATCCCTTTTTAATACTGGAAAAGAACTGGAATTGGACTACTGAAAAAATGTAGAAAAGATGATCAAATTAGGTCCTTAGACTTAAGAAATTGAAATATTAAAGTTTTTACATAGATTTCATTATCATTTATAGCCTAATGAAGTAAAGGAGGCATCAAAGTTAACTCAAATAATACAGGTTTTGCATTAAGGTTCATGTAGGGTCCAAAATTGTTTGTTTTCAACAACATAATTTGAAGTTAAAATTTCAGCTTTGTCTCCTTTCTTTCTCCCTCCCTTCTTCCCTCCTTTCCTCCTTCCTCCCTTCCTCCCTCCCTCCTCTCTTCCTCTCTACCCCTCCCCTCTCCTCTCCTCTCTTTTCCTTTCCTTTCTTTTTTCCTTCCTGTAACATTAAGAGCCTTACAGTTTAGTGTCTCATAGCATATGTCTAGCAAGCTCCCTTCGAAAACTGATGCAAAGTTCCACACCCCTCCACCAATTTGCATTCAAATGCCAAACCTTTCTCACCAAGAATTGGAAGAGAAAGGAGAAGAAAACACTGAATATAAGGCTATTAAGTATGTGTAATCATTGTACCCATTGGTCATGCTGCTTCATTCCTTTTTGGTCAAATCAGAAGAGCTGGATTGTAGCCTTGGTCTGCCGTTAATTGGCTGTTTAACTTTGATCCCGGCTCCCTAAACTATTTGAGTCACACTTTTCTCATCTGTTAAAGTACTTGAAATAGATGATCAATAAAGATCTTTTTTTTGATCTTATGCATACTTCATTATTTATTGGTCCTCTTTTGGGGGGCATTTTAGTTCGTTTTCTTAGTTCATGGAGCATTCCACCTATGACTGACAGGATGAAAATAAGTGAGAATTGGGTTCTGCAGAATTTTTCTTAAGGCAACTGGAAAGCTACTTTCTCAAAGCCAAAGAGATGCGTCCTGTTAAAGTACACCACTCACCAGGTTGTTACTCCAGACACATGGAAGTTGTCCACATAGAAGTCATCTTTTTTTTCCTCTTTCACTTTCTCATTCTCTCTCTCCACTTCTTTCTCACCACCCCTATCCACTCTCACCTGTCATTTCTTCTTTCTAAATATTTTGAGCCTCTAACTTCTGTTTCCATTAACAGTGCCCCAGACCACCATTATCTCTTACCTAAATTATAACAGCAGCCTCGTAACAGATCTCCTCACTGCCAGGCCTGCCCTATCAATTTCCCACACAATAGTCAGTGTGGTCTCATTCTATTTTACTCTCTGCCTCATCCATATACTCCATTGGTGGCTTTTTGTTTGTTTTTCCTATAGCATATAAGCTCTTCCTCTTATCAGGAAACATGCTATTCCCTCTATCTGGAACTCCTCTCTTTCTAATTTTTATATGCCTAGAAGTTTCTTCTCCGTCACGTCTCAGCTTAAATTTCACCTCTTTAGAGAGATCTTCCTTGACTAAGCAATTCTCTTTCACCCTCTTGCTATTGCTTTTCTCTCTTTCCTTCTAGGCATTTGTTACAGGCTGTAAAGTATTACTTGCTTGTCTAATGAATGTAAGTCTTTACAAAAACTTCGTTGTCCAAAAATGGAATGTTATTTCTCTATAGCTGAACCTAAGCCAGCTCATGAGTCACCGTTTTGATTGATGGTAGTAGGAGAGGGAAAGTTTTGCCAATTCAAGATAAATTCAGGTGATTCTAGATTTTCTTTCTTTTCTTTTTTCTTTTTTTGGTTGAGCAGTGAATGCTGGTCAATTAAGAATGTTTACCTTTCATCCTTCTCTTTTCCTTCTCCCTTAAGGCAATTAAAATTCCGGAGAAGCTTATGTGTTTTCTGAGCATCAGGGATGAGATATCTAGCTTGTGCTATCTATTGTCGATGGTCCCCCCATCAATATACTTGATGTATATTGAGTTTTGAAGGGAGCCAATAAAAAAATACTCCTCTCTTCTCCCAAATTATCATCAACTGAGCTATAAGACAAAAGAGGAAGGCATATGGAGACGGAAATAGTAGTACTATGATTATTAAAGCTTATGTTAGAGAATGCGTTTTATATTTGTGACCAAGTGGATTTGCTCATCACTGCTCTGGCCACAGAAAACATTCTAAAAATGGTCTCTAACAGTAAATACTGAGCTGGTTTTAACTGGAAAAGAACAATCGTTGTGTTAATCTTTATTCTTCTGTCTCTGCTTGGGTGAAAAGGAGGTTGGTCATGGTCTTGGTGAATTTTTACAATACGATTTTAGTTATTTCTTTTAAAAAAAGTTCCAGAACAGTATCTAGTCCTGTTAAATACTATATACATGCTTGTTGAAGGAATGAAAGTATTTGCTATACATGGACATTTTTCTACATTTAGCTTTAAAATGTAAGTGTTGGGAAAGAAGAACTATTTTGTAGATGTTTGTGTGTATTTGTTTGTCCCTTTAGAGGCACAAAAATGCAACATTAGACATAGTTAACCTTTAAGATGGCCCCAATGATCCCTGCCTCCTGGTTTTCAAACCCTCATGTAATTTTTTCTCCCTGAGTGTAGAGTGGGCCTGGCAATTCATTTCTTACAAATAGAAAATAGCAAAAGTGATGAGTCATCACTTTTGAGATTGGTGACCTAACTACTGTGGTTTATCTTTCTTACTTGCTCTCTCTGAGGGAAGCCAACTGCTACAGTGGCACATGTGGCAAGGAACTGAGGGCAGGCTTTGGCTAACAGCCAAAAAGGAAATGAAACCTTCAATCTAACAGCTCTTGAGGAAATAGATCTTGCCAGCAACCATGTGAATGGACTTGGAAGTAGATCCTTCCCCACTTGACTTGAGTCTTCAGATGGGGCTGCAGCTCTAGCTGACAGTTTGGCTGCAATTTCACGGGAAACCCTGAGCCAGAGACACCCCGCTAAGCTGTGCTTAGATTCCTTATTCACAGAAATAGTGAGCTATTAAATGTTTGTTGCCTTAAGCTGCAAAGTTTTGGGGTCATTTGTCATATTACAATACAAAATAAATACATTATCTATGCGAAGTATGGATAACGGAATGTATCTTATCCAGCACTTAGTAGCAGAGAGCAGCTACTCAGAAGGTGCCCAGTATGTGCTTATTAATACGTAGACAACCAAACTATTTGTTAAGCTGTTCTAGAAATTAAAATTTTTATGTTGCCTTAAAGGAAAATGAGGTCTTTTTGGGAGAAGGCAGATAACCATAGAGAGGTACTTATTTGTCTTTCATTTGAATTTATTGTATTAATTGCTGCTCCTAAAGTAAGGAGCCAGTTGAGAGGAGATATAAACAGTTATAGCACATCACATTGGGTAGGCTATTGAAAACGATACCTTCAAGAGAAAATCACATTGAAATGTGGGCCTGAAAATCTAGGGGAGGAAAAGACAGCTAAATCAGTTAGGATTTTGGTGAGGTTCACAAATGTAACTTCAGGGATGGTCTTTATAAACATCAGTCACAACAATTTTTTACCATTGCCATATATTTGGAGTATTAATGCAAAATATTTTCATCATGTCTAGAGGATCCTGATATTATTGTATATAGCTGCTGAAATAAGGTAATGCATATAACAGGTAGGAAAGCATAATGGTTGGGAATGTGGACCTTAAAATCATATGGGCAGGATTCACATCTGGGCTCCCCAAGTCCCTTTACTAGTCTTATGACATATGGCACATTGTTTAACATCTCTGAGTCCACTTTCCTCAACTTAAAATCATCATAATAGTACCTATTGGGAGGAATGGATATCCATATAAAGATTTATTACAGTATTTGTCACATAACTGAATGTTAGCTGTCATTAATTATTTTTATTATTTTTACAAGTACTGAATACTGTGGCTGGCACATAGTAGACATGCAATAAATATCAGTTTCTTGCCCCTTATACCTTCCTACTTTCTAAAATCTAGCCCATAATATTTTCTAAGTTCTATTTATTGATATTTATTCTCCCAATTCAAGTACCATGTTAATGCAGGAATTTTTTTTTTTAAAATGTGCTGCTTGTTTAAGGGCTCTCTAATTTCTCCTTTTCCTCCTAAAAGTTTTAATCTTAACAAAGCCTTCGGAGATCTTTCAACATAAAGCTGCAATCAATAGCTTGAAACTATTAGGTGACAAAAGATTTTTTTAAGTTTAGAAATTATTAGCTAGTTGAGCTAGAGGAGAGATTTTCTTATCATCTAGGTATTCTGGATATGTAGGATCCACTGCCAGTTTGTGTGTTCTCTATGGATATAAATTAGCAAGAAGGATTGTAGTTGTCTGAAACTGTAGGAGAAAGACGAATGGACTCAGTGCTGTATCAACAGGATGGAGTATTGTAGGAAAATTATGTAAGGAAAATGAGCGATAGGGGATTATTTTAGACAAAATGCACAAGAGTTAACCTACATGAAAATAATTTTTAATTTTTCCTGTGAAATAAAACTTATTTCAATCTAATAAATTTAACCGAGGTTATCAATAAACTTTCAGAACAGTTTTCCCTTTGTAAGCTTTTATATTTAAAATAATTCAGTTGAAAGGAGTCATTTTTTATCTCACCAGCTCAGTGCCTAAGGTTGAATTGAATTCATTACTTGAATTCCTTCCAGGAAGGGGTTAAGTATATCAAAGACAAATAAATTAAGATATTGTTAAGGAGCTGAGAGGTTTACAGAATTATATAAGATCATGTTTGCATGACATGTAAAGGAATGGGGGGTATAGTTTAAGATATTTAGTAGTGTAGAAGAGTTTGAATGCAGAATAAACCTAAAATAAGGAAATAGCTTTGAAATTTCACTTTGAAAGTGAAACCCTCCAAATTCAATATCTGAATCAAGTACCTTCAAGTCTTCATAGGTATGGAAGTGATTTTATTAGTTTATTTTTAAGTAACATCTTATCAGTGGTCAGGTACAGGTGCCCAAGGTTATTGCTAAGCAAAACCGCTGGGTCTTTACTTCTTTGTCCATTTATTCATTTGTTCATTGATTCATTTATTCAACAAGTACTAACAAGTATCTACCATCTGCCAGGCCTTGAATTAAGCCATGGGATATAGTGGCGAACCAAACAGCCTTGGGTTTTGGTTTTACCAAATACTGCAGAAATGCTTCCTTTTATACTGAACCCATTGGCCCTCTACAGAAATATTCACAATGCATGTTAGCATGTTAAAGGCTCTGAGAAGTCCTGCAGTGCAAAAACCTGTTTTACCTTCTTAGACATAACATTCCCTAGACTTTTATGTCCTCAAAGGACTATTCTTTCCTGTAATACACTGTGGGACACCAAGGTTAAGATGAACTAAGTTACCAAGAAAGACAGGATCACATTGGATAACACGGGAAGTAAAATGCTGTTTTAATTCATACTTGATTGCAGGGACTCCACCAAGCAGCTTGGCACCTCACTTAAGGAAGAAGGAGCTTGTTCTTACCTTCATTTTGTCTAAGACTCTTTCTATTTCCCCTGTTTTCAACGGTCACATTTTTCAGCTTAGGATATAATACAACTTCATGCATGACCAGGGAGATTTTTCAATTTGTTAACAATGGCTGGTTGTGTTGCTAGCTGTTTGCAAAAGGAACCTCCTTACCATTCATGACCCACCATTATGGGGGAATAGATAAAAGTGTTGAATATGTGGTTAAATTAGATTCTTTAAAAAACATTCTGACAAATATAACTATCACAAAGGAGAGGTAATTTGCCTTTTTTAGAACTGTATACTTTCATAAAGTCAAAATGCTTATCCAAAGTGTATTATTGTAGTGCAAAAAAATTAATACATTCAAGGTAATGTAAGCACATGGTCCTTTTAATTTTTTCAGTGGCCCCAGAGCACTGTTATCTGCTCTTTTCTGGGAAATCACTCATGTAGCTATTGGGGAAAGGGAGCATTTTGGCCCCTTTTCTGGGAGCAATCCAATGCAGTATGGATATTAATTAAATTTATTAAACAAATAACACAGCGACTCAGGGAAGCAGGGGTCCATCTGCCAGTTCTGTAGACAGATCTCTGCAGAGACGCGAGCTGAATGGTAGTTAAAGCGAAGTTGCCGAGCTCAGCAGATGGGCTCTTGTCTCTAGTGGGGGAGATTTGGTGGCGGTCCAACAACTCTTTTCCCCCTCCAGGTTTTTGTTCCTTGCAACTGTGATTGAAGAAACCCTTCTCTGTCTTTTCCCAGCCTTGTGCCACTCCCCACCCCCCTTTGTTTATTTGAGCGATGTTAAAATCTGAGTGATTTGTTAGAGAGGCAAGTCCCGGCTGATCTCATTTTGTGTATGCGCTGTAAAACTCAAGCAGAAAATAATGAAGAAAATATAATCCCATTGACTTTACAACCCGCTTATGTACATTGCGGCAGCTCAGCCTTGTGTCCTGGAATAAAGTCTGAACAGATTTGAATTTAGTCAGCATCCTCATTCTCTGCATTTGGAAGTTCGTATTATTCTAAGGTTTAGATGCTTATTATTCTTAGAATTGTTTCTTAGATTGCTTTTAGACCTACGTGCTTTTTAAATGATGCAATTTAAGGATTTTTTCCCCCCTAATGTCTTCATATTCTGTTGGCAAGTGTCTAGGTGCATTAAATCCCAGTGTCTCCCTCACTTGCCATCTGGGATGAGATGCCATTGATAGTTAGCTCTGCACATTTGTGAGCTGCTGTGTCTTTAAAAAGCTACTTTTCCACCTTCTGACCCACGTCTCTCACGAAAAATATGGTGAATTTGCAACCTTTTTGTGAGGAAGGATCACTTTACTTTCAGTTAATTATCGTTCCCCAGCATTTAGTATAATTTTTGACAAAAGCCCACTTGGACAGAATTTGATTCTAGGATGTTAGGTTTGGTGGCAAATTGCCCCCACTCCTTATCCCTACCTGAATCTTTGCAAAAAAAAAAAAAAATCATTTGGTAGAAGGCTTTCTTGCGTTTGGCTATGTCCCCTTGCCTGGGATCTGTGCCTTTCACAGAAAAAGCGGGGCGGAGAGAAAGAGCCCCGGAAACCCCGCCAAGCAGATTTCCCGCTAGGCAGATCGTGTGCTCCATTGATGGCAAAGTTTTGGAAGAAATAGATGCCACCTTGGGCTGAGTCCTGAAATGCCCTTGTTTTGGAGAGATAGGTCTGGTTCCAGCCACCCTGAGGGTGAGGCATATTAGCTGAGATAAAGGCACCTCTGTAGAAACTCCTCCAATCAGAATGATTCCCCCCTCCCCAACCCTCAATTCTCTGCCAGCAGAGGTCTTCGCTGGTTACAGAACCTGAAGACGAGTGGATGGATCTGGGATTATGATTATTCCCAGATGTACTGAGTTTTATAGGAATACGGAGGTCAAACTCTTAATCCAGTTTGTAAGAAAAACCAACAAATGGATCCATTTACCTGTAGCACAAAGAAGTCTTAGCCGGCAGATCCTCTATCCAATGAGGATGGTCAATTCATTTCTGCTGCAACTGAAGGTGTTTGGCAGAGTCCATCCTTGATATTGGTCCGTGTTCGTGCTTTTTGAACCTACTTGAAACCCAAATCCCATTGGGTTTAACTAAGAGTTGAATTTTTTAGCTGCTGTTGTCTGTCCCTGTCCCCCCCGCAGAGGTTCTAGCTCCCCCTCAGGCCATGCTAACATTAATAATATAAGAGCTTCCGTTTATGATGGCAAATTGTTGGAATTAGGCGGAGATTTTTGTTTTTCATTAGAACCCTGCCAACGATTATTGTGAACTCCAAGAGTTATTGTTGCACAGCAGTCCTTTATGGATTTTAAAAAGGCTCAGCTCAAAAGATGGTCATGAAGTAGCTGGTGAAAAATGTTTGTTTACCCGTGAATCGTAGGTGAACTGCCAATTTACTCCTCTAATTTGTTGGAAGTCAAAATTGACTGGGGGGCAGGGCGAAGATTCTACATTTTGAATTCATAGGCTATTTACCAGCATTTGTTCTGCCTCTCCTTCCACCCTAGTGTACCTGGACTAATTTCGTTCTTTGATTTAAATCACAATCTAGTCGCTCTGGCATCTCAATTTAAGGGAAGATTGGACGTTGTTTTTCAAAGGGAATTGCAAGTGTTTTACTCTTGTCTGAAAACACATTGTGGCTTCTTTCCCAAGGATAAGCTTAAAAATTCTGTATAAATCTCAGGGTTTCATTCTTAGCAAAATGTTTTCAACTCTCTTGTCCACACATTAGTATAAATGAACAAAACAGAGGAAAAGCCAGGAAACACCCTGACAGATAGTGTGTGAAGATTTCTGATGTGCTTCCTGTGCCTGCCAGTCTACAGAACACATTTTGTTTACTCCACGGCTTCTTAATTGCTTTATTGCAGATTTTGTAGGCAGCGTGACAATTTGGGACTTTGCATAAAAAAGCTTTTTGATTAGGAACAAATTTTACACTCATCTGTAAGGAACTGGAGAGTCGCTTTAAAAATAACCATACATTTTAAAATTATTTGATAAGGACAGATATTTCTCAGATGTTTTTTATTTATTCAGCTCTCGTGTACTTTTCTTTCAAGAGTTCAAGTGCAAACTTTAAAAATATTCAGTGTATGGGTTCTGATAAATATTTTATATAAGGAACCAGATTTGTGAAATACCATCACCAGCTTAATGCAGTAACTGTCTTCGGAATTAAATGCCGTGGCTCTTCAAAGCATGTACCTCACCATCTAGAAAAGGGACTGAAGAATGATGTCTCTGAATGAGACCCAGGCCTGGCAGGTTGTAACTGAAAACACTGACGTCTGACCTGTGCCTCAGGGGACACAGTCCAGCTCCTGAGGTAAAAAGGAAGGTTCATGGTCACTGTCATCCTTAATGATCTCACAGCCCATTTCCCATGTCTCAGTTTTATTTCTGGGAACATGTCTGAAGCTTTTCATAATCCTGGATCTGATAAATATTGATTTATTGTTGATTAGATTTGCATTTGCTTTCTAGGAGCCAAGCAAAATAACGCAGCACTCCCTGTTTTGGCCTCTGGCCAACCGAGTCTGCCCAGGTCCTGGAATGCTTATCTTTGCAATGCTTCAGAGCACTGCCTTCAGTTCTTAATGATCTAATCTTCTGAGGTCAAGCTGACAGGAGGGCCTTCCTGGGGGCTAGCATGATTCTTTTGTTCTCACTTTAAAGTAGATTTTAATTCAAATATAGAGTCTTGCAGTAGAAAGGGAATTTATAAGACACCTAGCCCATCTTCCTCCCAATGACAATCCTTATTGGGAGTGGGGTGGAGTGGGTGTATAGATTTATGCTGCTTATCAATTTGTAATAACAGAGAATTTATCCCCACATTTTTGCAGTTTTTAATTTTGTAAGTTTTAAATGTTTTGGATGTTAGAAACTTATTCCTTGTACTAAAGATTAAAAATTTCAATCCAAGGAAACTCAAGAGTTCGTTTCTAGAAGTGATGGTAATAAAGTCACAATTCAGTTCATTGGTATCATAATTTCCTTTATATCTGATGGCTTCAAATATGGCCATATTTATTAACTAGCTACCATTGCTTGGATACTTACAACGTGCCAACTTCCCTGCTAAGCGCTTTACATACATCATGCCACTTAATCTTTAGAACATCTGAATATCTTCATTTTAAAGATGAGGATATTGATGCTAGGAGATGTTAAATAACTAGCCCAAAGAAATAATCTAAGTAATCTCAACTAATCTAAAGTTATATAGTTAATAGCCAGACCTGGATTTGAAACCAAACAGCTGACACCAAAATCTCTGCATTTAACCATTCTGCTATATTACTGCCCTGCATTTACTTATTTCTAATTTATA
>NW_011888857.1:612320-631744 GCF_000151845.1 Pteropus vampyrus
TGATATTAAAATAATCAACAGGAATAGAAATTCTAGTATTTCCTTCCTGCATCCCCAGGCTTCTTATCATTGGATTATTTTAGATAGCCCTTTGATGCACATCCCATCCTGTGAAGTTCACTGGTTTAGAGGACAGAAAGATTATCTGGGTACACGAAAGGCAAACAAAGTACAGCATCATTAAAAAATATAAGGGTAGGAGAAGCGACTGATTCTTTGACTGTGGAGCCTGTGAAGAGTTTGTTTCTTTCATTTGTTTATTCAAAAAACAATAATGAGTAATTCTTGCCAGGTGCTATATCATATACTGGGGAGAAAAAGATAATTCACTTACTCCCTACCCCTGGGGAGCTCCTAGATTAATGAGGAAGACTGAAAGGCAAATGAAAACTTGCAAAATAGTACATGGGAGAGGAATTAGAAAATGTCTAGAATCTTTCACCTTCTGCACATCTATCTCACTTTCTTAATTGGCTCTCCTCTGATCATGGCTATTAATTATAACTCCTCCTGCACGCAGCCCTCCCCTAACCCTCACTCCCATTCACCTTTTACTACTCTCTTTCCATGCCACTTACCAGCTTATAAGATTCTATATAATTTAATTATTTATTACATTTATTTTCGCTGTCTCTCCCCACAAGAAGGCCAGCTTCTCAAGGGCAAGGATGTCGGTCTATTTCACTAACCTGTCTCAACTCCAGGAATAGTTTGTTGAAACAATGAATGAAGAAGGTGATCATCAATCTCTGTCTGATTCATTTGAAAGCTGTGTACAGAGATGCGGGAATGATCAGGGAGGATGTAATAAAGGTGATGTTTGAGCCGGGTCATATATGATGAGTTGAAATTTTAAGGGAAATTGGCATGCTATGCAGATGGAATAGCATACGCAAAAGTATGTGGTGAGAAGGAGCTGGCCCAGAGTGTTGGAAAAGTATTCATGAATTTAGGGTATATGGTGGGTAACAATGGAAGATGAGTCCGGAAAATCGAGGAAGATTGTGAGCCCCTCATATACGTTGTTTATTGCTGGAGAATTGCAGACAGCAAAAGTGCCTGAAGAACTGAAAAAAGAGAACTTGATAAACTAACTTGTATAGCACATAGAAAATATTCCTCTATTTTCAGTCCATTGTGCCTGTCTAAAGCATGGCAGTTGAGGAAAGGTCTCCTAATGGATGTCCATGGGCTTTGGGTGAGGCTTGGGAGAAGTAACTAAAAATCTAGGTGAGGAAACATGTTTTCATCTTTATTACCTTGCCCAAATAGTGGTCACTCAGTAAATATATACAGAAATAAGTGAAAGAATTAACTTGTTAAGCAATGTCCAGCTGATCTCCAAAGTGAAAAGAATAACAATCAATGTCTAATTCTTTCCCCATTAGAATTAATTTTTACTGATGTGAATGCCTCCTGGATGTGTTTGCTGATAATCTCTGTGACTCCTTTCCGGTGTTACAGTATTGTGATAAAGAGCCTGAACTTCGTAGTCAGACCAGTTTGAATGTGAACTTGGCTCCATCACTTACTGCATGGTCTTACATGAGCTGCTTAATCCCTCTGAGTCTCACTTTGCTATTGTAAGGATGTCAGTAACTATTGTCTCGGATTGTCTGAGGATTAAATGAGATAGTCCATGAAAGAGTTTCAGACAGTTTTTAGAACTTTGTAAGCGTTCAGTGCTGGACGACTATTAGCTTTTTATATTAATGGAGAGGAATGAAGTATTTGGGTCAACCTTGATAAACATGGATAGCAGCGGTCCCCAACCTTTTTGACACCAGGGCCTAGTGCTCCTATGAGACTCTAATGCCTGATGATCTGAGGTGGAGCTGAGGCGGTGATGCTAGCACTGGGGAGCAGCTGCAAATACAGATGAAGCTTCTCTCCTTTGCCCACCACTCATCTCCTGCTGTGTGGCCCGGTTGGGATTTGGGGACCCTGATGTACAGAATTGAGAAGCATTGATGGTTTCATTTGCTTTAGCCAAAACCAGAGTAAAATAAACAGGGCCCATTCCATTACTTCATAAGTTGATAAATGTTTCCGTTGTGCCAAGTGGTATTAATGGAAATATAAACTCCGCAGTAGAATTACAGAAAATATGCAGTTTTCCAGTAACCCATTATGATTGAATGTACTATGTATTGCATTCCTCATACATGCTGATACTTTGGGGTGATGTCTCATAAAGAAAGCCGGTTAGGTTCAGACGATATTAACAAGGTCATAGTTGTAGGTTTGTTGCCCGAAACCGACCAGGTAGTGTGCTACAGGGAAATGGTCTGCCTTTTCACTCCAGAGAGCCCAGGAATGTTGAAAATGACACAAGATGAAAAGGGGGAAGGGTAACTCTTCACTCCTGGAAAGATCTTCGAGACTTATGTCTTATTGGTGGTTTATTAATCTCAGCTAAATTTTGAATCCTGTTGATGTGCCAGACTCCATGCTAAGTGCTTTCCACTTACCATATCATTGAATGCTCATCGCAGCAATGTAGGTGTTTTTTTTTTTTTCCCTGTTATTTATTCATTTCTGAAGCTTAGAGAGGTGAAGAGTCTTGTCCAGGTTCCCTTGAAGAGCAAGTGAAGGAGTTGGGACTTAGATCTCTATAATTTTCACCCTGAATTCTTAACCTCCAAGCTCTGCATTTTTGCTTCAGGGTGTAGTTATACTCTGCTTACAGCGTTGTTAATGAATGCTAGCCATTTTCTTAACATGGATTAGGGCAATTTAAATTCCTGCAAGATACAAGATGTCTGTCTTTTCTTGGTATCCAATGTCTAATGACTATGAAATAGTAGCAGAATCATTTGTGAACCATCCATTGAATGAGCTCAGCAGTAGACTGTTCTCTTACTATTCTGTTTGTTCATTCAAATGAGCCTTAAAGAAGCTGCATATATTCATTTAAATACTGACTTCATAAAGAGGGTAGGAAGAAGTGACATATTTAAGTAGTTAATTTTACTTACTCCTCTTTGTGATATTTTGCCTGGGAGTTTAGGTACAATATACATAATTTATGTATCATAGATCTAGAATAATTTTTAAGGTTCCTAGTTTTAGGTAAATAGATTTTATAATAAAAAGCAAATTCAAAAAATCAGTGAAATTATCGTTTGGGTCATTATAGTCAGATTTAAGATGCTCAGAGTCAGTTACTGTAGTTAAAATTCTTCTTGGAGCATAAACCGAGCATTTTGGGAAATGGCATTAATGCTGTTAGAACCATTCAGGATAATGTTTCAAGAGATTAATACTCTGTGAATCAAAAAGTTCAAACTATCTGATATTCTTGAAAGTCCTAGACATAAGCTTGGGCTGTAAGTTTGATTCTTAAACAGATCAATTAGCTTCATGCTATTCCTGGGCTGGAGCGTGGCTCCCAACCTAATCAGATATTATCTCCTTATCAGTTTTTGGTCTCACAAAGGACTGATGAAATAGGGGGAATTGCTTATGCAAACTTATCACCACTTCCAAAAAAGAGAATACCCTTTCCCCCCAAGCATATACCCTTTTGGTGGTAAATTCAGCAATAATTCTTAGAGAGCAATTGACATCAGAAAATTAAGAAAATTGTATCATATGCTAGAATTTGGCCCTTGTTTACTTAAACATTATTCGACCTAAGTGTAAAACACACTGCTAGGTCCCTTTAAAATTTTTTTTGTTGGATTTTTAATTCCACTATAAAACAATTCAAGTGAGAAACTTCAGTGCATTGATTTTGTTCTTTGAGTCATTGCACTGTAATTAGCTGAGTTGCGTTTTAAATGCAGCAAGAGAACATCTTTCTTGTCTGTTTATGTCAGAAAAAAAATGGCTAATGAGCACTTATCAAAAAGATGAACATTTTTTCATTAGATTAAGTAAAATCAAAACAGATTTATAATGTACTATTATGTTTCAGCTTGGAATAAATTGAGCAAAATAGCTAATATCTTCACAGCTTCCTGAGAGTTTATTTGCATGGCAGGATTCTCCAACACCCCCGCAACCCCCCACCATACACACACATTTAGACTTTAGAAAAGTGCCCATTTGTGGTGACTTTCTTTGTGGAGTCAAGGCATATTCCTAAAGGATTTGGAAAGCCCTTAATATTATGTGTAAAATCTGAATATCTATGAAGCAGGTGGCAAAATTGATTTTTTTGGATTATTATACCAGTATGCTTTATTACTTAGTAATATAGTCCTTTAAAATTGTTTTTAAAAATGATTTCCCTTGACTTTCTCATAGTGGTCAATCAAAATGCCACCTGACACTCTGTGTCATACAGAGCTTTCTTCTATTTTGAGATTTTTGTATGTGTTCAAGTAGATGAGCATTAGGCTGTATGTTATCCAAAGGTACAGACAATGAAGGTTGATTCCTTAGGAAAGTTTAATTTAAAAGTGTACAAGTTTAAGAACCTTCTCCTTTTAAGTGTCACTTAGATGGCAGGTTATTTTCAGGTCATCAAAGAGTCTAAGTCATTACTTGCTCTTCTACTATGCAAAAGTTAAAGTTCATTTTCATCAGTGCCTTCGTAGGGGCTGTATAAATATGTGCATATCCACAAAGCAACCAATATAACAAGGCTGTATGTGAATAAAGAAGAATGTTGACTTCCATAAGTTTTCTGAGTTTGCATTAGGGTGAATGGACAAAAGAGAGATCACCTGTATACAAGAAGAAGAAGAAGAAGAAGAAGAGGAGGAGGAGGAGGAGGAGGAGGAGGAGGAGGAGGAGGAGGAGAAACTGCCCTGAACAGTAGAGACTTAACTTGATGTAATCATATAACTTCTGTCCACATAGCACATTTTAGTTGAAGTATAACATCCATAAATGAAAAAGCTTGATGAATTTTTACAAAGTAACACACCCATGTAAACACCATCTAGTCCAAGGTGTAGGATATTACTAACACTCCACAAGCCTTCTTTATATCACCTCCCTGTTATTATCCCACACCCTGAAGTAACCATCATTCTGATTTCTGTCACAGTAGAAATCTTCTGATGTCTGATGTCTTGGAGCTTTATATAAATAGAATCACACAGCTTGGTTTCTTTCTTTCAAAATTATGTCTTTAAGATTTATTAATGTGCTTGTGTGTAGCAGAAAGTCATGGTTTTTCATTGTTGAATAGTTTTCAATTATTTGTGTTGTTTCCAGTTTGGGTCTGTTGTGAACAATGCTACTGTGGGTATTCTTGTATTTGTGTTTTGGTGGACATATGTATACATTTTTGTTGGCTATATACCAAGGAGCGGAATTGCTGGATCAAAGCAAATGCATTTGTACAATTTTAGTAGAAATTGCAAAATAGATTTTTCTCAGCAATGTTTTATAGTTTTCAATTACAGGTCTTATACATTTTTTGTTAGCTTTGTTCCCAGGTAACTGGTGTTTTTGATATTAGATATTCTTAGATAGCTTATATTATACTAATGTAAATGGTATTACTTTAAAATTCCATTTTTCAATTGTTTAGTGTTAGTATATAGAAATACAATTGATTTAAGTATGTTGTCTGTATTCAGTGACTTTCTAAATTCAATTTTTAATTCTTAATAGTTTATCTGTATATTATTTTGAATTTTTCATGTATAGTCATATCATCTGTTAACAATGAGAGTTAAATTATTTTTTTTTATAATTTTAATTTCTTTTCCTTGAGTATGGTAGAATGTTTAACAGAAGTGGTAATTGCAGACATCCTGTTTCATTCCCAATTTCAGGGGGAAAGCTTGCACTATTTTACCATTAGTAGTATATTTACTGTAGATTAAAAAACATATTCTTTATTAGTTAAGGGAGTTTCTTCATTTAAATTCTTTAAAATCATGAATGGACATCGAATTCCATCAAATGCTTTTTAAAAATCTATTTAGTGACTATATAACTTTTCTTAGTTAGTAGGGTAACATATTTATTGGTTTACAAATGTTAATAGCTTTGTATTACTGTTATAATTTAAATTGGTTGAGATCTATGCTTTATGTACATCACAGGATTCGCTCTGTTAATATTTTAATTTGATTTTGCCAAATTTTTGCATCTATGTTCATGAGAGAGATTGGCTTTATACACTTCTAACAATTTTTCTTTATTGCTAAATTTCTTCTAACAGTTTTTCTTTATTGCTAAATTTTGGTATCAAGGAGATTATATAGGCCTCATAGTGTGAGTTCAGAATTGATTTCATTTTATCCATTACTTGGAATAATTTAAGATCGGTGTTAGTTCTTGAAATGGTTAAGTACTTTACTGAAAAGTATTTTTTATTGTGTAGTTTTTTTCTCTGTTAATTAAACATTCTTTTCCTGTTATTTTAGTGATTGTGCCAGAGATTACAACATGCATCCTTGACTTATAGTCAACCTAAGATGAAGATCGTCAGCACTTACTGAAAAACGGCAGGACTTCACAACACTATAGTTGAGTTGACTCTCTTATCTCTTAAGCTACTGTTGTGGGATATCTTAATTCTATACAGATTTTAAACCCACAAGACATTATTAACCCACAAGACAATATTTAACTTTGTTTTAAGCAGTCAATATTCATTTAAATTTACCTACTATCTGCTCTTTCCATTGCTCTTCATTCTTTTCCGTGTTACTATACTTCCTTTCATTGAGGATAATTTTCCTCCTATCTGGAGAATGCCCTTCAGCATTTCCTTTCATGTAGGTCTCCTTGGGATGAATTCTTTCAATTTTTGTTAAAATGACAATTTATTTTGGTTTCATTTTTGGAGGATATTTTCTCTGGATGTAGAATTCTAGCTCTGCAATTATTTACTTTAAGAACCTTAAAGGTGCCACTCTTTTGTATTCCGTCTTTGATTGTTTCCATTGAATAAGTCAGCTTATTGTAGTTGCTTGGAAGGTAAAGTGTCTTCTTATTCTTTGCTTCATTTAAGATTTTTTTTTTGCCTTTGGTTTTCAGCAGTTTTATTGTGTTTGATTTTATTTAATTTATCTAGCTTGGGTTCATAATGATTTTTGAATTTGTGGCTTCATTTCTTTAAGTTTGTGGAAATTTTCTGCCCGTACCTCTTCAAGTATTGCTTCTTAGCCATTACCTTCCTCCTGTTTATCTAGAATTTCAATTACAATGATTATGTTACTTTTTAAAAATAGTGCTGTTCTGCATGTCACTTATGTTTGTTTTGAATTTTAAATCATTTTTTTTTTTTTTGTTTGTGCCTCAATCTGAATATTTAGACTGACCAAACTGGAAATTTAATCAATTCTCTCTTCTACTGTGACTAATCTGTTGTTTAATCTAGCTATTGAATTCATAATAAAATGATTGTATTTCTTAGATTCCCATACTCTGGCAAAATTGTCAAATTTTTTATCTGTTTTTAAACATTAATGACAGCTTTTGGGGGTACATTTTAATGTTTTTATAATTTCCAATTTACGGAAAACTTGTAGGAGTAGTAGAACACATTATTGTATATTTTCTACCTAGATTCATCAATTTTTAACATTTTTCTCTATTTGCTCTATTATTCTCCCCTCCATGCAAGTGTATTCCCCAACGCCCCCCAACACATATACATTATTTATTTCTGAACTGTTTGACAGGTGGTTGCAGATGTCATGCCTGTTTATTCCTAAATTTTTTGCTTTGTATTTACTAAAAGCAAGGAAGTTCTCTTACGCAACCAGAGTATAGCTATCAAAATTAGGAAGTTTAATACTGACATAATACTATTATCCGATCTACAGTTTATATTCAAATTTTATCAATATTCCAATAATATCTCTTATAACTGCATACTTTTTCCCAGCCCAGTATATAATCTAGGATCATGCATTGCGTTTCGTTGTTGTGTCTGTTTAGTCTGCTTCAATGGAACAGTTCTTCTGCTTTTATTTGTCTTTCATGATCTTGATATTTTGAAGAGTGCAGAACAATTACTTTGCAGACTGTTCCACAATTTTCATTTATCTGATGTTTCATCCTGATTAGATTCAGATAATGCATTGTTGGTAGAAATAACACAGAAGTGATATTGTGTCCTTTTTAGATCATTATATTAGGAGGCACATGATGTTCATTTGATTCATTATTGGTGATACTAACTTTGAGAACTTAGATAAGTTGATGTCTGCTAGTATGAGTTACTATAATGTTACTATTATTCATTTGTAATGAATAAATTATTTATGGGGAAATACTTTGAGACAGTGTGAATATTCTATTCCTCATCTTGAATGTTTCTTTACTTTCTGGCACAACAAGATGTTCCAGGACCACCTTTTACTTGATCTGCCCCAGCAATGCAATCAGTCATTTCTTCAAGGAACCCTGATTCCTTTCTATGGAGAATGGTATTTAGAAAATAAGATCTGGACACTAAATGTGTTTACTTTGCTACTGGAGTGCCAATGCATCTAGATTCAACAGGGCTAGGGAAAACCGGGCTATCTCTATCTCTATCTCTATCCCTAATCTAAGAGTTAATACTGCAAATCCTAAATCTAATCTAACACTAGAAGTTTCGTTTTAGTCTTTCTCTTTTCTCTGTTTGTAAGTCCTTTCTCCAAGTAAGAAAAGTGGCTAACGTTATCCTCAGTATATTTACTCATTATCTCAGGCTTAGATTCACAGAAAGCAGTTCAGAGTTAGTTATTAATCTAACCACTATAAAAAAATATCATACCTAGTAACTAGTGTTCAATATTTATTTGAAGAGTTTTGTTTTAGACTAAGGTCATATAGTCAAAACCCTATATTCAAAAGTAGTTATTTTTTTCTGTTTAGTGAAATTATGTTATTCATGTGAAATATAGTTAGGCTTGTTTGTTTCTGTTTATATTCCATTTTAGGTTTCTTTCTCTTCCACCATTAATTGTTAATTTAACATCATTATCATCATCATCATCATCATCAGCAGCAGCAGCAGCAGCAGCATCACCTTTTGTGAGTATATAAAGTAGTATTATGGCTCCAAAACCCAAAATTACACAAAAAGCTATATTCGGAGGAATGTTACTTCCTCTTCTCCACTAGCAATGTATGAGAGTGTCTCTTCCCTCATGGTTTTTCAAGAGTATGCATTGTCAAGCTTTGTAATTCTTACCAATCTAATCATTGAGAAATGTTATCTCAGTAGAGTTATAATTTGTATTTTTCTTATTATAACTGAAGTCCATCTTTTCATATGTTTAAAGTCATTTAAAATCTTTATTTGTGAATTATCTGTTTGTGACTTTTGCTAATTTTTCTATTGGGTTTTTATCCCCTTCCTCCTTAATATGAGAGTTCTTTATGTATTTAGGATAGATAGTAACCTTTTATTTTTGATGCCTGTTAATCATAGTTACTCTAAAGTCTGTGTGAGTCTTTGGGTCTACTTATCGTCTTTTTAAAAGACTTCTTTTGGATTTTGGTCATTTGTTCCTCTTTCCTGGTAGGCCTCGGTAGTTTTTGATTGAATGTCAGACTTTGTGTATAAAAGTTGCAGAGAATCTTGATGATGCTATTTCCCTGGAGAGATGATTAAGTTTTCCACTGGCTAACAGATGATGTTTGGGTAGATAACCCCGAGCAAGGCTGGTCGGTTTAGGGTTTGCCCTCACTCTAAGGGAGTAGCCCTTCTTGAGTCGAAGCTCAAAGTCTAGGATCTGTGCCTTCCTTCTTGGCAGCTCTGAAAGCTAATTTTTGTGTCCTCAGCACAATGAGACTCCTATTTTCTCCTTAGACTTTTAGCCGAGTAGCAGTTGCTTTCTGCTGGTTTCTCTGTCTTACCGGAGCATGTGCAGCTTAGGAGTCTTGACAGGAATTTGCACTATAAGGCTAACTTCTCTGCAGCTCACTCTTCTCCAGGATGTTGGCCTTTCAATTTTTGTCGGCTCTCCCAACACAGCAAGACCACCGCAAGCTCTAGGCTGCTGTTATCTCTGTACCCTTTATTCCCCACACAGTGAATTGGCAAATACCCTGATGAGAAACAGCAGTGGCAAGTGCCAGGCTCACTTCAGTGTGTTACCCTGTCCCCAGGGTTGCAGCCTATAAAGTCCTGCTGCCTTGATTATTTCCTCATGCCTTCAAAGAGCTTTCTTTTACATTTTATCTAGCTTTGATAGTTGTTCTCAAACAGAGAGGTTATTCCGAGACTAGTTATTCCATCGTAGCTAGTAGCAGCAGTCATCTTTCCACTTAGCACATTTCATTAAATTTCTATGGAAATGAGAGAACACTATCAAATTGACAAAGCATTTTAAAATTGACAAGGAAATTGGCCTGTTCATACACTGCTTGGGGTGTGTGTGTGTGTGTGTGTGTGTGTGTGTGTGTGTGTGTAAGTCGGTACCACCTTTCTGGAGGGCATTAATTTATATCAAAATCCTTAACAATGTATTTGCTCTTTGACTCAACATTCTGCTTCTGGGCATGTATTTTAAGAAAATAATAAAAATTATTTTAAGAAAATGGCGTGTGTGAAGATTTATTTACAGAGAATCTAATCCCAGTCAACAAAATTGGAATCAAATTCTCAATATGCAACAATAGATGATTTGATAAGTTGTGGCACTTCAATACAATGGACTATAATGGGATTCAATGTTACAAATGATGTAGGAGGGTATTTAAACATAATAATCTATTGTTAAGCACAAGATATTATAAAACAACATATGTAGTAGGGTTCAATTTAAGAATAATTAGACAGATATATAAGTATAAGACTAAAATAATGCAAATGGAAGTGTTAACAGCTGGTATTGTTGGGTAGTTTCTTTTTCCCTTTGTTTATGCATATTTAAAAAAATTTTCATAGGGCATTATTTTTGTTCCAAAAGAAAATTAATACAATTTTAAAAAACCTTATAGTTGATATGCCCAGTGGATAATGTTTTCTGACACACATTTTATTTTTGTTTTGGTGTCCCGAGCTCTATATTTATGCCCTTAGTAGTGTTACAGATTTTGTCAGAATCAGTACCCTTTTTGAAAATACTCTGTGGAACCGAAGAACTCCATACAAATATGCTTTAAATTCCTGCTAGTCAAATTCAGACAAAGACTTCACTTGTTTCCGCCAGTGTATGCCACAGCCTTTTTACTGCAGAGGCCTTTAAAAAGTAAACAGATTTGTGACAAGGACCTGGATCATCAGGGAAGATTTATTTCTTAGAAAAAAAAATCTAATTTCCTTCTGAAACCAATGGCCAAAATTTAATGCAATTGCTTTTGTAAAACTATATCAAGATTTCCAAAGATTATTTTATGCTTTGTTGCTCTTTTTTCTTGAAGGAACTCTCCAAGGCAGCAATTACCATGGCTTCTTGGGTCTTGAGGCTGCTTTCTAGGCCTGTCCGTTCCTTGACTACATCATCAGGGAACCAGCGAGTTGAGGATTGTCATCGTCACCATGAGGCCTATGGGTACTTCTTGCCCATCCAAACACGGTGGCAGGACAATGACCAGTACGGCAAAGTGAACAACGTTGTGTACGACAGCTACTTTGACACTATTATCAACCACTACCTAATCAGGTAAGCTTGGGTTCTGCAGCCCCACATCCTCATGTCAACCCTGTGGCATGCCCTCGGTTGGGAATTCGAGCAGGGCATGTTTTTTGGAAGAGAGTCTGCCATTTTCTTCTGCTAGTGCACCTCTTTTTTTGGGCCAAGTGAACTTCAGATTATTCCAAAAGAGAACAGGAGGACTGACATGTGAGTCACCCGGCTGCTCCTGCAGTCTCAGGTGTTAATGTATCTTGGTCCTTTAGACTAAATTGTCAGCAAATGTGCAGGCTTTGAATCTCAAATAAGCACCTACACAATAAACCACAGAATACTCAGACCCTGGGCAATTTGAGCAGACATAACATCAGCCCTCAAGTCCTTTTTGTGAGAAAAGCAACTGCTTCCCCCATGGAGGGCACGTAGCAGGGAGGAGAGAGTAAAGATGTGAAGATACTTTTTATATATCTGAATGCTGCCAAGACATGATTGCTGTCTTATAGGATTGTTTGCAAGACTGGTTAGTATATTTTTGGTTAATATAATTCTCTATATGAAAGTTTGTGTCATATAGACAGATCTGCATAAATCTTAGCTTCACCTTGCAGCTATGCAATTTTGTTCAAATTATTGAACCTTACTGAGTCTTCTTTAAAAATAACTCACATTTATTGAGAGCTTTCTGTGTATCTAGCACTGTGAAGCATTTTACAGACTTTCTTATTTAATCCCAAAACAACCTGATGAGAGAGTAGCAGGTTGTCAGTGCACCCACTGCCTGTTCTTCCTTGCCTATACCCTCTCAGGGCACAATGGCCTGACCGTCAATTGTCAGCACCAACATTTATTTGCCTAAGGACTTTCTCTGACCACTAGAGGCCCTTTTGCAGCCAAGCCAGGAGTGCAAGGAATTAATACCTCCCTAGAAGCAACCTGCAGTCAATGACTGATGGGAGTTGGTACATAAACACCCGAGCTTCCTCACCTCTTGAATGAGATATCGCTGATCACTTTATATAGGTTCCCAGGCTTCCTTACTGGGATTAAGCTCTAGTTTTCAAATTGGTACCTTTGAAAAAAAATTGAGATAAAATTGACATAACCTGAAATCTACTACTTTAACCATTTTAAAGGGTACAAATTCAGTGGCTTTTAGTATATCCACGATGTTGTGTAACCATCATCATTATCTAATTCCAGTACATTTCCATCACCCCAAAAAAGAAACCCCATACTGTTAGCAGTCATTTTGAATTTCCCTTTCCTCTCATCACCTGGCAACCATGAATCTCTTTCAGTCTCTATAGATTTACCAATTTTAGGCGCTTCATATAAATAGAATCATACAATATGTGGTCATCTGTGCCTGACTTCTTTCATGAGCATGATGTTTTCAAGACTGATCCATGTCGTAGCATGTATCAGTACTTTGTTCCTTTTTATGGTTGAACAATAGTCAATTGTATGGATAAACTAATTTTGTTTATTCATCAGTTGATGGATATTTGGGTTGTTTCCACTTTTTGGCTATTATGAATAATGCTGCTATGAATATTTTTGTACAAGTTTTTATATGGACATGTTTTCAGTTCTTACCTAGAATTGAATATGGTAGCTCTATGTTTAACTTGTTGAGGAATTGTCAAACTGTTTTCCATGATGGCTGTGCCATTTATATTCCCACCAGCAATGTATGAGAGTTTCAGTTTCTCCACGTCCTCACCAACATTTGTTATTATCTATACTTTTTATTATAGCCATCCTGGTGTATGTGAAGTGGTACCTCGTTTTGGTTTTGATTTGCATTTCTCTGATGACTAATGATGTTGAGCATCTTTTCATGTACATATTCTTTGGAAAAATGTATAGCCAAATCCTTTCCCATTTTTCAATTAGATTATTAGTATTTTTATTGTTGGGTTGTAAGAGTACTTTATATATTCTTGATACTAGATCCTTTTCATGGATATGATTTAGAAATACTTTCTGCCATTCTATGGGTTTTTTCACTTTCTTGCTAGTGTCTTTTGAGATACAGAAGTTTTTAATTTTGATGACAGGGTGGTAACTTTTTAAATAGCAAATGCTTTATTGGCTACTTTCCCTTCCTATTCCTTCCTCACTTCCACAGGAGTGCTTTATCTACAAAAAATACCTTACAGTTGTCACTCACATTGCAGATTTGCTGTATTAGGGAACTTAAACTTCTCTTTTCAAAAGAATATGTATAGAAAACTTCCACTTTGAGAGTGCCTGGTTCTCCCTTGAGTGCTATGTGGTCCTGAATCTTCAGACTAATTTTACCTTGTGTGCACCCATCAGTAATTCCTCTAGAAGTAGCTTGTACTCGCTTACCTATGAATAATAAACTGTCTTTTTCAGCACTTATTTTTGCTTTTAGGAGAATGGGTGCTTTATACCTTGAAATCCACAGCAGGAAGTAAAAACAGTATTTGAGGCTCATTGTAATTTCACATTGTTTGTCACATAGGGAAACTTAACAGTGCTCTTCCCAACTCACTCTAGGCTACTCAGTCTTACTTTAAGAAGGAGCCTTGTAACTTCTTTGGGTTGACTTTCAGGAATCATCTCAACACAGTTTGGACCTAGTGGTATGTCTTTGTTCAGGCTGCTGTAACAGAATACCGTAGATCAGGTGGCTTAAACAACAAAAAATTTTCACAGTTCCAGAGTCTGAGAAGTCCACATCAGGGTACCAGCATGGCTGAGTTCTGGTGAAGGCCCTCTTCTTGGTTTGCAGACAGCCACCTTCTTGCTATATCCTTAGATGGCCAAGAGACCAGGCTCTAGTCCCTTCTTTTCTTATAAGGGCATTCATTCCATCATGGGGGACTGTAACCCCATGACCTCATCTAAACCTAATTAACTCCCAAAGGCTCCACCTCCAAAAACCATCCCACTGGGAGTTAGGGTTTCAACATATGACTTTTGGGGGAACACAGACATGCAACCCATACATGACTTTTGAGGCCTTTGAATGTCTCCCAATCATGAATGGGGCTTCCAGAAAGATAACGTGCAAATAATGATGATTGAGTGCTTTATCCAGTGCAGATTGTGGGGGGAGTAATGAGGCTTGGCAGCATGTAAGGCAGAGTTCCTGTCAGATTAGAGAGTGTCTTTTCTCATGTCTCCAGGTGTTACACATTGACTCCAAAACTATGAAAATACTGTGGCTATTGCGGCTGGAAACTTCCTAGTCATGACAAAAAAAAAAAAAAAAAAAAAAGCTTACCTTTTATACTTTTCCTAAGAGATCTGAGGATTGTTTAAAAGATTGTTCGCTGACTGTCAGAAGCCAAGCCAGCGCCATGTAAAGGTGTGAGAGCACAGGGAAACCAGCCTCACTCCACCAGTCATTGTGAGGAAGAGCAGCTGGTCAAGCGGGAGCGATGCATCCCGTCCTGGCTTGCGTACCTCCTTCCACTTGGCTTTCTAAGGATGGGCAGCACTGTACATGTGCTAGGAACCCATGGGATGATCAATGAGAAACACCCTTTTCTAGAACATTCTCTCTCTGAGCAGGGGAGGGGCTCTCCAGGAGAGGGGACCAAGGAGTTGTGGAGGGCACAGCTGGGGAGGGTGAGAAAGACAGTAGAAGAGACCACAGCCTGCCCAAAGTTTCCATCACTTTGACACGAGGAAGGGGTTAAGTCATTCTTGAACAGTTTATCGCTCATCAATTGTAATTAAATATGTTTATATTAAATTATGTTCTGTAATTAATGTAAAATCCTTTAGCCTGTGCTGTTATTAGAACCAGATGCTGAAGTACCAACAATATTTCAACATGACTGTGCTGCCTCGCCAGCTGTCTAACTGTAATTACTTTAATCTCAGCTTGTTATCTAATTATCACCTTTGTAAAGGGAAAAGTACTCTCTAATGCTTACTGATTGTTTCAGATGATGATGAAGAGCAGGGAACAGCTGTCAGAGATCGAGGGCCCTGCTTATCACAACGAAGGAACTTCTCCCGAAGCCTATTCAAGGCCAAACTGCTGGAAAAAAAAATGTCCCAGGCGGAAACAAGGGACTGGCCAGTAAGGGGAGACAAACGGTGTGGTGGTTAAGGGTGCGGCCCTTGTGGATAAACTGTCTGGTGACACTTGCCTCCTTCAGTGATGCTTAAGACTCAGTTGCCTCATCGATAACATGGAGGCAGTAATAATACTAGAATCTACCTTAGAGGATTGCTGTGAAGATCGAAAGAGATAACTATATGTGAAGCCCTCAGCACAGTGCTGGGCAAAATGTATACACTTAGAAAATATTAACCATTCTTCTTTTTAAAAATGCTTATGTTGGTCTTCTCCATTTCCATCTTAGCCTTGGTAGCCAGCTTCAATCGGACACAATTGAAATGGGTATCTAAATGTCAGCAATGTGGCATTATCAGTTCCTTTTCCAAATTATGTTTAGTTCTGTCTTTTTGGGACTGAAATTTACCTTTGCATTGCTTATTTAAAAATGGTTCACCAAACTAGCCAAGAATATAAATAAGTACTGTCAGGGAAATCTTGAAGTTCTTAAGGGGAAGAAACTGTTTTCGGAATAACTTTCAGTACTTTATGCATATATTTCCTTGTCAGTAGTTGATGGGGTAACTGTAGTTTATTACAAAATAACCGTTAAAGCCAATTTAGACTTTAGGTTAAACCTTAAGATGTTTATTAAGCTTTTAATATCCTTCCATGCTTTACTTCTCAGGGGCTGCACTCCCATCAGAGGGGAGTTGGCACCAGTCTCTCTGCCATGAAAATAGCATGACTATCTTCCCCAGTAGACTGTGAGCCCCTTAAGGGCAGAACGGTACCTTAGTCATTTATATATTCTGAATATATTGCCTTATATGACATGTATTTTGTCCTTGAATATTCCTTGAAAGAACTAAACAAAATAACTCACTCTCAGGCCATGCTTGATAACCCAGGGTTTTCCTTTCCCAATGAGGTGAAGAACGCCGCCTCCTGGGGCCCTGGGCCAGGTCTCAGTCTCCAGGATTTCTTGCCAGAAGTTATACTGCATCCTCAATTCAGGAAACTGCAAAGCAGGCTGCAGGGGAGACATATCAGAGCACCTAGTGAGTCTGGTTTAGCAGCAACAGGAGCAAGAGGCCAGAGCTGGCATACCCTGAGGTGTGCCACCTGAGGAGGACAAAGTGGCGGGTCTTTAATATCAGCTATGCCCAGGCGCAAAGAGGGTTGCTTTATGAGAGGGGCTCCCACCATTCATCAGAAGAGCATAACTGCCCTCAACTCCATGCAACCTCCCTTCAATAGAAGATACAAACCAGACTCTGCAGTCACTCTTGGTTATAGTATCTTTGGCTATTGAAGGAAATGTCCTAAAATGAGAGAATTAACCCAGCAACAGAGGACTTAAAGGAATCTCTGCTTGTAGCCTCATCTCCCATCACTTCCCTTGTAATTCCTTTCTTTCCTGCAATAAACTACACTTATGATTCCTTGCAAGCAGAATACTGAAGCTCAGCTCTGTGCTTTTGGTTCAACTATTGCCTCTACCTGGAAAGCCCTTGCTCTTGTTCTTCAACAGTTAGACTCTTCTCAGCTTTTTCCGACTATCCCAACTACCACCTTTCAAACAGAACATGTGCCCATCCTCTGAATTCCTATAGGATCTTGGATTTTCTATATTAGAGGTCTACAGACTTTTTCAGCAAACAGTCAGATATTAAATATTGTAGCCTTGATGGGCCACAGGTTTCTGTTGCAACTGCTCAGCTCTGCTGTCGTATGGAAAGCAGCCATAGACAATACGTACGTGAACATATGGCTGCGTTCCAATAAAACTTTATCGTAGTTCCCCGCTTTCTCCACTTATTCCACTTTTTCTGTGCTCTTATATTTTTATAGTTCAAGTCACTAGTCTGGCTACTTAATCATAGATTGTTAATGTATCATTACTGAATTTTCCCTCTTGCAATGACATGTCACCTTAATCTGAACTCCTCAAGCTGAGAACTGTAGTGTCTTAGCTTTAATTTTCCTCAAAGCTGAGCTGAGACAAGATCTTGCATACAGGTAGTTTGATACCAAGGAGCAAGACTGGAGACCAGAAAGAGTGAACTAGAAGAAGGAAAGCCAACTCAACTTTACTGAGCTGATCAGCAGTGGGCAACGGCAGCTAAATTCTACTGGGGATCCCTGGGGAGCTGAGTAGGATGGCCCACAGGACTGAAATAAGGGAGTTTTTATCCACTGGCTACATCCGTTATTGGTCAAGGCTTGCCCCATGAGATGTTAGTCCCATCTCTCTTCCAAGTGTGTGCAGGTGTCAGAGTCATCGAGTGAGTTCCTGTAACCTCCTCCCATGAGGTGGGGGCAGAGATACCCTCGGGCAGAAGGTGAGAGACTCTTTACGGTGCCCAGGCAATGTGCTGTCAGGTCACACCTGAGCATGGCTAGTTGCTTCAGCAATGGCTAGAATACAAAGCGGGGGTCAGAGGATCTGAAGCAGCCTGGCAGAGAAGGTCAATACATCTAGCCTCCATTTGCTGTTGCCCAGCATAGTAAGTTGCATGTGCTGAGAAGCAGTGGTTAATAAGGCAGCCGTTGGTGCCAGGCTGCCCAGGTTTTAATCCTGGTTCTACTCCTTACTGAATGTGTCATCTCAGGTAAACTATTTAGCTTTTCTGGTCTTTATTCCCTCCTCTCTGAAGTAGGGATAACAGTACTTAACTCAGAGGCTGTTTTGAGGTACTTAGAAAAGGGTCTATGTCACATGCTCAGCAGATGTTAGTTATTAATAGGCACTTAATAAATACCAAAGAATTTTTAACATGGGCCTTTTGTAAGTTAATGTTTCTATCTTTGCTTATTTTTTTTAAATAAAATATACTCTTTCCAATTGAACTTAAAATACTTTCCCAAATAAGATGCATTTAAATATGTCATTTTTATTAGAAATAGAAGAATAAGAAAGAAAGAAAGGCAAAAGGAAGAAGACACAGAACACCAACCAAACAGTAAAACTGCAGGAATAACAGTAATCTCTGAGCTTCCTGGCGCCCAAGAAAACAAGGGGAACAAGAGAGCTGCATAATTCTCATTATCCGATAAAAGAAAATATGTTATCTTTTTCTAGAGAATCAGATGTTGTTCTCTCAAATTAAATTCTAAATGGAACTTAAAGGAATTTGTCAAGGAGGTTTGAACAATAAAATCAGAAGAATGTAAGGAGGAAATTTATCTATTTTGGGCTCGACCAGGTGCTTGGCGCATGCTGGCTGCTCAATGGCTGAAAGATAATGGAAAGTGTTTTCTGTAGCGGATTTTCTTTTGTAAGAGCCAGCATCCTGCCTCTGATAACTAGTATGAAGGAGTGACTCCAGTGGTCAGGTTTGGAGCCAGTATGAGGACAGAGATGAGTAGATCTGCCACTGGTGGTCTGTTGATTAGGGAGCAGGCAGTAGGTCCCTTCACTGCCCTGCTTCCTCAGAAGCTGGCCCTGACCTCCACCAACCTCTGCTGCTTCTTCCTCTTTCCAGGGGTCTCTTCCCTTGTGCCTCCACCTCAGGCTTAACGAGCAGACTCTGTATCCTCCCCAAGGGGCAGGTGAGATGGGGCTTCCTGTGGCTCTCAATCAGCATGAGGTTTTCCCCGCAGGGGTGGCCTTGAGCTGTCCCAGTCAGGCAGGCCTCCCATGGGGCTTGGTCTTCAGTTCTCTTACTGAGTAGCATCTCAGAGACCCCAGACAGAAGCACACTCCCTCTAGTACATGTGCGTCTCAGGACTTTCTTTAATATATGGCGACTCTACCAGTCTGAAGGCCTCAATTAAAATATTATGATCTGTCTCCTTGAGCCCAAGGAAATCTCATTATAAAATAAAGTAATCGCATTTGCAGGTGTGTTCTATAACCCACAGGCTCGGGAATGTTTGGATATAGCATGCCT
>NW_011888857.1:631794-653613 GCF_000151845.1 Pteropus vampyrus
TAGAATACAAAGCGGGGGTCAGAGGATCTGAAGCAGCCTGGCAGAGAAGGTCAATACATCTAGCCTCCATTTGCTGTTGCCCAGCATAGTAAGTTGCATGTGCTGAGAAGCAGTGGTTAATAAGGCAGCCGTTGGTGCCAGGCTGCCCAGGTTTTAATCCTGGTTCTACTCCTTACTGAATGTGTCATCTCAGGTAAACTATTTAGCTTTTCTGGTCTTTATTCCCTCCTCTCTGAAGTAGGGATAACAGTACTTAACTCAGAGGCTGTTTTGAGGTACTTAGAAAAGGGTCTATGTCACATGCTCAGCAGATGTTAGTTATTAATAGGCACTTAATAAATACCAAAGAATTTTTAACATGGGCCTTTTGTAAGTTAATGTTTCTATCTTTGCTTATTTTTTTTAAATAAAATATACTCTTTCCAATTGAACTTAAAATACCTTCCCAAATAAGATGCATTTAAATATGTCATTTTTATTAGAAATAGAAGAATAAGAAAGAAAGAAAGGCAAAAGGAAGAAGACACAGAACACCAACCAAACAGTAAAACTGCAGGAATGACAGTAATCTCTGAGCTTCCTGGCACCCAAGAAAACAAGGGGAACAAGAGAGCTGCATAATTCTCATTATCCGATAAAAGAAAATATGTTATTTTTTTCTAGAGAATCAGATGTTGTTCTCTCAAATTAAATTCTAAATGGAACTTAAAGGAATTTGTCAAGGAGGTTTGAACAATAAAATCAGAAGAATGTAAGGAGGAAATTTATCTATTTTGGGCTCGACCAGGTGCTTGGCGCATGCTGGCTGCTCAATGGCTGAAAGATAATGGAAAGTGTTTTCTGTAGCGGATTTTCTTTTGTAAGAGCCAGCATCCTGCCTCTGATAACTAGTATAAAGGAGTGACTCCAGTGGTCAGGTTTGGAGCCAGTATGAGGACAGAGATGAGTAGATCTGCCACTGGTGGTCTGTTGATTAGGGAGCAGGCAGTAGGTCCCTTCACTGCCCTGCTTCCTCAGAAGCTGGCCCTGACCTCCACCAACCTCTGCTGCTTCTTCCTCTTTCCAGGGGTCTCTTCCCTTGTGCCTCCACCTCAGGCTTAACGAGCAGACTCTGTATCCTCCCCAAGGGGCAGGTGAGATGGGGCTTCCTGTGGCTCTCAATTAGCATGAGGTTTTCCCCGCAGGGGTGGCCTTGAGCTGTCCCAGTCAGGCAGGCCTCCCATGGGGCTTGGTCTTCAGTTCTCTTGCTGAGTAGCATCTCAGAGACCCCAGACAGAAGCACACTCCCTCTAGTACATGTGCGTCTCAGGGCTTTCTTTAATATATGGCGACTCTACCAGTCTGAAGGCCTCAATTAAAATATTATGATCTGTCTCCTTGAGCCCAAGGAAATCTCATTATAAAATAAAGTAATCGCATTTGCAGGTGTGTTCTATAACCCACAGGCTCGGGAATGTTTGGATATAGCATGCCTGGGAAGTTGGGCTGTCAGATTAATACATTGTGTGAAAATTGGGGCCGGAGGTCACCAGTCTCCTGATACACAAATCTCCCTCTGAGAATCTCATTTCATTCAGACTATCAGTTAGATTAGAAATGCCCTAATTATCTCACTGAAATTAAATTACTTTATGTTAGGGTGATATAATGAACAACCATAAAGAGGATATATACAACCAATCATCTTATTAGTCACAGCAAGACCAGACCATATACTAAACGGACCTTTCTTATTGTCAGCGAGTCTGTGTCACACACACACACACACACACACACACACACACACACACACACACACACACAAGGGCTAGGGGGAAAGGAAAAAGGAGGGAGCTTAGCCTTGGTTCTGCCTCTGGCTGTTCTTGTGTTTTTCCTGGATAGGCATATGGGTTCCTGCCATGTTCCTTGGCTGAAGTGCTAAAAGTTTGTCTCCAAAGGCACCACCTCTGGTCATTAAGAGTGAAATTGCTATGAAGACTCCAATGAGCTCTTGACCTTCTTCACCCCCGTGGCATTGTGTAGCCTGATGACTTCAAGGATAGGACCAGGCATCCATTGCCCTTCACTTCTTTATTCCAGAAACCTTACCGGTACTTGTCAAGTGATATGGCTCTGTTGTTAGGGTACTCTTGTCCTCCATAGAAAAATTAACTTCTATTAGTTGTATTTGTTAAAGTAAATAATACTGGCTGCTATAATGAATTACCACCAAATCTCAGTGACTTAACACTACAAAGTTTATTTCTTGTTTAAATCGCTAACTAATGGAGGTCAGTGTGTGTGTGCGCACGCATGTGTGTGTGTGTGTGTGTATGCATGTGTGTGTGTGTGCGTGTGTGTGCGTGCTCTGTTCATGCAGTCCCTGAAGAATCCACCTGGTGGCTCTGCCTCCCTCTGGGTCGAATTTCTCAATAGTGGGACTGTCGACATTTTGGAGCTAGATAATTCTTTGCTGTGGAAGACTGTCCCATGCATTGTAGGATGTTTAGCTTCATCCCTGGCCTCTACCCACTAGGTGCCAGTAGGATATCCTCCCAGTGTGACAACCAAAAATGTCTCCAGACATTGCCAAATGTCCCTGGGGGAGTGGGACAAATTTGCCTCTGGTTAAGCACCACTGATCTAAGTCAGTGGAGCCTTATCCATTCATTAGGGAGAAGGGAAAAATAAATCAAGGAAGATTCTGCAGGAGGTTTTCATAGGCCAGGCCTGGAGGTGGCACACATCACTTTTACCCACACCCTGCTGGGCAGAAATCACATGGACTCACCTACCTGAAAGGGGTGGCTGGAAATGTAGTCTAAAAGTGTCCTTGGGAGGAAATGAAAATAGGCTTTGTTGGACATGTATCATTCCCTGCCATACTGACCTTGTTCAAAGATAAACCAAGGATACACCAGAACCTGAGATTGGATACCTCCCCTTACTGGTACCTGATGCCCTCAAACCTGCTGCTTGTTACCATGGGAACCCACCTGGACCTGCCTTTTTGTCTCTTTCCCTTCCTTGGCCTCCTGACCAAAGCTCTTCTTTGCTACCTTTCATTTGTGCTAAGCCCTGATTTCTAACTAATTAAATAATCTAAACCTTGCCGTGTGGTCGTGGATGCTGATGGGCCCATATGCGCCCCCTTCCGGGGAGCATAAATATGAATTTGTACAGAAACAGAGGGACGGTGGGCAACCGAACCAACGGCAAAAGAGAAAAAGGGGACGGGGCAGAGCTCTGGGTGGACTCTATTTGTGAAACATGGTTAAAACGGAATTGTTATACATAGGAAAAAAATATCGATAACTTTAAAAATTAACACCATTGCTTTAGGTAGATCTTTTTGTTAAATGATAAGCAAATGCAAAATAATTTAACAAAATGTATGTCTGTGGCTCCTCAAATTCATATGTTGAAATCCTAACTCCCAATGGGATGGTATTAGGAAGCGAGGCCTTTGGGAGGTGATCAGGTTTAGATAAGGTCACAAGAGTGGAACCCCCATGTTGGGATTAGAGTCCTCACAGGAAGAGAGACCAGAACTGACTTTCTCAGTCATGTGAGGACCCAGAAAGAGGGTGGCTGTCAGTAACCCGGGAAGAAGGCCCTCAACAGAATGGAATCTGCTGGCGCCTTGATCTTGGACCTCCCAGCTTCCAGAACCAGGAGAAATAAATATCTGTTGTTTAAGCCACCCAGTCTCTGGTATTCTGTTGTAACAGCCCAAACTAAGACAGAACACAATGTACTTTAACTCTTAAATAAACACGTCACCACATAAGGTGAGCCCAGTTTCCATTTGAGGCAAGCCTGTATTCCAACAGTTTGGTCCTTTTGGATAACCAGCTCTTTTCCTCATCTCTGGTACACAAGAACACAGATAGCGACTGGCAGTTAAAATTTTAAGTTATTATCATTTTTAAGAGCACATACTTGAACTTCTCTCTTAGGCAGAGGGTATGTAGCTAGAGATAGTTAGAAAGAGATCACCAGGTGTGTGCTGATGACCCCGTTTATTGGAGTCAGTACCTTATCCCTGTTAATGCTGTTGTCTGTCTTGATGGGTAGCTTCCCAGAGAGGTGAAGCGATGTGCTGCCTGGTTTGCCAACTTACTAACCATGTGACAATATCACACCTTAAGAGTTGTGCTACTAGGTAATGCTGCAGTGTAGAGTTTTAGGGTAAGGGACTGGTACCCTGAATTCCTGAGTTGACCTTGCCATTGCCCTTGTGATTGTGGGTGAGTCAGGTCACTGCCAGGGTGGTCAAGGCTCTGAACACCTGTTTCCCCTGATGGGTTTTTGGCAAACAGCTCATACTGCCCCCCACCTTCAATATGGCTACCATGCTGCAGCCAGAAAGACATTCTCTAATGACATGATACCACGTTTCCATCCCTATTCCTGCTTACAACTTCTCCATGGCATCCAATTTGTGTTTTAAATAAAGACAAAACTCTTTGAACATCCTGCAAAACCCTACAGGATCTGGCCCTTTTTCAGGCTCCTCTAGAGCCATAGTTCTGCTCATTCACCAAGCTTTATGTACACCGGCCTGTTTTCTAGTCCTCGCTATGCCTGCCCAGCAGGGCTCCATGTGTGCTCTCTGCCCTGAAGGTTTACCCCACCTTCCTTCACTTGGTTAACTCTTCTTTGCCTTTTATGTCTCAGCTGAAAGGCCACCTCCTCAGGGATATCTTCCGGATGCCCTGACTGAGTTCAATTACCTTCTCCTGGGCTCTCTCAGCACTCTCGGGCCCCCGGTCTAGCATTGTCAGAGTCGTAATTGTCCATTTATTAGAATAATTATTTGAATGCATCTCCAGCGTTTGATTGTAAACACCACAAGAGCTGTGATTGATAGCTTTGGTTATTATTGTATTCTGGGGCCCTGGTGCAGTGCCTGGCGCATAGTAGGTGCTGTGATCTTTTTGCTGCATGAACAAATTAACAGTTTGGGCTATCTGGAAATTAGTCAGTCAGACTTTACACTGAAGTGTGACCTGTTTGACACACTGTAAAACTGCTGACAATTTAGAAGTGATTCCATATTCTCGAGATAGACCCTTAAGAAAGCTAAGGTGCTCGGTGAAAAGGATGTAGCATCACTTTTACTGGAAATCTTAGTAGAGTCCGAAGCCCCATAGTCTTCTAAAATCTTTTACTTAAAATGCACGTACCTGGGCAATCCATATGCAGCTAGCAACCCCTAGGAGCCTGACTGTGGTGGAAGGCATAGTTTGCCGGTAAACTGCCTGGTTTAGGGCAAGAAAAGCCTACTGATCATATAGTAGTGACTCCGGTGCTTTCAACTCACTAATTTCCTTCTCAGATTAAGGGATGGGGTGAACAGTCTGTGAGTGTATGTCTGTAGCAGTCAGAGGAAGATTCGGTGGCCCCAGGAGGGCCTCAGCCTCTTACGATTCACTGCATGCAACCACCTCTCAGCAATGAACGGTGAGGTATGAAGTCATTTCCAGAGCAGCGTCTATGAAATTCCATTACACGGTGCTTTTCAATTTAAGGGGAAAGACCTTTGCGGGAACTAATTTGCAGTTGCTTTAATCATGGAGCGCAGAGATGCCTCACTTTTCCCACCGCTGGGACTAAAAAGCTCACTGGTTTTCTAGATTGGGCTTTCCCCGCTCCCCAACCTCAGCTCCTGGATTCCTTCTGTCGTTGTTGCACATCCCTTAATTTTTGCAATTTTTGTGACAAAAAGGAAGTAATTATACTCAGTAGCCCAGCCCTGGTGAATGTAAATGTTTTGGAATCAGAACCCATTTGAAGCACCCAGAGTTAAAGCAAATGGGATGCTCTCTAGGAAGGGGATCATCGTGGGGTCGCTTCTCCTCTGCCAGCCTCTCCTGCCCCAGGGACTGTCTCTTGGGTACCCTTGTTCCCTTACTCACTGACATCACTGGGATTGTTCTCGACCTGGAGAAGGGCAGCCAGGAACCACAGAAAAGCTTTTGATTAGAAGTCAGGAAACCTGGGTTTATCTCAGTCTTGTTTACCAAATTCAATCCCATAGGAGATTCATGAACCTTTGGGGGTATCTCATGTATCAAATGAAAATAAAGACACTTACCTTAAAGATCACATGAGGCTTTGGGGGAAGGTGGGGTGAAATAAAACGTGGGAAAGCATGCAAGTTCTGCCCAAAGGTAAGGGGTTTGTAAGGGAGTTGGTGATATCAGTTTGTCCAGGTTATTTATGGAAGAGCCGTTGTCTCAGTCAAAAGACTTCCTTGCTGACCCAAAACTCCTCAAGGTAAATTTCACAGCTGCTTGAAATTTTTTTTTTTTTTTTTTTTTTTTTGTGGTTGAAGCTTTGTGACTCCTGGAATCTCCTGTAAAAAAGAAAGATTCCAGAAAGAATCAGATGCCATTTTTAGTCAACAACATTTCACGGAGATTTGTTTACCAAATAACCATTAGCTTCCTGGGGAGAAGAATATAGAGACTGAGATATGGGGACAAGTGGATTTTATAAGCTGAAAATTTTGTGGTAGTGCTGGGGGTGCGGGAGAGGTTTGAATATCCTTTATAATATGGTGCTCTGACGCAGCTTAACACAGACTTGGGTGAAGTAAGGTACAAAGTTAAAAACTATAACACATTAGGTACTGGATTAAGTATTTCATTTGTTCAGTGAATATTAGTTATTCTTTTTGGCTGTCAGCAACTGAACATGCTTCATATTACTGTAGGGAAAATCTCCCCCACAGTGTACACATTACAGAAGCTGAAAATGCCAGATATTTGTTTTCCCAGCCTCCTTTGCAGCTAGAATGCCGGTGCATGATCCAGACTTTGCCGATGCACCTGTTCCTGGCTGTGAATACGAAGAATCTGATCTGGCAAGGTTGGTGGACCTATGGCAGCTACATCCCACTTGAGATGGCAGCCATGACAGTGACTCTGATGTCAATATCCAGAGTGTGTCTGCGCATAGTGACTGTGACAGAGCACTCTGTGATGTAATTTTGGATGATTTTCCTGGCAGCGTAGGCTTTAAATCTGTTCTCCACTCCTTCTGGAGATCTGTGGGCTCTTCAGAACCTTTTGCTACATCCTGTTTCTTACTAAATTAGCCAGACTTCATTTCTATGGATCGTAATGAAAAGTGCAGATTATCACACATGTATAATATATTCTCATCTTCCCAACAACCCTGTGAGGTAATGTATCTATTGCTTGCATTTTATGATAATGAAGCTGAGGTGCAGGAGTGGGGGTCAGGAAAGGCCTAGTAACAGAGTAGATATTCCAAAGTAGGACCATTGAACTCCAGCATCTGGGCTCTCTCCCCAGGTCAAGGCGAGTGTGCGGGATGCTGAGGAAGACCTCATAGCATTACCTGCTGAGAAGACTGAGTGTGGCCTGACTAAACTGGAGCAGGAGAAAGGACTGGGCAACCAAGCCCCTGTGCCACCCCTATGAATATATGCAAATATTAGTAGCAATAACTACAGTAATGATGATGATGGTGGTGTCTGGTTGGGGGAGTAAAGGCCCCGATTATTCCATGGCACGTCCCACAGGTGCTATTAAGCCCCCAGTATTTTCTGAGTCTTCTCTAGCCGTATTTTGCAAGAGAACTCAATTTAGTCCCACTTACTGCAGTGGAGATTTGTGCCTCTTTTCTTCTCAGTCCCAGCAGCAAGAAGTAAAAGACCCCCACTCCTGGCTGTTTCACAGAGATCCCCTGAGAGGGAAACCTGATTCAATTCAAGTCACGGGATGAGTTCGTGTTACTCTAGGAGACTTGCAGAACTGCTCCTTCAGCTTTGCTCACAGAAACAGTCTTGTTTTTGCAGATTTTGGATGTGATTGTAGTTTCTGCGGCAGAGGTTCTTTCCTCCCCATCCCACCCCAAAATTCCCCCCTAAACTCTGAAATTACAGATTTTATGAACTTTATGACCGTGTGATAAAGGATGCCAAAATGGAGTTATAAAAAAGTAAGTAGGTGACTGTCAAACTTCAACAATGGCAGTGAAGGACTCTGCTTATTAATTTGGTAGGGTAGGAATATTTCATTTTACTTGCTCATATGCTTCTGGAGTAAAAAATCCCCCCTCTCCCATTTCCACCTCTGACCTACAGATGTTGCCATCTCCCCTTAAGAACTGGATCTCTGAAGGTGGGGTGTCTCCTCCCACGTGCTTGCAGCATCTGGGGCCTCATCCATGGCTCCACCTGGGGTGCAAACCCAGGACCTTCTGCGTGTAAAGCAGATGTGCTAACCACTACACTATGGAGCCACCCCCTGAAGTAAAAATTTTTACTTGAACTTCTTTAATAAGCTGACTCAGGGAAGGCATTTATCTTGGAGTATGTGTCATGTTAAAATAATTGACAGTCACAGAAAACATACTTCACTTCCCATTACAAATTAAATTTCATTCCACCATTAGCCTATAAGGTTTATTTTAAAGGAAAGGTCCACTCGGTAGCTTAAAGTAAAAGCCTGGTTGGCGTTGGTGGGATATGCGTGAGAGCACTTGGCTGAGCATTTAGGCTGGTGGGAGAGTTCGCAGCCTACTGGCCAGTCAGCTAATATGGACTCTTGGTCACACTTCTTCCTGCTGTGTCTGTGACCAGGTCCCTGAATTGCTTAGAAATAGAAAGTCAAGGGTAGGAGGTACAAGATTAGAATAGTTTAAGGAGCCACCTTGTAAAGAACAGTTCCTGTGGCAAAGGAAAATGGGAAGAGAACAAAAAATAATATACTGCTATTATTTCCTGCTTTTTCTTAGTCCTGCTGTTATTGGCAAGAGAAGCATAATGGATGAAAAGTGGTGAAGGTTTGGCTGCATTTCTGATATATTTTTTTACGTTTTGTAATTGCGAGGAAGGTATCCGATGAGGATGAGAAACCCTTAGAAATGGGAAGATCCTTGTTCTTGTAATAGATGATGGTTACAAGTGCAAGTTCTGGAACAGACTGCTTGGATTCGAATCATGGCATACAGGGCAAAGGACCTAGCCTCTCTGTGCCTTCGTTTCCTCATCTGAAAATGGAGGTAGTAATTGTACTAAGAGAGGATTCTTAGGCAAAGCTCTTGGAGTAATGCCTGGTACACACATAGTCAATGCTAAGAGTGTTAGTTGCTGTGATTGTTATTCTTATTAGCATCATCACTGTTGTGCTCTCATCAAATAATGCCAGCCACTTGCTGGTGCAATTGGAATGGCCTCCAACCTCTCCTTTCCCAGTCATATATTGCTCCTTTCCTCCTCTCACTGGTTTTAGAGGTTCCCTAATAAAATTCCTATTCTTTATGAGAGGAGTGCCTTTTCCAGTGATTCCTAGCTGACTCCTCAAGGGGTGGCTCAGTCTTTACTGTGAATGAGGTACACCAGAAGTCCCTGGCTTTGGGGAAAGGGAACAGCTGGTCAGAGAACTAGTGGCTGTTGTCACCACCTGACCTACACTAGTTTGCTCCATGGGCAGAATTTGGGATCCTCTCCTTCTTCTAGGTGTCTCCATCAAGGTGGGAGCAGTAATTTGTCAGTCCAGCATTCCTGAGGATTCCCTAAGTTTATCTTTCCTGTTGCTTCTTTTTGCATCTGAGTGGTGTGCTTCATTTGTCAAAGATCTTTCACTGTATGATGTCACTTGAACCTCACAACGACCCAATGAGGTAGGAAGGAAGGAAAGTATGATCACTGCCTTTGAGGCAATTGAGACCCAGAGATGTTGTGTCCAAGGTCACACAGGTAATTAACTGTAGAACCTAAACCAGAACTCAAGTCTCTTTCCATTCTGCCACGTGGGTTTCCAAAAGATGGGAGCCAGTGCAGTGCACTGAAGTGACCCTCCAATGTGACACTTTCCTTTGAGCTCTGAACGTCTTTCTTCTGAACAAGCTCAGTCTTTGAATGGGCAAAATGCCCTTACTAAAGAGTTTGCTGTTTACTCACATGCTGACATTGCTTTGTAGGGAAAGAAATGATCAAATATTTTCAAAATCAGCATGCTTCGAGTTCCTTGACTCTAAAAAGTAATATCACATGGAGGTTCAGACACTGATTCTGGTGTCAGGGTGTCTGGATTCAAATCCTAGATCTGTCAATTAGCTATGTCACTTTGGGAAATTTATTACTATCTCTAGGTTCTCATTTCTTTATTGCTAGAATGGACATAGGAGTAGTCCTACCTCATAGGTTCATTCTGAGAATTAAATGAGGTAGGGATTTTAAGAAAGATGGGAACAAAATCAGGAGGCAGTGGTATCACGAAAGACAGTTTTACGGAGAGAATGAGATCAAGGGTGAACATTGCTGTGAGACCAAGGGCACGGAGATTGGATTTCTTGACATGAGGTCACTGGAGACATTGACTAGGACTCTTATGCGGTGCTGGGGAATAACTCCTACAGGAGCTGGGGGTGATGTTGAAGAGTAAACACCAACCGAAGAGACAGAGAGAGAAAGCATAGACAGCTCCTTTAAGAAATGTTTCTGTGAAGTATTTAAGAGATAGTTTGAGAGTAATGAGTGATGTATAATCAGGAAAGCCTTAGTGTTGTTTATTATTATTATTATTATTATTATTATTATTATTATTATTTATTATTATTAATGGGTGTTCCCTGAGGGTCAGGAGGGGATGGGACTCAAAGTTCTGATGGCAGTTCTGGCCAGGACAGGAGGAAGGATATTCCCATGGAGTCACAACAGGGAAGGGAGGAGCAGACTGGGTGCAGATGTCACCTAAAAAGATTAAGTGGTAGAGGCTGAGAGAGTACCCATAGGCTGGCTTCCTTTTATTTTTGAAATAGAAGATCAAGTTGTCTGCTGAGTGTGTGGGGTTAAGTCGACAAGGGAGGTTGAAGTTCTAGGAGAGTAGAGGAAGTTTAAATATCAAGGTCAGGGACCAAGAGTATGCATTATTGGCTAGGCTGCTGTCACAGGAGACTCTCAGATGCTGTGCCCTAACCAAGAGAAAGGTTTATTTCCCTCTCTCACGGCAGTCTGGGTGGAGGGTCTGGGGTTGACATGGGAGCTCAGTGGTGTCGAAAGAGAGCCAGAGCCAGATGATGCAGGTCATTGTTGGCCAAGGGAAGGGCTTTGGGTTTTATTCTGCATGTGAGTGAAGATATCAGAAGGGATGCAGAAGAAGGCAGTCGATGGACATGAAGAAAGGAGTTGGGGATGTACCAGGGAACCCGTGTCTTACTAATGTCTGGAAAGCTGAGGAAGTCCGGTGAAGTGGACAGAAGTGGAAGGTCCCTTTGCCTTTGCCCCGTGAGCTGTGAGCACCTTCCTCCATGCTCCCAGGCAAGTGGACCTGTTAGTGGGGAGAGGAGAGAGTTTAACTTCACTCTATGTTCTGAAGTTCTAGCTTCTTGGGCAGTTTATTGCCCGAGGTGCTTTACATTTCATGTTAGGTCACATGTGCACGCTCACACACGTGCACATACATGCACATATGCACAAACTAATCGGGGCATAGGCTCTGGAATCGGGCACATTGGGTGTAAGTCTTAGTGGCTACGCTTACTCGCTAGGTGACTTTGGGAAGTGAATGAATCTATTGCAGCCTCGTTTCCTTGTCTATAAAATGGTGAGTGGAATAGACTATTCTTCATAGAGTTGCTGTGAAGATCAAATTAAAGAGAGCATGTAAAGCATAGTTCTTGGCATGTAATAAGTGCTCAATATATTACAGCTGCCATTACCATCAAGCTTAATAAGTAATAGCATCGTCATCATCATCATTTTACCTTTTTCCAAGAAATTTTTTTTATCTATTAAAACAAAGTACCCAAACATCTCAAAAAGTACATTTGCATTTCAAAAAAATTTCTCTGTTTGGAGCCAGCTTGTCTCTTCCTCTCCAGGCTTGACCAGGCAGCCTGGGTCTGGAGAGGAGGTTATTGGTGATGCTTTTTGATGAGAAACCACCTGTCCACCCTTTTGTGTTCTCTTCAGAGAAATCTGTTGTCCTCGGAAGTCTTTTCTTTAGATAAGACAATTTGGCTGCTAAAATGAAGCTAGGCTTCTCTGTGTCTCAGCACACACTTGTCCCAGGCTCGGTGTGGGGGTGGAACAGCTCATTAGCAGGTGATGGTGGAGCGTCCCGCTGGCTGTCACTTCTCGTCCTCGCAAAGGCTTGTGAAGCCGTGCTGTCTGTTTGTGAGCACTTCCACACGTGTGTATGTGTGTGTGCTGTTCCTGACAGACTCTCCCAAGGAGCCAATCTTAATCTCGTTTCCCACTTTGAGAGGCCATGCGGCTATGTGTCACAGATATAGACAGAATTGCCCCCTGTCTGGATTACCTTTCAAGAGTTAAGACATTCCAGTTCTCCCCAAGAAGGGTGTGAGCAGCTACAGATGAGGAGTTCCAGAGTCTCTGGAGCCCTGGCTGGGAGGCTGTCAGGTGTGGAGGGCAAGTGTTCAAGTTTCCGAATCAGACATTTTCAGGCTTCAATCCCAGCTCAATCCTTGGTGGCTGTGTGACTTTAGACAACTCACCTCTCTGAGCCTGTTTTCTTCTCTGAAAAATGAATGCCTGGCACATAGTAAGTGCTCAATAGATAGTAAGTCATTGACAAGACCTGGGTTCTAGTCCTGGCTGTGCCATTAACTGGCTGAGTAGCATTGCCTAGGCCGTTTCACCTTGATGTTCTGATGGGCGGAAGGTGTGGGCATCTCAGAAGTCCCTTCTCACTACAAGAGTCTATGATTCTACCAGTAGCTCCTGGACTACAGGTCTTGGCTCCTTTGGCCATTGAAGCGGGGCAGGTCTTAGGCAGTGGGGAGCTACTGAGAGACATTGAGTAAGAGAATGAGTGCAGGAGCAGATGGGAAGTCTCAGGTGAGCAGAGGTCCCCTGTATTTTAGGAACTGAGAAGAGCCATTCTATGACAGGCAATAATGTTGCTAATAAACTCTGGAGGCCTCTGTTCAGATGATTATTATTGACAAGAGAGAGTATACATGACCTTAAATTATGACCTTAATTAATGAATTTGCTAAGGGCAGCTACCTGTTTCTGGATATTAGAATGCACCCCCAAAGGGCTCTGGGCAGTCATCCAGGCTTATCAGATGTTTGGGATACAATGCTTCTGAAGGCCACAGAAATGCCAGGTACCCTCCTGATGCGAATCCAGTACAAAGGATGCCATGGCAGTTTGCACACCTCCATCATCTGCTGGACCAAGTCCTCTTGTCCAGGGGTCCTTGCACACACCACGTGTACTCCTTGCACTGCCGCCACCTCCAGCGGTTTGCGTCTAGCCTCTGGCTGATTTCCTGTGCCACGTGGCCAGACTCCTTGGAGCTCAGCATCTTCCAGGGCAGCATTTAAAATGCAGGGAGCCCAGCTTGACCTTCCCGGAGTCTTCGATTGTAGCCCTGACATGACTGTCTACCATTTCTAAGATCTTCTGTTTGCTAGGTCATTTCTTGGATGGCCTAAGGCAGAACTTTCTCACAAAATCCCTGTCGGTCCTGGCTGGCTCCTTCTGGGGTTCCACTGCTGCTGCTGCTGCTTGTGCTGTGGGTGGAGGGGGGAGTCCCCAGGGCCACATTGGGGGAGCTAGGGTAGGGAGGCAGTCCTTGACTTGGGCTGAGTGGGGGAGTGGTGGTCCTCAACTCCAGGTTGGCTGAGGGACTGGTAGGCTCTTTGGCCTTCTTCCCTGATTCCTGATTCTTAGGCTGCTGACCTGCCTGGCAGAACCTGGAGAACTCCAGCTGAACCTCCTGAGCTGGAGAGGGATTACGGCTGTTGGGGTCAGGGGAATGGAAGGGTCTTACCACGATGGCGAGGCACTCCACTTTGGGTTTCTTGGTGCTCAGGGTGAGGTACATGGCCATAATGCTGTCTGTTCTAACTCTTGCCTATTGACGAGTCCTAGATCTGGTCCCACTCAAATCCTAGGTTCCTTATCTCCTCTTTCACTCAGGGATCCATATCGTCACAAGGTGGCTCACTGTAAAGCCTGAGTTCCTCCTCCTGGCCCATGTTTAGCTATGGGTCCCTCATGATTTGTTTTAAAGTTCCTCTGTCCTTAGGATTGAGGGCCATCAATTTCTTCAAGATGTTTTCAAATTCTAAAGATACAAAAATGGCACATGGCATTTCTTGCTCAGTTTCTGCTGCAGCAGCTCCTAGAATTCCTTTCTCGTGAAAGGCAGAATCTCAGTGACCATCTTATGAAGAACCATTCCCAGGCTCCACATAGCTACCACAGGCCCAGGAAGACTTTTGGGGCCGCATGAGAGAGGCTGCCATAGAATGTGCTCAACCTATTGCCAGTAAACTGAATGCTGAGTCTAAAGTTCACAGTTTTGATGTTCACATGAGCATCAAAGAGCACACTTTCTGGCTTTGGGTCCCTGGGGATGATACCCTTCTGGTGGCAGTACCCCGTGGCAGATACCAGCTTCTGGAAGATGCCTTGGGCCTCATTCTCAGTCATGGGGCTGTGGTCCTGCAGGTAATCGAACATGTCCCCTCTACTAAGGTGCTCCGTCATGAGGACTAATGTTTCCTTGGTGTCTATTACCTCAAATAACTTGACTATATTCGGGAGATTCAAGGCCTTCATACAGTGGACTCCACAGTGGAAGTCTCTGGAGGTTGGAGGAGCCTTGCTGATGTATGACTTTGACAGGCACCTTTGTCCCAGCTGGAATGTGCTGGTCCAACCTCACCTTGGCGAAGCTGTCCTGGCCAATGGTGTCGGGAGCCCAAAACGGGGCTCCTCATCAGCAGAGATGGCTGCTAAGTACACTGACAATGCTAAATAACACTGCTAACTATGTTTACTCACTATGCTAACAAAAAATAGTAACTATGCTAACTCATACTAACACCAACAATGGTAACTATGCTTACTAACTGTGCCAATAAACAATAACTATATTAACTATACCAACAATACTAACAATACGAACTGTACTAAAAATGCTAACTAGATTTACATTTAAATTAGAGGGCTTCGAGTAAAGCAGATTGCCCTGCATAATGTAGGTGGGCCTCATCTAATCAGTCGAAGGTCAAAAATAGAACCAAAGACTGACCACTCCCGAGCAAGAAGGAATGTTATAGCAGACAGCCTTCAAACTTGAACTACAACATCAGCTGTTCTTGGATCTAGAGCTTGATGGCCTTTAGACTTGAAATGCAGCTCTTTCCCAAGTATCTAAACTTTTAACTTCTCTCATCAGATTTTGGACTCAAGAAACCTCCACAATCACATGAACCAATTCCTTAAAATAAATTTTTCTTTATATCTGTCTGTCTGTCTATCTATCTATCTATCTACCCAAGTACCCACCTACTTATCTATCTCTTGTTGGTTCTGTTTTTCTGGAAAACTCTGATTAATACACTACCCCAGCCTGTTTATATGTGTCCTCCCTGGTTCTTGGTTTTTATGTTCTCATAGACTTATTTCCTGATGACCAAATAATTCAGGAGAAAAGCAACCTGGAAATCTGATATCAAGGCATTAGAGACAGATGTGTGTCCCCTCCCATGCGGAGTTTGCCTGTAGAAGAGGAAGAGGGCAATTCTTAACACAAACATCACCAAGAATGGGCACTCAGGCATCAATGGGGATTTCGCCTCACTTCTCCAGAAAGATAGATCTAATAACAGGTGTAGTGCCAGCCTGCAATGAGAAAAACATGAAAATCTCACCTGCTTAATCCAGCCCGCTGGAGGGATGTCAAGGCAAAGCAAGGGCTTTGGTGTCTGATGGACTTAGGTTTAATCCCGAGTCCACTTCTTACTTGTGTATCTTTGGGCAAATCCCTTAACTTCCCTGAGCCTTAGTTTCCACATCTGTAAATTGAGGTTTTGCCACAGCATAGGATTGTTATGTAAATCAAATGAATGAACACATGTGAACTGCCTAGCCCATGATAGGAGCTAAATCAATGCTAGCTTTTTACTTCTTTTCTCTGTCTTAAGAGAGAGATTTGTTTCGGGGGTAGGCAAGGGCAGTGAGAGTTAAACCTGTAAGAGAAGCTGCAGCAACCATGGTACAAAGTGTATCTTTCCATGACGACATCTCTGTGTTTGAGTTTGCAGATGCACATTTAATTGCAGTGGCAGCAAACCTGTAAGGAGAGCTGCTTCCCTTGCCAGAACGGCCTGGGGGAGCTTCCACTCTCTCTCTTCTGCAGTTGCTTCAGGGCACAGAGAGGAACCTTGCAGGCTCTGAGGGACCCTCTTTTGCTCAGCCGAGGATCCCTGAGACCACCTGTGTCACCCGTGCATTGATCGGAGTAGGACTGGATCTAAGGTGCCCTTCCTTCTGTGGTCCCCTTGGGGAAATGGCAGGGACATTAAGAGAATGAAGATTCAACAAAAGCCTCAGGAATAAAGAAAAAAGGTGCTGTACCAGTGCCCTTCTGCTGGACTTGAAGACACTCACTTTATAGCTGTTGTCCTAACGGATAACTTTTGAGAAATTTCATTTTGCTTTGAGCTACTCCTTCTCTCTAAAACTATTAGGCCATACTCTCTAAAGGAAATTGCTTTTTGCAAGTATCTGGGAAAGCGTAAAGATTTCCAGCCATGTCTCCTGCCTGGTTCAACATTCTTCAAAAAGCCTACCTTGATTCAAGGATGGAGAAACTAGTCTTAGATATGTCTTTTCGGCACAGCAGCTAATAGAAAAACCACATTGCCTGATGGTGTGGCTTCCCTGTACTGACTTCTAATCTCATGTGTATTTCACAAAGCGATCGATGCACATTTAGTAAGAGACTGCTGTGATGTCTGATGGCGCTGGGTACCACTGGGGACATACAGAGGAAAAGAATATTTATGAAATGGCAACGTGCTCTCGAGAAGTGGGGAGAGCTTATAATTTTGAGGAAGCTTGTACCCTCACTATATTCCACCTTTTACCCCAAGGCACTCCATGACCAGATGACCATGTTATTATGCATAATGGGACACTTTCAAGAGTAAAAGTAGATGCTATTAATAATTGTATCAGGACAACAGATGTAAGCTGAGCAATCTGACCACCATACTTAGTATTAAGAGCTATCTAGGTGCTCAATAAGTCTGAATAGGGCGAGTGAATGAAGATCTGATCTCTCTCAGATATTTGCTCATGCTCATTGAAACCTATCAAAAATGAGATTTTGCTCTATTTTTACCAATTAGAAAGAGAAACGGGGGTGGAGTGGAGTGACCAGGACTTGATCTAAACATCGGCAGACTAGCTTCACATATGGACAGACTCCAGTCAGCGCCTATCATAACGCAATGCATTCTGGACCAAGAGAGCCAAATAGCAGCAGAATTGGCATAAATCACTCCCAGCCCTGCCCTGAACCAGAACAGGGGGCTTATACTGAGGATGACCAAAGAGAGTAGATGTTTTTGCCGAGCTAAATAAGTGAAGAAACTTTTTGTGCCAGCAAGTTTGAAAAGCACTGGGGACTCCACTCCGAAGTCTACCAGCCAAAAATCTCCAAGAAGTTTGACGATGCCGTAAGCTCAAGAACACGTTTTATGAGCGGCTGAGCATTTCTCCCCTGTTTCTGGGTAACAGTTTTTATAAGTGACATTTTGTTTCAAAGTCTTGTCCATCCATCAATCCTTGTCCATCCTTCTGTTGCCTTCCCAAGTCAGCAGTGCCTCTTCCCAGCCCACCTGGCACCAGATGTTCTGACAGCCACCACTGTGTGTCCCGCGTCCTCCGAGTGGCAGAATGGGAAATCTCAGGCGACGTTCACCTGGAAGCGCTTAGCCCTCAACAGCTGCAGCCCCTTGATTACCTTGCCCGCCTCGGCAGCTCCGTGCCGCCACCGTATCAATTGCTTGTCAATTCGGTTTAGCCATGACTTTGACTGACTGGATTGAGGGGAGTGGAAGTGGGGTGTAGGCGAATGGTTAAAATTAATTGCTACATAAGAAAAAATTGAAAGATAATTATTCCTGCTTTCCTGTCAGTGCTCGAGGGTAGATGACCTCATTAACTTGCAGCTTGTACACAATTCAATTACTAGGAGATGGAAAATACATTTTTAATTACCTCAGTGGCCTGTGTACCATTCATCTCCATTTGCATGGCTTTTTTTTTTTTTTTTAAACTGTTGTGTTCTGAAGAAGTAGCACCATCTTAGGAAGGTTGTCATAAAAGCCGGTTCCTGGCTCCTATTATTCCTGTTTAAGGTGGGATATTAAATGTGTAAGGTTAACCCCTAGATGCCAGGTGAGTTGCAAGACAACCCTTGCTGTAGTAATGTGTTTTTAATTAGCTTGTTATGTCAGAAAATTCTCAACTCCTAGAGAGAGAATTAAGAAGGGTAAAATGGTGTATTTGGTTTCCAGTCATTGAAAGGAGAAATTAAAAGCTGTGGCAAGTATGGAAATCAGGAAGGTGGGCCAATACCAATATGCAGATGAGTCCCAAAAGAGAATTCTGGTCTTATTTTAATGTCTGTTATTTCACTGATGGAATCAAATGATGACTCGATTATCTTAAGTGTATTGCTTGGCTTACTTTTTAAAAAATTCTAGGCACGACTTAGAAAACTGTCTAAGCCATGTGGATGGTTTTGCAGCAGTCTCTGTGCGTCTATGGCCTGTTATTGCTCTCAGGGTCAGTTGTGTTCTGGAGAATAGTTGTCACCTCTCTGCATCTCAGTCTCCTGTCCCCAAAGTGCCCTGGCCATGGGTTCCCAAATATTTTGAAACAAGGTGGATATGATACCCTCTGGATAAAATGATGCATGTGGGACCTGCTCCCACTACACGCAGCCACACAACCACTGATAAGTTGTTCTTTGCAAATAGAGTTAAAAAGCTGAGTCTAATTATACTCGTAAAGTGCCTTTAGTCTATATATTTGGGAATTTAGGAGCCATTGAAAAGGTAGCTTATTATTTGTATGAATGCCATGAATATTGTTCATTAATCGTGAGGTTCATGTAACAAGTATATGTATTACATTTTGAAAAATTTGGATGACTTTTTGTATCGACTTACTCGAACATCTATTTGGATATAGTATCATGATCAAAACATTGCTCTTGAACCATACAGGAAATATTTAAATAACTCAGTTAGCAGATGTTAACTCTGGCAATGCCAGATTTGTAAAGGAAATCCTACCTTCCTCTCCACCACGCCCTCTTCAGGCATTCATACATGAGCTCAAGAACACTGACTGAGCTCTAGCAGGGCAATGAGTGAATAAGAGACACCCTGTTTTCTTGGAGCTCAAGTTCTAGCAGGGGAGGTTGGTTGACATGTAAACCAGCAACTGACAATGTCACATGATAAGCGCAACAATGAAATATTCGCATGTAATTAAGAAAACTATCCCCAAAGTGTTTAGGAAGGCTTTCTGTTCCATGTGGGCTTGTTTTGTTTCTAGCTCATGGTCCAGGGGAGAGTTTCTAATTCTATTGAGTGATCTGTGGTTAGCTCTCTGAAAGATGGGTCCAGAGTTCAAGCGACCTTAGGAAGTTGAGAATTGGGACTTGTGGTTTTGAGAAGGGGCCAGGTCTGAAACATCACTCCCCTCTCTATGGGAGGTTCCTTGGAATCACTGAGGCCCTTGTCTGCACAAATATGAGAATCGTACAGGGTAGTCCATAGTTCCATCCACTGATGTGCTTTAAATGTTTAATCAGTGACTCTCTAGGAAAAAACAAAAACAAAAACATTTATTATAAACTTTACTGACATAAAAGATGTATAGCTCAAAACTTAGAAATAATATTGACATATGCAACACATTTTATTGTAAATCTCATATAGTCAGCTGATTATCACAGAAAGCTTTAGTTGATTTTTGCTGAACTCTTGTATCTGTAGCCAACCTGTGGTTGCAATCCAACCGTAATTTGACAAAATCAGACTGCAGATTACAATATGATTCAGCAAAGAAATTGCTCACATCATTGAGGAATGAGTACTAAATCCAACACAAATGACACAACAAAGACATGTCAGAACTTTATTCATTTGTCAATAACATGAGATACTTCTTTAGTGAGGCAGATAATAATTTTCAAGTACCAGAAGACCATTTCCTCAATTTTTTGTGCGATTTACAATGTAACAGCTACAAAGATAGCACAGTTTTAAGTTTAATCTGTGTTATTAACGTTTTCCTCATCACCTTCTTAAGTCTAGACAATCACAAAAAAATAAATCAAGCCCTCATCTGTAGCATTTGCTGAATTCCATGATGTAAATACTCCTGTCACAGCCAGTTTCAAGATACCAAATGAGATGTCATGGAATGCAGGGTTGAAAAGAGACAAGCGACAACGTACCATTAAGTAGTATTTCCACCACACAGATATAAGAGCATAGTTAGTAGGAAAAAGTATTAAGTTCATTAGGAAGTGAAGAGTTTCAAGTACTACAACTATTACCTTTGCTTTTACTATAATTTATTTGATTGTCACAGTTGCCACCTATTACCTCATATTTGACAACTTCCTTCATAGAGGTCTTCACTCCAATCCCAGGATATTTGGAATACATATGCATTCTCTATAAATATTAACAAATGGCTTCCTTAGAAGGACACAATTGTATATAAAGACTGAAGGTTTTGGAGTCAGACAGACCGGAGTCTGAAACTTGGCATTTTCACTTACTGGTCATTAGGGGTCGGGCTAGTGACTTATATCTCTGGGCCTTTGTTTCCTTGTCTAGAAAATGGATATAATGGTACCTAACTTCCACAGTTGTTGATAGGTTAAATGAGATGATTTGAAGGTGCTTAGCACGGAACCCTGCATAGAGACAATGTGTGATAAATGACAGCTCTTACTATTAATAAATAATAGCCTACACACACTACGTGTGAATTGAACTCAAATGCCTTTGTTTCTTATTAAATGAAATGGTGTCGAAGAATGGAGAGGTTGCGAGGCATAAGCTCAGTGTGCAGGGGCTGTGTGAGGATTCAGTCTCTGCTTTCTGATACCCAACCTTGAATTCTGTGCCTAGGAATGAGCCAAGTCACAAAAACAAGAGTCAAGTATCCCAGCCAGCATGTCCTTATTCTAGGTCTTGACACTGGGTAGGAAGAACATTTAAAATTGACTTGTTTTTTTTTCTTATTTCAAAAGTAATCAGTCTTTATTATAGAAATTTTAGAAAGTATAGATAAGCCAAAATCACCAATAATTCCACACTAACCTCCGTGAACACTTTGGTGTTTTTCTTCATACATTATTTTTTTTTTCTTTTGTAAGAATTAAATATATTCTTATATATAATACTATAACACTTTTCATAATTTAATTTCTTTTAATTAACAATATTGTGAACATCTATCATGTTAGTAATATTCTTCCTCCAACATTAATTTTAATAGCTATATAGAGTGTGATTGTAGAAGGTACCTTGATATATTTACCAAGCACCCCATATTGGACATTTATGTTATTATAATATTTTCTGCAATCAGATATCTCTACTTCAGAAGGAGAATTTTCCAGGTCAAAAAGAATGCACATTTTAAATCTTATATTTAAAAAACCTCTTTACTTTGAAGGCTCTTTCTAGCCTGGTCTTCTCTCGAGAAGGCGGCGGTCACACCTGGCTCATGAAAGGAGTCTCAGCCTTAGTGAGGCTGGGAGCTGCAGACCTTGCTCTAGCTTCTACGCACCTTCTTCAGATTTTCCTTCTCGGGACTCTAGTTTTCTAAATGGTATGACAAAGAGAACAAATTCTCCTAGAGCCTTGACTGCCAGTGTGGGAGACTGGGGTTCCTGGTCCCTGAAATGCCTCCTCTGTCTCAAGTGTCCCTCGCTGTGCTCATGACACACAGATGACTTTTTATCCCTCCGCCGCACCTCCCCCTTTTCAGCTTTT
>NW_011888857.1:655553-657677 GCF_000151845.1 Pteropus vampyrus
TGCTGAGAGTAGCCAAAACTGACATTAAGCACACACTTTTGAAGTAGCATATTACTTTTCTGAATTTATCCTAAAGAAGTGATTATTTTTCTAAGCTGTAATTCCAAGGCTTTTCATTGTAACATTGCTTGCGGCTATAAAAAATGTGAAACGTCTTAAAGGTCCATTAATAAGGGGATGAGTAAATAAATTTTGGTATTCTAATACCAAGCTGCCATTAAAAATTATAACGTAAATTTATATTTCTTTACATAGGAAAATTGCATAATTTTTAAGTAGTAAAAGCAGGCTGTAAAACAACATATTATAGCATGATTTCTAGTCTGTTTGAAAATGTCTTGATGTGTACATATGTGTATATAAGTATGAGCAAGCATGTGTGCACATAGAAAAATTCTGGAAGTATATAACACAAAAATTTTTAAATGAGGGAGTTTTAGAAGATGTACTTTATTCTTAAACATCTCTACAGAATTTTAATTTTTACAATAAGTATGTGCTAATTTTGTAATCAGAAGAAAAGAATAAAGTTATTTTTTTCTTACTCATTAAAGAAAAAGGAGCCTGCTGTTTGCAAAGCAAGGTGCTGTGTGTGGGTAATTAAGATAAGTGCCCAGTGTCAGGGTTAGAGAAAACTATGGGATATAGATAATGATGTGCAATGGGGAACAAAGTGATGAGAGACTTATTCCAGCTATGCGGTAGAGAAGGGCTTCATAGGGGTAGGGACATTTGAACTTGGCTTTGAAGGATAAGAATCAGTGGGACGTGGGAACAAACATCAGGACTGATAAAGCCAACTGTGTATAAACTGCTTAGAGTCTGAACTAAAGTCATGGGTTTTCCCTCCAGACATGCCTATCAGAAAAGAAGGTGCCTTATAGTCAGATTATTCGTTTCCTCGTATTATTGGATTCTCCTTCAATTGTGTTATTTTGCAAAAAATCACATTATCCTGAAATGACATAAATTAACATTTGTTTTCGATGCTTGTAGAGGTTGCCAGCACTGATTTAGGAATTATTTCTTTGGTTGTGACTTCACGATGACAAATGTTAGAATTTGTTGTAAATGCGCCTTTTAGAAATCACATTACAAAGCACTGTGGTTACAGTGAAGGTCACGAATATACATATAATTACGAATAAAAGAAAAAAACAACAGTAATAATGGCATGTGAAATAGTACTTGTGGTTTAGGATAAAAATTTCATGTTAGCATCATACACAAAAGTGCTGAATCTCAAATAACTTAGATGAAAATGAAGAAGAAATTCTCCAGAAAACTGAGAAAAGGTTCTAATGATGATGAAGACTGATGTTAGAATAAAATTATTTCATAAAATATGAAAATGGAAAAATAATTATTTCAAAATCAATGTATAATTTTTATATATGCTATTTTACATGTGTATGCATAACTACACTTAAATATTATAAGTAGACATTTGGTTATTTATATCCCTAAAGTTTTATCCTTGGTTTTCTTATTGGAAAAATGGGGCTTTGGCACTGGGGGACTTGCTTTATAGTCAGACAATATGATGTTTCCTGTGTTTATTATACACGTGTGTCTGAAATCTGTGTTATATTCATCTTGTGATACTCTAATAAGTAAGAATAAAAACAGCTACCAGCTTTGTCCACCTACTACGAATTGTGGACTGTGTCTTTTATAACATTATCTTCATTTCTCATGATAATGCTGCAAAGCTTTGTATTAATTTGCTGCCATGACGAAGTACCACAGATCCAGTAGCTTAAGCAATAGGAAGGAATGGTTGCACGGTTCTGGAGGCTGGAGCTCCCTGATCAAGGTGTCTGCAGTGTTCGTTCCTACTGAAGGTTGTGAGGAAGAATCCGTCTATGCTGCTTCTGGAGCTTCCGGGGGTTTGCTGACACCCGTTGGTGTTTCTTGGCCTGTAGAAGCATCACTCCAGTCATGGTGTTCTCCCTGTGTGCCCATCAGTTTCCAGATTTCCCCTTTTTGTCAGGACACCAGTCATATTGGAGCAGGGCCCATTCTAATAACCCATTTAAACTAGATTACCTATGTAAAGAGCCTTTCTCTAAATAAAGTTACTTTCTGAGGGACTGGAGGTATGAATTTTGGAGGAACACAGTT
>NW_011888857.1:657727-663223 GCF_000151845.1 Pteropus vampyrus
AGAAGAAATTCTCCAGAAAACTGAGAAAAGGTTCTAATGATGATGAAGACTGATGTTAGAATAAAATTATTTCATAAAATATGAAAATGGAAAAATAATTATTTCAAAATCAATGTATAATTTTCATATATGCTATTTTACATGTGTATGCATAACTACACTTAAATATTATAAGTAGACATTTGGCTATTTATATCCCTAAAGTTTTATCCTTGGTTTTCTTATTGGAAAAATGGGGCTTTGGCACTGGGGGACTTGCTTTATAGTCAGACAATATGATGTTTCCTGTGTTCATTATACACGTGTGTCTGAAATCTGTGTTATATTCATCTTGTGATACTCTAATAAGTAAGAATAAAAACAGATACCAGCTTTGTCCACCTACTACGAATTGTGGACTGTGTCTTTTATAACATTATCTTCATTTCTCATGATAATGCTGCAAAGCTTTGTATTAATTTGCTGCCATGACGAAGTACCACAGATCCAGTAGCTTAAGCAATAGGAAGGAATGGTTGCACGGTTCTGGAGGCTGGAGCTCCCTGATCAAGGTGTCTGCAGTGTTCGTTCCTACTGAAGGTTGTGAGGAAGAATCCGTCTATGCTGCTTCTGGAGCTTCCGGGGGTTTGCTGACACTCGTTGGTGTTTCTTGGCCTGTAGAAGCATCACTCCAGTCATGGTGTTCTCCCTGTGTGCCCATCAGTTTCCAGATTTCCCCTTTTTGTCAGGACACCAGTCATATTGGAGCAGGGCCCATTCTAATAACCCATTTAAACTAGATTACCTATGTAAAGAGCCTTTCTCTAAATAAAGTTACTTTCTGAGGGACTGGAGGTATGAATTTTGGAGGAACACAGTTCAGCCCATAGCAGCAGGTATGCCATTGCCCTTTTATGGGTGAAGAAATTGAGACTTGAAGTTGCACAATTAGAAAGCGGTGGAGCCAGGAATTAAACTCAGCTTGGTCTGGAGCCTGCTCTGCTCTGCCATACCTGCCTTCCTGGTCTGTTTGTACTAATGGATATCGCTTTATGGAAATTTTCTTAGAAGCCATGGGGTCTGAAGAGTTGATGCTACAATTAAATTCTTTCATTCTAGTAGCTTTATGTCCGATCATGAATCAGAGCAGCTGCCCCCAACCTTTTTGGCACCAGAGACTGGTGCTCCTATGAGGATGGAATGCCTGAGGATCTGAGGTGGAGCTGAGGCGGTGACGCTAATGATGGAGAGCAGCTGCAAATACAGATGAAGCTTCACTCGCTCACCCACCACTCACCTCCTGCTGTGAGGGCCTGTTCCTAACCTACTAGTCCATGGCCCGGAGTTTGGGGACGCTTGAACCAAAGTACAAGTAGATAAGCTTCACTGTTTATATACTTAATCTTGCCCTTAGGAAATCTAGTAGCTAAAACTTGAGGTTATGGTTTTTTCATTATTCACTTAGTATTTACCAGGCACCTGCAGTAGGTAGGTAATGTGTTCTGGTGCTGGGCGTAGAGAAGAAGCTATAAAATACTATCGAGGACATGGAATTTACAGAAGTTGGTGACTATAGATGCACAGGAAGAAGGAACACTGGGGAGATGGTGGGTCTCTGGCTCAACCCTCACCTGGTTGGCGAGTCTGCACCTATGTCCCCAGCCTGTGTCATCGCTCTTCAGAATGCTGACATCTCACAGTGGTCACTGACAAAACCAATGATGATCCTGCCTTGTGTCTATTGCAGAGCCAGAGAGCTGCCCACAAGCACCAAACCTTAACGAAAGTAGCCTTGTTCAACTGCCAGAGGAAAAAGGATTTCCTTTTCATGTCACAAACCAAACTTGCAGTTTCAAGAAGGCTAGATTTTAGCCTCTGGTTGATTAAGGAGTCAGAGATAGCTCCCATAGAACAGTGAGGGCAGCCATTCAGGACTGGCTTTATCCAGCCCCTCATGAGGCCAGAAGGGGAGGCTTTCAAGAGGATGCTATTTAGGGGGGAGAAAAATGAAGCAGGGATGGGGTGAGGGAGATGTCAAAAATCAGGAACAAAAAATCTCAGGCTCAACTCCAAACCCAACTGTGGAGTTGCCAGGAGGCCAGGTGCAGCTGCTGGAAGCTTCGCTTTCCTCTTGGCATTGCCCTCCGTTGTGACAGCCGTTCAGATGCCTGGACCCACAGGGCCCAGTCTCCCCGTTGGTGGACGCAGTCACAGCCATGGAGGGCTCACTCAGGTGGTCTCAGAAAGAGAGAAAAAGAGGACAAGAGGGAGAGGGAGAGCGAGAGCGAGAGAGAGAGAGATCAGAAGGCCCTGTGGAGAAGCTCTTTCTGAGGACTCAAGGGAGGGGTGGTAACAGACTTGACCCCTCTTTTTCCTGGTACTTCACTTCCTGGTTTCTAAGAGTGTCCTCTTGTCCAATTCTACACATCCTTCCCAGGACAGGAACACATACCTGGTGCATAATAAAAAAAACTCAATAAGTGACAGCTGGCATTATGAGAGGTTAGCATTGGATATTATGGGAATGCCAGGGACAAGCCCCTGAGCTTTGCCCAGAGGAGGGGACACCAGACCTGAATCTTAAAAGATAAGCAGGAACAAGTCAGGCAAGAGAGGGGTACCTGAAAGCTTCAGTGTGGGGAAGGCCTGGTTAAAAAGTCGCCTTGGAAGCCTTGTCCACCATCAGTTACACTTGGTGACCACTTTCGCAATGGACATGATTAAACGTTCTCCAACGGGTCCTGGGAGTTAAGCTTTGCCTTTTGGGGGCTGTAGCATTTGTAAAATAATGAAAGGACTAAACTGCCACCAAAGCAATAAGCTTTGTGAAGGTATTCTGGCTTGCAATTTGCATTAGACATAATTACGTTTCCTAAACATAAAAGGAAATATTTGTGATCTGCACAGAGGAGGCCTTAACACACAAAAGCAGGTCTCTCTTGGTTCCCTGACCCATTAAGTGACAATTATGGTACCTGTGTTAAACATCTTCTAAGTGAAGTAACTTGCCAGAGCTCTGTGCTGTTAATGCTTGAAATAATAGCATTTCCTTCCTCTGTTGCATAAATGTCAGCATTTATGATTTTAAATAATAGCACATAAAAGCCCAGCTCTGAAGTATTTGCCGGCTTTCTTTGTCACACCAATTTAGAATTTCAAGTCCTTTCCTCTATTTTTCCTCTAAGTAATTGTTGACCCACTGTAGCAGCAAGAAATAGGAATGGCTGCATATAGCAGAGAATTAAAAATAACGGACTTAAACAAGAATGTAATTTTTTTTTTTTCACCTAAAAGAAGTCCAGAGATAGGCAGACATGGCTGGTACTACAGGGACCCAGGCATCTTCTACCTTTCTGCTTCACCATTCTATCACATGGCCTCCAGCCTAACGTCACTTAGATTTAGGAAAGCTATTGGAACTTCAATCATCATGGCAGCAAGAAGGACGAAGCGGGAGGGACAGATGGGCAGAACTTCCAGTAGAGTCAGCTTCCTGAAGAGTTTTCCAGGGAGCCCTGCACAACACTCACTGGGCAGCACTTAGTCTCAGGGCCAGAGCATCTGCAAGGGAGGCTGGGAAATGTAGTCATTTAGCTGAGCGATTGTTGACCAGGATGATATTGGGATTCTATTATCAAAGAAGAGAAGAATGGGTGCTGGATAGCAATCAGTCTAAGCAAAGTAAGATACCAGTTTCCTAAAATCCAGGGATTATATTTGTAGTAAAGAGTGGGACTAGCTGTCAAGCTCCATGGTCAGGTTTTTAAAAAGTAATTTAAAATAACTCCTATTGTCTTTTTCCTTTTACAAACACAACACACAATTTCATTGTTAAGAAATTTAAAATTGCAGACTAGCAGAAAGATCACAATGAAAAAGCACCATGACTCTATTACATAGCGATAATTGCTGTCGACGTCTTGGTAACCATTGTTCCGGAACTTTCCTTGTGCATTCACATATATACATATATTTTTAAATAAAATGGGATTGTACTGTAGTAAAATTTAGTCTCCGCTCTTTTGATTTAATAGGGTAGGATGACCGTTTTCGTCTGTCAGTAATGTTAATCTACTTTAGACTTCCGGTATTCCAATGGATACCATAATTCCATTAACTAATCAGTCTGTTGTTGAGTATATTTTCACCTTTTCACTAAACATTACTGTCCTGAATGTCTGAACACATTTATGATTATTTATTTGGCACAGATACTTAAATAAATGGAGGGTCTTAAGAATGCACATATTTTAAAGACTTTGGGTGAAAATGCCAGACTAACCCCCAGAAAGTTTCTCCCCAGCCCTTTGGGGTGGTCATTTCAGATACCTAGGGCAGACTCCTTGACTTTGCATCGCAGATGAAGAGCTGACACCTTTGGTAGCTTTGTGACGGCTTTAGCCCCAAACCATTCCTTCCTTTCAATGGCAATGAAGTATGCAAACATTTATTCTGTAATAAAATCGTGTAGTAAAGAGGGGGAGGGAGTGAGGGAGAGATCAGAGTGCGAACCCCCAAAGCACATGACAGGATAGAATTGGCTTCTTCTGTCGGATGGTTTGGGGAAGCAATGTGCCCAACAAAAAGAGCCCAGCAGAGAGACTGAAGCTCGAGCATGTGGTGTGTGCCTGTGAGAAGCCTTTGCTGACTCTCCCCGTGGCCAGTAGTGGAAGAACTTCCCTATGAACACATTTGGCTTGAAATGTCCTGCATCTTCTGATGCTCTTGGAAAAACAGAGTAGACGTCAAGTGGTTAATGGAGCACACAAGTTAAAAGGAGGGGAAAGAGGCCAGGGTCACGGAGACATTAGGACGCCATTTCCTCTGTGACAGGGACCTAGCCCACCCTGCTGCCATGAGGCTTCTCCCGCCCTGCTAGCCTGCCCCTAGGGGTCCTGACACAGGCGTCGTTCTCAGACCCTGTGCACGAGTCCCAGTCCTGTCTCCTGTGCCAAAGCAGCCCAGTCCCTGACTCCATCCTCTGACCCCAGCCTGTTAAAGTGACCTGACTGCTGGCTGCTCACTTTGCTGAAGGACTGGGCACCTTTGACCTTGGGTCTTCCCAGGAAACAGCCAACTGGGTCAAAGTATCTCTGAGGAAAGACACTGCGTTCTTCGGGTCCTCGTGACCATCATCTTTTTCTCTGTCTGGTTCCTTGTACCTGTCCTCTTTTGCCGGGCTTCTCTGGTGAATAAAAGCCACTGAGAGAAACAAGAAGAGAAAAGGGAGAGAAGGCGGCAGCTAGACAGATAGTCAGTCAGTGAGATGGTCAGGGAGACAATGAAAGGTCTTCCTGTAACAGCAAGCAGAGCGAGTGACTGCTTTCCCACCATATGAAGAATAGCCTGAGAGACACAGAAAGAATCAGAACCCCGAACCCCTGTCACCCAGGAGCTGTGAGCCTGGTGGGTGTGCCTGTGGTTGAGGAATGCCGAGAGATATAGTTTGAGTAGCATATTCTGAGTCCTGTTCAGCGCCAGGCACTGTATGCCATGTGAGATTTTACAAAAAGGAGC
>NW_011888857.1:664663-679114 GCF_000151845.1 Pteropus vampyrus
TTTTTTTTTTTTATGTGTTTGAATAATGTAAATGCATCGGACAATTCTGGGAAGTAGGCTGGACGTGCAATGTGATTAAATCTTAAATGAAATAATTTCTTTCTTCCTGGGAAAGCAGCTCTTACTGTGCTTTCCATGCAGCCAAAAAGCCTCTCCCCACTCCTCCTGCTGGCCCCAGCGTATGTCTGGTTGTGGTGCCCAGCCTGCCTCTCCCTCCGTCCATCCTGGCCAAGCTCCTTGGGAGGATACCCTCGCTCCGAGCTCATCTGCCTCTCGGCTCGCTGGCCCTTTTGGCTTGAGATGTTTTCTATCTTTTCTATATTTCAAAGCTTTGTGGTAAATAATCAATTCAAACCAGCACCGAGTCTCTCTTTCTGTAATTCTAAAAACCCATTAAATTATATTGTTGGGACAAAACAATAGCTGTGCTAATCGAGCCCTGTGCATGCGCATCTTAATTTCCCTGGAGGCCCGAATATGAATTTTTACTAACATGTTAATTTTGTGTGTTAATCAGTAGCTGTAGGCCGAATGAATGGATTGACTATGTAAAACTGTTTGATATTGAAACAACTCCTTTTGACCCCCTCAAATTGGCTTCATTCCCCTAAAGACGGTTAAAGTTAATTAAGCACTCAATAGGTTTATGGTGTTTAAATTAAAATATATTACTCCTCATTGTGTAGTCATCAAGTGAGAAAGACATCCTCCTCTTGACTGCCTGGCTGGCTAATGGGCTTATCAAAATTCATGATGTAATAAGAAGGCCGACAAGTGCAGAAGAGATCCTGGTTGTCACTCAAGAAAATACACTGACCACCTTTGCCCACTAGAGGGCACAAGAAAGCCATGAATGCCTGTGGTTTGGAGGGTTGGTTTTTGAAATCAAAGTAGCAAAGGGCCCACCTCGTAGGCCTGTTTCTCTCATTTGTAAAAAAGCAATCTCTTCACCTTCCCCAACCCCCCCCGCACCCCAAATAGGGAGCTCTCTCTTGATTTCTCTAATTCTCCTCTTTTTCTTTTTCCCTGTCCATATTTTATACCCCTCTTCTGTCTTCTTGCATTTGTGTCTCTGTGTTGGTAACAGCAGCTATGTGGTAGAAAGCAGCCCACATAGCGCACGGAAGAACGAAATGTTGCTTTTCTTAGTCTGGATAACTTTTCCATGAAATTTTCATTGTTGGGGGTTGAAGGGAGAAGCCCGAGGCTTGTGCTTCCTGAGAAAATCACTGCCATGGTGCAGAGAAAAATATATAAAATAACACTTAAGTCTTCTTTCCAGAAAGACACATGAAAGCTATAATTGTGCCTGCTGACTTTCCCTCTGGGCCTCTCAGGGGCTGGGGGTAGGGAAATGGCTCTGCAGCCTGCCATGACAGTTAACATTTAGATCTGGGAGAAGAATTGCTTAATGAAATCGGCAGAGTGCAAAAAGGGGGAGGTAATGGTGAATCCTGCAGGAATACTTACTTTGAATTAAAACTGGGCTGAGGTAAAGCTGGTCAGAGGAGCTCTGTTATCATGTATGGGACCCAAACCTGCCCTGTCCCCAAATTCCACTCGTCACTACAGGGACATAGTTAGCCAGGGACAGTTATCTATGGTCACTTTTGGGAACGTGGCTAGTAGTGGGGATCGCTGAGGGATTTCAAAGGGTCCTTGTTAATAAATCTGTAGCTCATTTTCCTTAGATTGGTTTTAAGAAACTTATTCTTTTATCTAGCGAAAGAGAGAGAGAGAGAGAGAGAGAGAGAGAGAGAGAGAGAGAGAGAGAGAGAGAGAGTGTGTGTGTGTGTGTGTGTGTGTGTGTGTGTGGAGGGGGTAAGTCACAAAATGGACAGAAGACACCTCCTTTAAAGCATACAGACCCATGAGTATAAGACAAAGAGGGAGCAGGGCGATAGGTGAATGAAGAGAGTCATCAGGTGGAAGCTTAAATGATGTCAGGTTGTTGTCACAAATTTATACTTAAAAAGGTGGGAGTCGGCTCCACACTGGACTAAAAACTGTCAATGTGAAATAAGCGTTTGACAAGAGTTGTTTGGCCATCTTCCAGTAATAGCATGGGGTTTTATTTTCAAAATACTTCTGATTAGTACTTATTAACAGCGACTATTACTCAAAGGCAATGGTTTCCAAACCATGAGGTAGGGAACAGAACTTGGAGGGTGTGGCCCAGAGGTTGGGCTCTGCCTTTCCTCTGTTCTTCATTTTGGGGCTTCACTTAAGATTCCATTTGGAAAAGAGGCTGTCATTGCTAAAGGAGGAAAAAGAAAGGGAGGAGAATTTTTAAAACTTCTAGTTTATTGCCTTCTAGTATACGACGCTTTTCCATGATCTCTTTTGAACATCCAACAGGTTTTCTTTTTTTTTTTTCTCTATGATCTGTTTTCAGAAAAGGAAGCAAAGTTCAGAGAGGTCAAGAAATGTGTTCGTTGTCACACAGGGAATGGCAGAGCTAAGACTTGAGCCTGAGACTTAAGATTCCAAATTCAGGGCTCCTGCCTACAGCAGGAGAGGGTAAGGGCCTCAGATTAGATTTGCAGAGAATCGTGGTTTGTGCCGGCAGACTGGGTGACGCAAGAAGTCTTGAAGGGAGGGTGCTGGTGATGGACCAGCAGGAGGGAGAAACCTGAAATTTAATAGGCAGGACAGCGGGAGGCAGCAGCGCCCAGGGAAGGGAAGAGGGGACCTGGAGCCCCCCAGGGGCCTGAGCCGTGACCGATGGCCTGAGCCCCAGCATGGCCAGTCTGCTCAGGGAGGGAGGAAGACTCCTGCCTCTGGGAGTCTTCTTTCATTTTGGGATTGTCATCATTCTAGTCCTTCAGAGGGTGGGGAAACTGAGTCACAGAGGGCCAGAGCTGGCAGGGCATCAGCTTTGCAAGTCTTAGGGCTCAGCCAGCAGAGGCTCCTGTGTCTTTCTGGAGGAAATGAATGACTCTGGGGGTGCGAAGTGGGAACAATTGTTTCCTCTCAGCTCCCTGTGTTTAAGGACAGACAGTCCGTCCCAGAAGCCACCTCCACAGAATTACTCCCAGAGACTCCTTTAGCCAACCTGTCGACAGGGCCGTTTCATTCACTGCATTAAGATGCCACCCCCACTTTACCCCCCAGTGCGTCCAGCTCTTTCTTGAAGTTAACCAGTAATTGGTCTTTTTGTTATTCCTTTTCTGTGCAAGGAACCCGTCCAACAGTTCCTACCCAGGGAGTACTTGCGATTTGTGTTCCTTTTCCCTTTCGGGTCTGCAGAAACCCTTTTTCATCCCTCTGTGTCGGAGAACTTCACCCTGCCCACCGCCCCATCTCACTCCACCCCCCCACCCCCACCCCCCATGTGCTCAGCTGCCTTCCCTTGTCTCAGTGCTCCTGATGCTGCTCTCGACCGTTCTCTTAACCTCTCATCTCTGGAAATAAAACAGGCCGGGGAGATTTAGGGCTCCTCCAATAATATGTACTTTTGGGAGACTATCTTGGGAAGTTGTGGCAGGCAGAAGCAGGGATAATCACACGTAAGGTTTGACATTCGTTTGTGCAGTTTTCTTCCTTTGCGTGAAGTTCTTTCCCTGAAGAGGGATCTGGTAAACAGCGGAAAGCCTATGGAACCAATGGGCTGGAAAAGAAATGACAATAAAAGTCTCACAGAATAAAGTCTTCTGTCAGCACCCACTTAAGTAAAACAAGTTTACAAGTTGCAGCAGAGAATTAACTGTTTGATTCACTATCAGCCAAGAGGATTTTCAGCAGTTAGAGTAAGGAAAAAAGTTCATGTCTTAACCACCCTCAAACCAGACTTAATTGCCACATCTTCCCCATCCAGGTCAAAGGTGTTCATCGGGAAGTCCAAATTTGAGGGCCTTGGATTCTATGGAAGGGTCTGTAGTTTGCAGCCTGGGAGCATGCTCTGTTGTAGAAACCTCTCCATGTCATCTCTCCTAATTTGTGCATTTAATTGACAGCTTGTTAACAGTTCATTAGGAGCACTGAAAACCATGTGGCAAAAACAGATCTATCTAGTGGAGAGGATGTGGTCCCTTATTCGGAACCAATGTTTATTAAATTTCACCAGAAATAAAATAGCATGGCTGAAACAACCCACTGCCTCCTTTCAAAGCAAGGACTTTTTGTCTCTTCCTGCTAAACCCCTCGGTTTATGGGACATCCTACTGTGTCCTGGCTGGGGCTTTGTTCTGGCAGACTGGGAACCCGTGGGCCTGTGATGGGGACATACATAAAGGTTCTGGGGCAGCAGAGGAAGGACTCATTCATCTGTGAAGGCAAATTGGCCACTTTTAAAAGCTCTGGGGATTACAAGGTACCTCCCATCTTCCTGATTCTTACTTGCCACCCCTCTGGGTTTCTGGGGGCCTTAAATATTGTCTTTGTGGAGGCTCCTGCTAGGACCACTTGCAATCCAAAATTCTTTCCTGTACTCCTCCACGAACCCACGAGGGAAAATTAATTGCCCCTTCATCTTTGTGCCCGTAACACTTTACACTCCCTTCTGTCATGTATTTTTACATTGTGCTGTCGCTACAGAGGTGTCTCTCTTGCCCTGAGCCATTATGTAAGTCGTGTTTTGTCCTCTGGATTCCCAGCACCGTGCAACCTGGGGTCGAATAGTAGGAGTGATCATTTTTATGTCCCCTTTAACCATTCAGTTCTTGACTGCTCCCTCTTTGCCACCACCACCGCCACCTACCTCACCTGAGTCCCAGCCTCCTGGAGGCATTAGAACACTTGGCATAGTCTTCAGGCTGAGCCCGCGTGTTAAATTAGGTTGGCTTCTACAAATTAAATTCGTTTTAGTTTCATGACATCAAATATTTACTGAGTGCCTACTGTGTTCCAGGACTTGGGTACATGGTGGCGAAGAGAACAGACGCAATTCCTGCCCATATGGATGTCACTGATTATTAATTACAGTAATTGCTATAGATTATAAACTTGGGAGGAGCATTCCATCTTTCAAATGAATGTGATCATTTAAAGCCCTCTGGAGTGGAAATACGCTAAGGGATACTCTAGTGTCAAGAATCATTCTTTTTTCAAAGTGTGTTCCTTGCTTCCTTCTGCCTGAAGTTCCCCTTCCTCTCTTACACACACGGTCCCATCTTATCACCAGAAGGAGCTAGCGCAGCAAGCTATGAGCCTGAGAAAAATTATTTGAAGAGCCTTGCACAGAAATGTGACATTACAAGCTTCCTTAAATCTTTTTTACTAGATGTTGAAAAATGTGCCAACCTCATGCCTGACCAGGCTTTACTTGTGTAATCTTTGGGTATTAGCTAATAACACTTAAGCTTTGTTCATAAACTCTTTCTGTAATTTTTAACTTTTATGAGGCATCCGTGTCTGAATATTCCTGGGGTATAGTCAGGATTTCAACAGAGCAGCCTGGGAAAATCCCACCCAGGATGGGGGACTTGTTTTCTTAAAAACATTGTGCTGGGGAGATTTTTCTCCATCTCGAGGTTATGTCAGTTCTCTGAAGGAATTAAAATTAATTTTGCGTGACGTAGTTGGAGCTACCAGAGAATTCAGCAATTCTGCACACAATAGACAAGATAAAGCAACAACTTTAGACACATCATGTTGACTGTGACGGACATTTGTTGGGTGTCTTCAATATCTACCCCTAGCTTCTCACACTGAGGGACTTTGGTTTTTCCTTTGGGTACTTCACTTCACACCTCTCCATTTTCAGCCATTTAGTTTGGGTGGGATTAACCTTTCCTTTAGCTCCTAGGATGGGCCCTGATTGGCCTAAACCAGTTAGAAAAGCCAACAATCACTTGCAGTGATTGGTTCAGAAATGGACATGTGACTCAGTTTTAGACAATGGGAGAGAGTGAATCTTAGGATTTATGGGGAGCTACTGAAGAGGTTCTTTCTCTTCTGTTGGAGGTGAGTCTGCTGCTATTGAAGTCACTCTGAGATCTCAAGAGGTGTTTTCTTGGCACTGCCAGAGGCCACTATGTAAAGCTGGAAGCTTATGTCAACATGAAGGAATGCAGAGTCAAGAGAGTGTGAAATCAGGTCCTTAGTGAACTTGATGAAGCCTCACCTGAAGCTTACCTTCTCTGGGCTTTCTAGTTAGGGGACTGATAAAGCACTCATGCCCTTTGCCTGTCGTTTGCTCTAGTGAATTTGAGTTGTTTTTTTTTTTCTGTCACATGCAACTGAAAAGTTCCTCACTGATAACTTCACTAATATCCAAAGTGTCTTATATATGAGAATCAATTGGTCAGGGATCACTGGTGGAATGGAATTAGACCAAAGACAACAGCTGTGAAAGCTGCTGGGTAGGGCAGGGTAACTCAGCTGCTGAAGTTCTTTTTAGCCCTTGTAAAATAGTAGCTATAGCAGGAATCTCAAGGAGGATGGTGTTGTCCGGGGTTGGGCAGTCTGGGCGCCGACCGTGTCAACACAGGCTGTGTTCCATTCCTTGGGTTCCATTCCTGATCCATTGCCTGACATTGAGCACTTAGCCATGTGTGTTAAAGGGTGGCCTAAGGAAATTCACCTTGAAAACTCCTGGACCACTATCCCCAGGGTACGGGAGGGGACAAATTCTGAGTCTGAACATCACTTTACACAGAGAGGTGATTTGAGAGAATGGTGGTCATAGTAGCAGAGCTGAGTGAGATGTCCCCAGGGACAGAAGCCTGAGCTTCTGGAGATGTTTGCTCCATGGATAGCCTGGTTGAGGTTGGAATTACAGTTGAGCACAAGCAGGTGCTTCTCTCTCTGGGTTATCTGAATCTGCTTACCCTTTAAAGCATAGTGCGGATGAGTGAGAGACCTAAGTCATTGCAAGGTGCTGGGATCTGCAAAGCTGAGAAATTCCCCATATTCTACTCCCCAAAGAGGGATCGGATTTTAACCCTTTTCCTGGATTCTCCGTAACCCCAAATGGTTTGGACAAAGTTATTGATTTTTGTCAAGGCCCTATAACTGTTCAAATTGCCAGCATGGCCATTCCCACAATTTCCCACAGTATAGGACTGGAGAGAAATAGTTTTTCATTTGGAGGCTCTAGGGAAATTAGAAAGTAGTTTTCAAAATTAGATGTTTTCTGCAAATTCTTCATGAAGCAAACCATTCAATGTAGCTTGTTAGGAAAATGAGTTTGGTGGTGGCACTACATGGCGCCAGAAACTCTAGAAATTCTGGGTGAGAGCCTGGGATTTACTGTCCAAGAAGGGCTGTTGAAACTCGCAACTTTCAGGTTCACTGGTACATTCACTGAATCAAGATCTTTAAGGATGACACTAAGAAAGATTGACAGTTTAATAAGGAATTGGCATTGATTCTCAAGATCAAATCGAGCCCTGCTGTCATTTTTTATCAATGCCAAAAGACCTAAAATCAACTCTCTGCCCCAAATTCATTTTAGAGGTCTATTCTCTTGCCAAAGACTCTCTATCTTCCTTGACCCGGCATTTTAGTGTCTGTCCATTTCTCTTTCAATCTGTCAGCTTCTAGCTTTACAACTTGGGGGCGGGGGGTTGGGGGGGCGGGGGGAGGGACCCTTCCATCTCCACTGAATCCCATTGAGAAATTTATCTCAATGACATCGCTTTCTGGAATAAATGACCTCATTTCCTGATCAGGTCAACCTGAAATGAGGAAGGAGTAGAAATCCTAGAGATCCATGGGGAAGTTAAGTTAAAAGCTGGTCATGGGTGATTGTTCCTCATCTCCAGTGCCTGAACAATTGTCAGAAAACCAGGAATTGCAAAAGATAAATTTGAGAATGAACACGAAGATGTTTTCTAATTGTAATTTGTGTTTCTTTACACTGCGTAAAATATCAATGCTAACACCATTTTTTAAAAAATGCCAAGAAATACTACATAATTTGTTTTCCACATGCAATTTATCATACTTCTATAGAAGCCTTTTAGTGCCATATGTGGTCTTTTAAAATATCTTGCAAACTTGGCATAACATAATGGAGTAAATCACTAGACATCATGATTTCTGGGTTCATTGTGATTTCTAAGCTACTGGAAATGTTTTTGTAGAGGGTGGAGATAATTGTTCCTGTGAGCTTTTTATATTAGCATAAGTATTGGAAGGATGATTTAAAATTTCTGTTCAAATTCAGGTTTGGGAATTTATTATTTGGCTTATTTTATTCTTCATGCTGAAATCGGTAAGACAACTATCATCAAAGTCTTTGGACAGTTAAAATAACTGGTATAATAAGTACCCTTTTCAAACAGTCCTCAAATATAATCACACACAAGTTCTAGAAGATTCAGATTTATTTTGGGCACCTGAATAACATTCATTTTTCTGATTTTAGGATTTTAAGATTAACATTCATTTTTCTCTTTTACACATTTTCTTGGTGGAACACTTTGCTAAATGTCCTGAAAGGGTTAATTTGGCTCTCAGGACAGCAGGAGGCCCTGTTTTTTGAAAATAGCAAAGTCAGGTTGCCTTTCCTTTGGCGTCTCTCCCTTTGGCCCTTCCCTTGTCTGGATTCTGTGGAACAGCAACTTGCTCCAAACCCCTCACCTTCCTGTTTTGCTCGCAGGCTGCCTGCTTACAACCATTGTAATATACAATTAGCGCTGAAGCACATGCAGATAATAAGAATCATCATAAAAGCACTAAACAGAGCAAATAACATTTCAGGCTGGATTTAATCCCAAATACCTGGCACTCTGAAGTAAGCAGGTACAGAAACCCAGAAACCAGGTAAAATAGCACTCTGGCTAGCTGTGGAGGATTAGAATTGTATATTAAAACATATACATACACACACAACCGCAATGGCTGACTTCAGGCATTAATCAGGGCTGCATGCAGGGTGAGTAAATACTGTAAATGCGAAGCTAAGAAGCCCTGGGATAAACAGGTAAGTCTTTTAGGTTTAATGTAGCATTAAAACCCTTCTTCTGGCTTGCGGATGGCAAGAGAGACATTTAGATTGGCTGGAAAGAGTAAAGCCTTTGTGAGGATGGGACCTTGGGTCCCATCCTGACCTTGGCCTGGCTTATTTACATCTTTGTGCATCAGTTTCCTCTTTAAAAAAATAGTCGGTCTTCCAAATCTGAGGGTTCTACATCTGTGGATTCATCCAACCATAGATCAAAAATATTAAAGAAAAAATGTTGCGTTGTTGCTGACACATAGTATGCATTAGGCCTATCATGGTTTTGTCTGTACTGAACACATACAGACTTCTATTTCTTGTCATTATTCCCTAAACGATGCAGTATAACAACTATTTACATAGCATTTACATTGTATTAGGTATTATAGGTAATCTAGAGATGAAAGTATACAGGAGGAGGTGCATAGGTTATAAGCAAATACTGTGCCATTTTCTATAAGGGGTTTGAGCATCCTCGATTTTGGTATCAGTGAGAATCCTGGAACCAAACCCCCACGGATACCGAGGGACAACTGTACTTGGCTTGTGTTGTGAGCAGCCTCTACCAAGCATGGTGGGATGCTCTTCCCTGATAAATCAGAATCTACCAGGAGGCGTTTCCTGGGGGCGAGATGCTGTTGCTTCTGTTCTGACTAATGAGTTCATTTTAACCATAGTCATCGCTAATATAGTTAAGTGCATACTCCCAAATGGGACTGGGGTTTGGAAAAGTTAAGTCGCATTTTCAAGTTCACACAGCTATGCAGAGCCTGGATTTGAACCTCTTCAATCTGATTCTGACTTAAAGATATTCTGCTCCTGGAGCTACCCAGCGAGGTCTCCTCCTTCCTTTCTTGGGGCTGTCATCACAGGGGATGCCTTCGGTCAGGCGCTGGAGCCCCCTAGCGGTGTTTTGTCCTCCAGCTTCTCCATCTCCCGTTCAAGCTATGAGGTTGAGAAGCGTGATGAGCCTAGGTTTGGAGATCAGATGGTTAGGAGGAGCAGGGACAATTCTATGGCCTTGGAGTGGGTTGAGTTTCTCCAGGTAAGTCCAAGCACCTTGTTTTCTCACAGAGCCAGGGATACTAAGAAAGTGTGCAAGGCGGCTCTCGGGGCTGATACATAAAAAGCAGATCTTAATCTTTCGATCTCTTTTTTTGTACACTTTATAAGGCAGTGTGCAGAGCCGAGAACTGATGATTTATTAATTATATTTTCCAGATGGAATGGCTGCTGAAAGGCTGATTTTCAACCTTAAAAATAGACACCAAAAATGCAGAGATGCTCAAGATCTAGTACCAACCTCAGTATTTTTATCTTTGCAACTAAGCTTGAGAATACTGCCAAGGTTGAGGCAACTATTTCTCTTACGAGAGGGTGGTTTTATACTATGCAGAAAATAGTTCTTCATAAACAATTTCCAACCTCAAAATTTTAATTTTTATAGAGTTCAATCACAAGGCCGAATTACATTAACAACTTACTATTGCATTTATATCACAAACTTTTTCCAGTTCATATTTAATAGAGCTCAGTGACAGTGAGATGAGGATGAGGTCCTTCATTTTGGTAGAGAAACCGTTTGAAATTCTGCATGACATTGGTACTTTACATGTGCAGGGGGCATTTTTTTTAAACTTGTAAGTAGGATCTGACTTCAGCACACTGTCTATTTACACCAAAAGTAAGTGTAGCTATTTTGCAGTGCTTAAGTGTGTGTGTGTGTGTGTGTGTGTGTGTGTGTGTGTGTGTTGCATCCTTTCTAATCTCCTAATAAAGCTTCCGAACTTCAGAAGACAAATCACTGGCCTCCAGAAGCTGCTGGAAATTATTATTTTTGTTTGCTCAGTGTGAAGATAGCTAATCCTCCAACGCATCACATTGTGTGTGTTTTTCTCCTCGTGGTATTAGGGTATTAGTCTTCAGCACAATATATACTTATTACCTCTTTTTCCAGTTTTCATGGTGTGTATTTTAATAGCAGAAGGAGATTTGCTGATGATTAAAAGGAAAAAGAGAGGGGGAAAAGTTCTTATTACATAAAATGACTCTTTGCTTGCATAAAGAGGATTCTCTGGGGCTTAACTGGGGAAAAAAACAAACAGGAGGTAGATGTCCTAGATGTTTACAGGTTAAACATTCCGTAAGAGGCTTGGAAATCAGCTCTTTCTGGCAGTTTGAGGTGGCTAATTGCTGGAGCATCTGAACCATTTGAGCGACTTCATTTTCCCCAGGGATCGACACTCACAACAGGATAATGCTCACCCTGATAGAAGTGTCACAGTGGGGACTCAGAATAATTTGCTGATATGATATCAAAAATAGCATTAAGGTAATTACATTTTGCACTTGTAATATTTCACAGCCAATAATACAGTAGAAAATTGTGCTGTTTTTTTTTTTCTTTCGGTTCTCTGGTCATTTAAAACTTTTTTTTTAATGGAGCTGCAACGAAGCTGACGTATTTGATGGGTTGTTGTTTCTTAAATGTGTGCTCAATTTATAAATGCATAAATGTAGTCATTAGTCCAACCATTTGACCAAGGTTAAAAGACTGAGAGCAGTAAGTGGGAACTGTTTCAATGAGTGTCGTAAAAGGTGTCCTGGTAACTGTGGTAGCAGAGAAATGAGAAAGGATAAGAACCTTCTTTGCCAGGGGCAACTTGTTATAGTAGAAACACTGCCAGAGACGTGAGATCTAGGCTCCCTTCTCCTACTCTTGCTGTTAAACCTCTCTGAGCTACTGCTTCAAAGAATAATGCTGGATGGACTGGTCTTTTACAGACCACCCCAGTTACAGTATCCACGATTCCAGAAAGAATTTTAAAAATTCCTATTTATTTATTTATTTATTTATTTATTTATTCATTCATTCATTTATTTAACTTTGCAAAAAAATATTGTCAGGGTCAGTTTTTAAAATTCTGGGTTTTATTTCACCACAGAGGTAATATTTCTTTTTTGCCAAGGGAGCATAATAGCCCTTTGAACGGTAGGGCTCCCACTGTGTTTTCCTCGGACTATTGAAATGTCGGCAATGGCTTCTAGTGAAAAATGTTATTGATTTAACTTCACCGAAGAAACCTTCATCTTTTCGTTGTTCCAGGGAAACTTAGAGAGGAGCTGCAAATGCTGCCACTTTCTTAAACCACTCATGTCAGAGCTTTCTCATCTAAGCGTTCATTCGGCAAATCTTCATTGAGCAACTATTACGTGCTGACATCGTGCTAGGCTCTGCGCCTATGATAGTGAACAAGACACAGCTGCTACCCTCCTGCAGTCTCATCACAAGGTATATTTAATTGCAAGAAACAAAAATCCACTCCCGAAAGCTAATTAAGGGAATCTATTAGACGGACACTATGACAACTCCAAGCCTAGGGCAGGAAGTAGAGCTGTTTTTAGGTACTGGAACAAAGGGCTTGATAGCCTTTAAGATCCAGGAAACTTCTCTCACCACCTCTCTCTCTCTCTCTCCCACCTCTTTTTCTCTCTCTTTTTTTTTTCTGGCTCTATGTGTCTTTCATCACTGCCACTCATTTCCTTCATTCTTGTCTTTACACACTCATCTTTCCACACTCATCTGCTTGCACACAGGACCCACTGCTAGCCCATGTAACAACCTTATGCAAAGTAGGAGACGGTGCCCCTTACGACACACTCAACTTGGCAAGCTGAGTTTCAGTGCTCACATAACGTACATAATGGCCCTGACTGCACATGGCCATCTCCTGGCTAACCCAAAAGAGTGTCCTCATCTCCCGATTCCACGTGGCTTTCTAGCTGGGCTCTCCACAGGTAAATGATCATGTCTTCATGACCCAAATTCAGTTTCCTCAGACAGAGAAGTTAGTTGGGTCAGGTGTTCATTCATCGTCCACTTGAATGTGTCTAGAGTGTGTGAGAGGCAGACCCATGATATATAGGGGTACATAGCTCTGCCTGGGCTGGGGCATTCCTTAGAGGGGAGACACTGTAGAGTATAATGGCATCAGAATCAGATGGAACTCTATGGGATGCTACATGTAACTGAGTCCTAGTCTTGCACCTAAATCATTCAGACCCACTGGGTTTGGAAGAGCAAGATGTTGGATGATGATGATAGCTGCCCTCCATCCAGTGTCAGAAAACTTTAGGGTCTGCTGTGAAAAGAGACAAAGAAGTTCATTATATAATGATAAAGGGTTCAATCCATTTCATTTTCTACTCCTGTAACCTCATTCGAGACTGCGACTCCCACCTTGGGCACGTCATATTTGTCCCTTTTCCATAGGTAGTAGTTTTCACTGGAACACCAAGACAAAAGGAAGCAGGAACATAAGTCACAGGGAAAGAAACCTGTGTTGGTTGAAATGCAGCTCTCAAAAATCTCTTCCTTGAACCCCCAGCATCCTGTAAGAGAAGCTCATTTGAAAGGTACATCAGGGGTGTCCTTTTACCCCTGCCAGATACAAGGTTTTTAGATGCCGACCTTTTTAAAGGCTTATTTTAGCTGCTGAAAAGTGAGAGGATTCTGTCTAGGAATATTATCTCATTAAACTGTGAGTTGCGTCAGAGCTTATTGCATGATATTTTTTTATCTAAAAAATAAAAAGAAAGGACCAAAAAATGATTGATTCACGTAGACTTGCCCCATTAAGAAGATGGCCTGGGTCAAGATGGCTCAATATAAGTTTATGCTTTGGCCCAATATTTGTGCTCTAAATATGTAGTAATGAGAGATAAAATATTAAGGTAGAAAATCAAAATGGTATAACAGGTCTGGTTTAGGAATAAGATAATTCTGTGGACAAGAATGCAACCTGTATGGAGTTAACTCCTTGGGCTTGTTGACTCTGGGTCTGAAAGTCAACAAGGGCAATGAAGAGATCCACTTCTGTGGGGTAAAAAAGGTTAACAGTGCTCACTGGGCCACACTCATTGCTGCTTATAGCTGGGAGCTGGGATATGGCTTTTTGTTGTGGACAGGGCTAGAAGTGCTGACTACTGCCCTGGGGCTACGGCAGAGTTTGTCACCCTCAGTATTATTAACGCTTTGAGCCAGATAATTCTTTGTAGTGGGGTTGTTCTGTGCATGGTCAGATGTTTAACCACACCCCTGGCCTTAACCTACCAGATGCTAGTAATAGCAAATAACCTGCTCTAGTTGTGACAACCAGAAATGCCTCCAGACATTGCCAAATGTCCCCTTGGGAGAAAAATCAGCCCTGGTTGAGAATCACTGGGCTATAAAAATGATGAAGGTTGGAAACACAGGTCTCTCAAGTAGGAGTTTAACCAAGTTGCCTACTGTCTCATGACTGGATCCATGTTTTCCGTATAATACATAGACCATTAAACACCCTGAAATACTATTGAAAGATCTGATCGGGGGTAGTCTGTGTGGAGATACTTGCAAAGCTATCAGACAAGGGAAGTTGAACAAACAATAGAAGGCAAAAGAAATCAGTAAGTGAAAGAAAAACCAGTTAGAAATCTTGGGAATAAAAAATTATAGCCACCGAATCAAAAAAGTAATATGATAAAGTCTAGGTTATATAGACTTTATATACTAGGTTATATAC
>NW_011888857.1:679164-681145 GCF_000151845.1 Pteropus vampyrus
AAGGTTTTTAGATGCCGACCTTTTTAAAGGCTTATTTTAGCTGCTGAAAAGTGAGAGGATTCTGTCTAGGAATATTATCTCATTAAACTGTGAGTTGCGTCAGAGCTTATTGCATGATATTTTTTTATCTAAAAAATAAAAAGAAAGGACCAAAAAATGATTGATTCACGTAGACTTGCCCCATTAAGAAGATGGCCTGGGTCAAGATGGCTCAATATAAGTTTATGCTTTGGCCCAATATTTGTGCTCTAAATATGTAGTAATGAGAGATAAAATATTAAAGTAGAAAACCAAAATGGTATAACAGGTCTGGTTTAGGAATAAGATAATTCTGTGGACAAGAATGCAACCTGTATGGAGTTAACTCCTTGGGCTTGTTGACTCTGGGTCTGAAAGTCAACAAGGGCAATGAAGAGATCCACTTCTGTGGGGTAAAAAAGGTTAACAGTGCTCACTGGGCCACACTCATTGCTGCTTATAGCTGGGAGCTGGGATATGGCTTTTTGTTGTGGACAGGGCTAGAAGTGCTGACTACTGCCCTGGGGCTACGGCAGAGTTTGTCACCCTCAGTATTATTAACGCTTTGAGCCAGATAATTCTTTGTAGTGGGGTTGTTCTGTGCATGGTCAGATGTTTAACCACACCCCTGGCCTTAACCTACCAGATGCTAGTAATAGCAAATAACCTGCTCTAGTTGTGACAACCAGAAATGCCTCCAGACATTGCCAAATGTCCCCTTGGGAGAAAAATCAGCCCTGGTTGAGAATCACTGGGCTATAAAAATGATGAAGGTTGGAAACACAGGTCTCTCAAGTAGGAGTTTAACCAAGTTGCCTACTGTCTCATGACTGGATCCATGTTTTCCGTATAATACATAGACCATTAAACACCCTGAAATACTATTGAAAGATCTGATCGGGGGTAGTCTGTGTGGAGATACTTGCAAAGCTATCAGACAAGGGAAGTTGAACAAACAATAGAAGGCAAAAGAAATCAGTAAGTGAAAGAAAAACCAGTTAGAAATCTTGGGAATAAAAAATTATAGCCACCGAATCAAAAAAGTAATATGATAAAGTCTAGGTTATATAGACTTTATATACTAGGTTATATACAGTTGAAGAAAGAGTTAATGAATTGGAAGATAGCACTCAGGAAATAATTAGAATGTGACACTAACAGGGAGGATATTTCAATAAAACAAAACAATAATTTTTAAAAAGAAGTTAAGAGACATAGAGGATATAGATCAAAGTCTACAACATAGGAAATGGCAGAGAAACAATGTCTGACAAGAAATTGAATGAAGACATGCCCTTCTTATGTTCAAAGTGCATGCCGAATTTCAAGCAGCAGATATAAAGAAAAATTCACAGCTAGACACATCATAGTAAAACTGCAATACATAAAGTATAATTCCTTATTACCAATTAGTAAAGGCCAAGAGACATTGAAGTAATGTGTTCAAAGTGTTGAGAGATAAGACTATCAACCTTGAATTTTACACCCCATGGAACTACTATTCTAGAGAGGGGCATCTACAAACTTTTTCTGAAAGGACCAGATAGTAAATATCTTAGGTTTTGGGGCAATATGGTCATTTTCATATGTTACTATTTATGTCACATTTGGGAGAAAGATAGAAATACTGAGTAATTTGAGACTTTGTTGTATAAATATATAATTAAGTGGGTAAGTTAAAATATTAAAGATAACCATTAGAAGATAGAAATAAAATTTATAGCTTTTAAACCAACAGAATAAATAAGAACAATTATGAAAAACATTGTCAATCTAAAAGAAGTCAGAAAAAGAGAGGAAATAAGAAGCCAAGAAAATGGATTAGCCAATGGAAAAAACAAAATATGAAGGCCAAAACAATTCCATAATCACAAGAAATGTAACTAACCTGTTAAATGACAGAGACTATCAGAATAGATCAAAATGAAATAAAAAAATTTTATTTTTATTTTTAATTTTTTAA
>NW_011888857.1:682525-684004 GCF_000151845.1 Pteropus vampyrus
AAAAAATTTTATTTTTATTTTTAATTTTTTAAAATTTTATTTATTTATTTATTTAATTGAAGAAATTATTTAAATCCCCCCCAACATCTGATAACCGGGGCTTCCCCCTCCCCCTTACCCTTTGATAACCACTAGTCCATTGTCCAAACAAACAGAGACTCATGGACATGGACAATGGGCTCAAATTTTAAAGGACTGTCTTTCATGAATTGCATTAGAAGGGAAGGATTTTCAGATTATTCCTTTGCTCTAGCTAATATCCAGTTCCTGCAAAAGATTCAATATCTTGTGCTTAAATAAGCTCACCTAGTCCCTTCCCTGAACCGATAGCTGGAAAGTGAGAGAATTGGGTTAGAAGACACCTAAAGTCTTTTCAATTCTGAGTGTTCCAAGATTTAATGCTTTCCCAGATGTGACGTTTTTGTGGAAAGAGCTTTATGCTGGCATTCTGGAGAACCAAGGAAGCAGTGGATACTACCGTCCACTTGATGGAGGCTGGCCTTGTCACTTGGCCATTTAACATTTCAATTGCATTCTCAATTTTCACGTTGTCACTGGCCTATTTTAAGGAGCCTTTTGTAGATGAACAGATGCTCGTTATAACCATACGCTTATGGGCAGCATGGAGATTGACCTGTGAGAGGCAGGACAGGGCTTTTTACTCCTAATATGTTATGAAAGTTTGATCAGAGTGGGAATTTTCTGTCACGGATGATTAATATCAGTTCAGATTAATATTCAGTTTCCCTAATTCAGTATGAAAAGTGCCAACATAAGAACGCTTTGCTATGCGATGGAGAGAGAATGCAGAATGCCACTCACAAGGTCTAGTGCTCTCCTTTCTGAAAGACAAGAGGCTTTCCCTACCCTCCTACTTATTCTTTTCCGAGAGACTTTCCCTACCCTCCTACTTATTCTTTTCCAGCAAAGCTTAGCCTCCTTTTTTTGTTATTATTAGATTTCCTCCAAGCTTTATTGAGATATAATTGATATATAACATTGTATAACTTTAAGGTGAAATTATCTGATCTATGTATATATTGCTAAATGATTAATTACCACAATAAGGTTACTTAATACATCCATCACCTCACATCGTTACAGTGTTTGTGTGCATGTGGTGAGAACTTTCAAGATCTACACTCTTAGAAAATCCAGATATAGAGTACTGTAAACTATAGTCACCATGTTGTACATTACAGCCCAGAACTCACTCGTCTTATACTTGGAAGTTTATATGTTCTACCACCTTCACCAATTCCCTCAACACTGCTCCCCTGGCAAACATCAATCTGTTTTTCATTTCTATGAGTTCAGTTTTCTTAGATTTCACATATAAGTGAGATCATATGGTATTTGTCTTACTCTGTCTGACTTATTTCATTTAGCATAATGCCCTCAAGGGGCATCCATGTTGTTGCAAATGGCAAGGTTTCCTTCTTTTTTATGGTTGAATAATATTCCATTGCATATATATCA